>NC_142873.1:44921000-45224500 GCF_051225735.1 Oryctolagus cuniculus
AGGCAGAGAGAGAGAGAGAGGTCTTCCATATGCTGGCTCACTCCCCAATTGGCCACAACAGCCGGAGCTGTACCAATATGAAGCCAGGAGCCAGGAGCCTCCCCTGGGTCTCCCACGCAGGTGCAGGGGCCCAAGGACTTGGGCCATCTTCCACTGCTTTGTCAGGCCACAGCAGAGAGCTGGATCAGAAGTGGAGCAGCCAGGTCCCGAACCAGCACCCACATGGGATGCCGGTACTGCGGGCAATGGCTCAACCCACTACACCACAGCACCGGCCCCTAAACTGTACTCTTGATCAGCAAAGCATTTCTGTCCTAAGAAATTCTATTCAGTTAAATAAAATAATGGAAAATCAGTCCTCAAGTAGGAAACATCTGTTATTTGGGCTTATACATAGCATATAATCCCGACGTGACTTACACCGCCTGGAAGTATATATCCAAATAATTCATTTGAGCAAGAATGGCCGGGTAGTGCCTTGCAACTTCTTCTGTGAACTATGGATATGTATGTTCAGACAAAGTGATGTAACACTGGACCTGATTTTAACACTAGCTACATATTTTGGACTTGATACCAAGGGAACTTTATTGAGCCTAGGTCAAATCCTGCTGTCCTATAACAAGTGGTTTGCATGCAGTCACTACTAACATGCCATCTATGACCAGTGAGCTAAACCTGCTGTGAAGTTAACATTGAGAGTTATCATCCCATGAGTATAAACACCTTGTGAATGAAGCAGAGGCTTTTTTCACTCTCCTTAGCTAGGTTTTGCCAGCAGTGTCACTTGGCCTCCCATTCCGGAATTTTGAGGGCATCCCAAATCCATATCATTTTGGATAAAAAAGTAAAAGGGCCACAAGCCAGGCTCAGTAATCCTGTAGGTTAGTCATCTAAGCTAATTTCTGGAATGCCTCTGCCACCTTCAAATTTAAGCCAAAATAAACAATCCTCCTGCCAGTTGTGGCTTCCCTACAGTCTCTCTGCTGGCATCAACCAATAGCAGAAAACAGGTTCATCCTCAGTGCGGTCTACACAAAGTTCTATCAGAGTTCTTTCTCCTGAGAACAGTTACATTTTCCAACTAAGTAACCCTGAAGGTCAGTAGGTCTTCTTTTATTTTGCTGGTGAGATATAAGAAGGGAAAACTGACATTCTGAGAACAGTTATCGACAAGGCTGGGTGTTTCTCCTGGGAGAGACGGCTGCATGTTTGAGTGGTCTGTGAGAAGGAATCTGAGTAAGATTAGAGTGATTCGTATCCAAGTTCACAGCCATGTCTTTCTCCTGTCTCTTCCTAGGGGAACCTGGCGTGTGGATGATTTCTGCTGGAAATATTCTGCAGACGGACATTGTCACTGGAGTGGGAGTGGCCAGGAGCCCAGGAACTGCAACAATTTTTCATGATATCCCCGGAGTGGTGAAAACATACAGAGAGGTAAAACCCACCACGCCAGGACTGAAGAACCAAAAGGAACTATTTCCATGTCTGGGGATACGCATACAGGCACTGGATCCTAGGGGTGGGCATTATCGCACAGCAAGCTTAGCCACCACTTCTGATGCCTGCAGCCATATTGGAATCCTATCTCTGTTTCCAATCCAGCTTTCAGTTAATGTACATAGGAGGCAGCAGAAAATGACCCAAATACTTGGGCTCCTGCCACCCACCTGGGAGACAGCATGGAGTTCCTCCTGGCTCCTGGCTGTTTAAAAGGTATTTGGGGGCCGGCGCCATGGCTCACTAGGCTAATCCTCTGCCTTACAGCGCCGGCACACCGGGTTCTAGTCCCGGTCGGGGCGCCGGATTCTGTCCCGGTTGCCCCTCTTCCAGGCCAGCTCTCTGCTGTGGCCAGGGAGTGCAGTGGAGGATGGCCCAATCCCTTGGGCCCTGTACCCCATGGGAGACCAGGAGAAGTACCTGGCTCCTGTCACTGGATCAGCGCGGTGCGCCAGCCGCAGTGCACCGGCCGTGGCGGCCATTGGAGGGTGAACCAAAGGCAAAGGAAGACCTTTCTCTCTGTCTCTCTCTCTCACTGTCCACTCTGCTTGTCAAAAAAAAAAAAAAAAAAGGTATCTGGGGAGTGAACCAGCAGATGGAAGATCTGTGTGTTGGGCCTGCTTCTCTGTCATTTTGTGTTTCAAATAAATAAATCTAAGGAACAAAAAAAAAAAAAAGAAAGAAAGAAAGAAGAAACAACCTAGGAAAGGAAATACACTCACATAACAGATGTTAAGCCAGCCAGCAAACTTAATTAGAACTTAAAATTAAACATAAGCTAAAAAAAAAAAAAAAAAAAGATTTATTTATTTGAAAGGGAAAGAGAGATCGATTGATCTTCCATCTCCTGGTTCACTCCCTAAATGGCTGCAGCAGCCAGGACTGGGCCAGGCTAAAGCCAAAATCAGAATCTCCAACCAGGTCTCCCACATGGGTGGCAGGAGTCCACGCACTTGAATCATCATCCACTGCCTTCCCAGGAGCATTGGCAAGAAGCTGGTTTGAGGGTGAGAGCTGTGGTGTAGCCTGAGGCACCAGCAGACCATATGGGCTCTGGTTCAAGTCCCAGCTGCTCTACTTCCAATCTAGTTCCCTGCTAATGCGTGTGGGAAAGCAGAGGAAGATGCTTGAGCTAATACCACTCATGTGGGAGACCTGGAAGAAGCTCCTGGCTTCTGGCCTTGGACCTGCCCATCTCCAACTGTTGTAGCCATTCAGTGAGTAAATCAGTGGATGGAAGACTTCTCTCTGTATCTCCCTCTCTCTCTCTCTGTAACTGCCTTCCAAATAAATAAGTAAATCTTAAAAAAAAAAAAAAAAAAATGGTTTGGAAATAGAGCAGCCAAGACTCAAATCAGCACTCCAATATGGGCTGCCAGCATTGCGAGTGGCAGCTTAAACCTCTGCACCACAACACCAGCACCAGTGCTTAGGATTCTTATCCAGAAGAATGACTAATCAGATGTAAGTTTTAAGAGACCACCGTGACTACCAGTTGGTAAGAGAATTAGAGGGGCCAGCGCTGTAGCATAGTGGGTTAATGCCCTGGCCTGAAGCGCCAGCATCCCATATGGGCACTGGGTTCTAGTCCCAGTTGCTCCTCTTCCAGTCCAGCTCTGTGCTATGGCCTGGAAAATCAGTAGAAGATGGCCCAAGCCCTTGGGCCCCTGCACCCGCATGGGAGACCTGGAAGAAGCTCCTGGCTCCTGGCTTCGGATCAGCAAAGCTCCGGCTGTTGCGGTCAGTTGGGGAGTGAACCATCAGATGGAAGATCTCTCTCTCTCTCTCTCTCTCTCTCTCTGCCTCTCCTCTCTCTCTGTGCAACTCTGACTTTCAAGTAAATAAATAAATCTTTTTTTTTTTTTTTAAAAAGAGAATTAGAGGCAAAGATAGAAGCTGAAAAACCATTTGGGGAGTCTACAAAATTAATACGATGAAATATGATGGCAGATCCAAATGGTAACAAAGAAAGTGGTGAGAAGTTGATCAGATTCTAGGTATTTTATAGGTAGAGCTAATAGAATTTCCTGACATTATATGTAACAGATAAGAGATTCAAGAATGTTTTGGGTTTTTGATCAAACAATTAAAATATAATGTTATCATCTAAAGTGAAAGACTGTGCATTGAGGGCCAAGCAGTAGGCCTAGAAGCTGAGGTGTTTGTACTCCTGCGTCATATACTGGAGTGTCTGGGTTCAAGTCCCTGCTCTGGTGCCCAGTTCTACCTTCCTATGACACAGACCCCAGAAGGCACAATGATGGCTCAAGTAGTTGAGTCCCACCCACATGGGAGACCTAGATTGAGTTCCAGGCTCCCACCTTTGGCTGTTGGGGGCATTTGGAGAGTAAACCAGCGCTCGCTTGCTCGCTCGCTCGCTCTCTTCTCTCTGTCCCTGACTCTCCCACTATGTCTCTAAAAAACAAAAACAAAGACTAGATGGAACAGTTTTGGAGAAGGGAGGATCAGTCAGTCTGGGTTATATAAAATAGGATGTGGGCAGAAATCCTCTTAGAATACGGAAGAGAGCTGTGTATTCTGCCTCAGTGTTAATGCTGGATTTTCCAGAGGTGACAGATATGTAAACTGAGTCCCGAGGATTAGGAATCCACTATTCAGAAAAAAGGGGAGAAGACAGAGTAAATAAGATGTGCAAAGGCAAATAGAAGTACATGTCGCAGGGCCAGCATTGTAGTATAGCAGGTAGAGCCACCACCTGACACTGACATCCATATTGGCGGTGGTTCATGTCCTGGCTGCTCCATTTCTGATCCAGCTCCCTGCTAATGGCCTGGAAAAAGCAGCAGAAGATGGCTGAGTACTTGAGCCCCTGCACCCATGTGAAAGACCGGGATAAAGCTCCTGGCTCCTGGCTTGTGCCTGGCACAGTCCTGGCTGTTGCAGCCATCTGGGGAGTGAACCAGCAGCATCTCTCCTTTTTTTTTTTTTTTTTTTTTTTTTTTTTTGACAAGCAGAGTGGACAGTGAGAGAGAGAGACAGAGAGAAAGGTCTTCCTTTTTCCGTTGGTTCACCCTCCAATGGACACCGCGGCCGGCGTGCTGCAGCCGGCGCACCACCCTGATCCGATGGCAGGAGCCAGGTACTTATCCTGGTCTCTCGTGGGGTGCAGGGCCCAAGGACTTGGGCCATCCTCCACTGTACTCCCTGGCCACAGCAGAGAGCTGGCCTGGAAGAGGGGCAACTGGGACAGAATTCGGCACCCCGACTGGGACTAGAACCCAGTGTGCCGGCGCTGTAAGGCAGAGGATTAGCCTATTGAGCCGCGGCGCCGGCCTTTTTTTTTTTTTTTAAGATTTTTTTTTATTATTATTATTCGAAAGTCAGAGTTATACAGAGAGAAGAGAAGAGAGGCAGAGAGAGAGGTCTTTCATCCGATGGTTCACTCCCCAGTTGGCCACAACGGCCGGAGCTGCGCTGATCCGCAGCCAGGAGCCAGGAGCCGGGAGCTTCTTCCAGGTCTCCCACGTGGGTGCAGGGGCCCAAGGACTTGGGCCATATTCTACTGCTTTCCCAGTCCACAGCAGAGAGCTGGATCAGAAGAGGAGCAGCTGGAACTAGAACCAGCACCCATATGGGATGCTGGTGCTTCAGGCCAAGGCGTTAGCCCACTGCGCCACAGCACCAGCCCCTCTCCTCTCTGTCTTAACTCTTTCAAATAAATGAATAAATCTTTAAAAAAAAAAAAAATACATGTTGCATTTGAAGAAGAATGAATACATCAGGGTGGCCTCTACATAGGTTTATAGGGGTAGAGAGGGAACAATTGGGTGACATTCAGAGACCCTGTATCCTAAGCAGAGAAGTAGGAAGAGACTGAGAAGGGGCTAGGGACTAGAAAGGCAAGGACAGAGTGTCACAGAAGAGAGGGAATGGCTGCTACAGAGAAGCCAAAGGTCGCTTATATTCTAGTTTGTGTACTTTGTAAAATCCTTATTTATTCACTCATAAATTAGCAGACATTCACTGAAGCCTGTTAGGTGTTAGGTGTCAGGCATTGTGCTGGCCTCTGGAAGTACAAAGATGAAATGGACAACACTCATTCCTTCAATGAGCTCTTTTTCTGAAGATTTTATTTATTTATTTGAAAGGCAAAGTTACAGACACAGAGAGGGTTAAGACAGAACTTCCATCCACTGGTTCACTCCCCAAATGGTCACAACGGCCAGGGAGCTGGGCCAGGGAGCTTCTTCCAGGTCTCCCATGTGGGTGCAGGGGCCCAAGGGCTTGGGCCATATTCTACTGCTCTCCCAGGCCACAGCAGAGAGCTAGATCACAAGGAGAAAAGCTTGGACTCAAACCAGTGCCCAGGAGGCTTAGCCTACTATGCCAAGGCGCCGGCCCCCTTCACTGAGCTCTTAATGTAACTAATTTGGATTTTAGGGTTCTTGAGTATAAACAACCACCACCCTCTGGTAGTAATATGGAAAATGGATAGTATGTTACATTTAAATTGGAGATATTTGAGAAACAATCATGAAATACTTGCTTTATATACAAAGCATTGTACAGGTTGTATAAAGATGAATTAGAATCTTAGAATCTAATAAGTATAAAAACCTGTGGGGAGGGGCTGGGGCTGTGGCATACGAGGTAAAGCTGCTGCTTGCAGTACCAGCATCCCATATGGGCACTGGTTCAAGTTCTGGCTTCTCCACTTCTAATCCAGCTCTCTGCTATAGCCAAGTCCTTGGGCCCCTGCACTCATGTGGGAGACCCGGAGGAGGCTCTTGGCTCCTGGCTTCAGATCAACACAGATCCAACCATTTCAGTCAATTGGGGAGTGAACCAGCAGATGGAAGACCTCCCTCTCTCTCTCTGCCTCTCCTTCTCTGTGTAACTCTTTCAAATAAATAAATGCATCTTTAAAAAAAAAAAACCTGTGGGAAGCCTTTGGCCTAGTGTCAAGATGCCCACATTTGGGGCTCATGTTATGGTACAGTGGATTAAGCCACTGCTTGTGATGCCAGCATCCATGTCTGAGCACTGTGGTTGAGTCCCAGCTGCTCCACTTTACAGTTCAGCTTCCTGAAAATGCACCTGGAAAGGCAGCAGGAGGGCTTGGGCCCTTGACACTTACATGAGAGAACTGGATGGAGTTCCAGGCTCCTGGCTTCAACCTGGCCCAGCCATAGCTATTAAGGGCATTTAGGAAGTGAATCAGTGGATAATGGAGGATCTCTCTATCTCTCATTCTGCCTTTCAAATAAATGAGTAAATCTCTTTTTTTTAGATTGTATTTATTTTAATTGAAAGTCAGAGTTACACAGAGAGAAGGAGAGACAGAGAGAGTCTTCCATCCGCTGGTTAACTCCCCAGTTGGCTGTAACGGCCTGAGCTGCACTGATCTGAAGTCAGGAGCCAGGAACTTCTTCTGGGTCTCCCACGTGGGTGCAGGGGCCCAAGGACTTGGGGCATCTTCTACCGCTTTCTCAGGCCATAGCAGAGAGCTGGACAAGAAGAAGAGCAGCCGGGACTAGAACCAGCGCCCCTATGGGATGCCAGCACTGCAGGCGGTGGCTTAACTCACTATGCCACAGCACCAGCCCCGAATGAGTAAATCTTAAAAAGAAAAAAAAAAATGCCTGTGGTCTCTCGATTTGAGTGCTGGTTAGTCAATGACAGGTAAGATCCCCTGGGGGACAACCTAAGACAGGCACAGCTGCGTATGGAGACCACATGGAAACAGGAATGTGGTGGAATAAGGCCATGCCAAGATGGCCACTGGCAAGCGAGTGTCAGTTACTCAGGAATGGCTTCGAAGCCCACCTGGCAACGGAGCCTGCCTGGCAACAGGATGTGATTGGCTGGCTTTGGAAAATGCCTGGCAACAGGCTGTGATTGGTTGGGCATAGACCGCCCCTTGACTGGATTGGCTGGTCTTGACTGTATAAGCTGTTGTACTAACTGAAATAAACGAGTCTGTGGGCTGCTTGCCTCAAGCTGGCTTTCACCGGACTCCTGGGGTCTGTGTGGTGACTCCGCACCTCTTGCCCCCACCACGCTCCTCCTCTCAGAAATGAATCCACTGCAACATTGTTGAGAAATCAACCACAACAAATGCCCACATTCCATATCGGAATAACCTGGGTTTGAGTCTTACTTTGTTTCCTGAATGTAGCTCCCTGGAAGGCAGCAGGTGATAGCTCAAGTAGTTGGGTCCCACCCACCCATATAAGAGGCCTGGACTGGGTTCCCAGTTCCTGGCTTCCACCTGGTCTAGTTCTAACTGTTGCAGGCATTTGGGGCATGAACCAGCAGATGGGAAAGCACTCTGCCTCTCAAACAGATGTTTAAAAAAAGAAAATATTTGCAATATAAGACAGTATTGCAAATACATTGAGAGGAACAAGGTACTGTGAAGTTTCAGAAATGGATTAGATTATGTGCAACTGGAGGGACAAGGACAGTTGTAATTATTTTCAAGGCTGCATCAATAGGGATTCATACAAAAGGAAAATATGTCAAAAACAAGGGACAAAAGTTTACTTCTATAAAGCATGTTATTCTCAAAAGTAAATCGACTTTGAGTTCTCAAATACGTGATCACTAGGACAGCCTATTTCTGTGAAACAGAAGCTTCCATGCAAGTAAGTGACGAGGGCGAGATGGAAGGAACCAGATTCTGTGCATACTGTAGTGCAGATTTTCCTCTGATTTGCTGACAGGTGGTGGTCAATGCATCATCAAGATTAACGCTCAGTTATGACCTCAAGACTTACCTCACCAACACCCCCAATTCAACTGTCTTCAAGCTGTTCATCACCACTGGCAGAAACGGTGTCAATCTTAAAGGTCAGGAATTCCTTCATAGGTCTGATTGTCCCCATCTCCCCTCAATTCATTTGCCACTTTAGATTAGTAATCTAAGTTTCCTTTTATTTCAAAACTGACTCTCTAAAAAAATGGACTATCTTCACAAATTAATCATAGAAATGCACGAGACCAGGGTCGGCACTGTGCTGTAGAGGTTAAGCCTCTGCCTGCAGCGCCGGCATCTCATAAGGGTGCTAGTTTGCATAGCAGCTGCTCGACTTCGATACAACTCCCTGCTAATGTGCACGGGAAAAACAGTGGAAGATGCCCCAAGTACTTGGGCCCTTGCACACATGTGGGAAACCCAGAAAAAGCTCCTGGCTCCTGGCTTTGGCCTGGCCCAGCCCCAGGCAGTGAACCAGTGGATGGAAGATTCTCATTCTCTTTTTCTCTCTCTCCTTCTTTGTATCTCAGCTTTTCACATAAATAAATCTTAAAAAGTCTGTAAGATCTCAGAAATTCACTGAATTAGTAATAAGCTCAACTTAGTCACTACTGTCTTTCTAGTTTTAAAATAGATTCTTGGGGCCAGCACCGTGGCATAGCGGATAAAGCCACCGCCTGCAGTGCAGGCATGATCCAGCTGCTCCACTTCTGGTCCAGCTTATCATACAGTATTTCCTTTTAAAAGTGAAAAATGCAGCAAGTGTTGTAGACTGCAGGTTGAGCTCAGCTTGCAATGCCAGCATCCCATACCAGAGTTCACGTCCAGTTCACATCCCAGCAGCAGCTCAACTTCGTTTATAAGTCCCTGCTACCCATGGGGGAGACCCAGATGGGGTCCTGGCTCCTGGCCTGCTCAGCTGTTGTAGTCATCTGGGGAGTGAATCAGAAGATGGGAGATCGAAATCTCTTTGTTGCTTTACCTTTCAAATGAACAAACACTTTAAAAATTTCACCTGTTTTAAAATCTTGGTTGTTTATTTTTTTTTTAGCCAAGAGAACATCAAAACCAAGCAGGCAAACCTGTAACATCAACATAGAGTAACTTTTTTTTTTTTGACAGAGTGGACAGTGAGAGAAACAGAGAGGAAGGTCTTCCTTTTGCCGTTGGTTCACCCTCCAATGGCCGCCGCGGCCGGCGCACCACACTGATCCGAAGGCAGGAGCCAGGTGCTTCTCCTGGTCTCCCATGGGGTGCAGGGCCCAAGCACTTGGGCCAACATAGATCAACTTTTTCCTTCAATTATTAGAATTAAAATATTTTAGGGGCTGGCGCTGTAGTGCAGTGGGTTAAAGCCCCAGCCTGCAGCACCAGTATCCCATATGGGCGCCAGTTCATGTCCTGGCTGCTCCTCTTCTGATCCAACTCTCTTCTAAGGCCTGGGAAAGCAGTAGAGGATGGTCCAAGTCCTTGGGCCCCTGCACCTGCATAGGAGACCCAGAAGAAGCTCCTGGCTCCTGGCTCCGGATCAGCTCAGCTCTGGCTGTTGCGGTCATTTGGGGAGTGAACCAGGGGAATGGAAGACCTCTCTCTCTGGCTCTACCAGTCTCTGTAACTCTGTCTTTAAAATAAAGAAAATAAGCCGGCGCCGTGGCTCAATAGGCTAATCCTCCACCTTGCGGCGCCGGCACACCGGGTTCTAGTCCCGGTTGGGGCGCCGGATTCTGTCCCGGTTGCCCCTCTTCCAGGCCAGCTCTCTGCTATGGCCAGGGAGTGCAGTGGAGGATGGCCCAGGTGCTTGGGCCCTGCACCCCATGGGAGACCAGGAAAAGCACCTGGCTCCTGGCTCCTGCCAGGATCAGCGCGGTGCGCCAGCTGCAGCGGCGGCCATTGGAGGGTGAACCAACGGCAAAGGAAGACCTTTCTCTCTCTGTCTCTCTCTCTCACTGTCCACTCTGCCTGTCAAAAAAAAAAAAAAATAAATAAAAAAATAAAGAAAATAATTCTTTTTCTTTTTTCATTTTTGACAGGCAGAGTGGACAGTGAGAGAGAGAGACAGAGAGAAAGGTCTTCCTTTTGCCGTTGGTTCACCCTCCAACGGCTGCCACGGCAGGCACGCTGCGGCCGGTACACCGCGCTGATCCGATGGCAGGAGCCAGGTGCTTCTCCTGGTCTCCCATGGGGTGCAGGGCCCAAGCACTTGGGCCATCCTCCACTGCACTCCCGGACCACAGCATAGAGCTGGCCTGGAAGAGGGGCAACCGGGACAGAATCCAGTGCCCCAACCAGGACTAGAACCTGGTGTGCCGGCGCCGCAAGCCCTACCTCTGAATCTTTCTAAAATCACAACCTACTTTGTTGAGAAATATCTTTCATTAGTCCTTTTGATATTGCTGGTAGACTGCAAATGATTCAGACTATCAGTGATGAAAACGAGCTTCAGCAAACTGAACCAGAGAAACCGTGCAGAGGCAAAGCTTTGGAGCAGGATCCTGGTTCCACACAATGAGCTGAACCAACCATGGTATCAGGCCTCCTGTGAGGCACCACTGTGATAAAGCTCTGGAGATTTTTGGCTTGAATCCTACAATTAGTTATAGAAAACAAACCTTTCTAGATTTAAAAGCTACCTCCCACCTGTAGTGCTTTTTTTTGTTAAGATTTATTTGGAAGGCAGAGTTACAGAGAGGCAGAGGCAGAGAGAGATCTTCCAAACACTGGTTCACTCCCCAAATGGCCACAACAGCCAGAGCTAGGCCAATCGGAAGCCCGGAGCTGCTTCTGGATCTCCCACATGAACACGGGGGCCCAGGACTTAGACCACCTTCCACTGAGCTCTCAAGCACATCAGCAGGGAGCTGGGTCGGAAATGGAGCAGCCAAGACTTGAACTGGTGCCCACACGGGGTGCTGGCCCTGAAGGAAGCAGTGGCTTCACCAGCTACACCACAGCGTCAGCCCCAGTGCTTTATTCTTAATAGTTACCCAACTCCCCTGTCATCTTACTCCCAAAATTATTTGAAACAAGTCACCATCTGGGGCTGACCTTGTGGTGTGGCAGGTTAGGCTGCTGTGACAATGGCATATCATACAGGTGCTGGTTTTGCTCCTCTTCCAATCCAGCTCCCTGCTAATGTGCCTGGGAAAGCAGCAGAAGAGGGCCCAAGTACCATGGTTCCTGCCACCCAAGTGGGAGAATTGGAAGAAACTCTAGGCCCCAGCCTGGTCCAGCCCTGGCCATTGCAGCCATTGGAAGTGAACCACAGGATGGAAGATCTCCCTCTCCCCCTGCCTTTCAAATAAATGTTAACAGCAGCAACAAAAAAGACACCACTATTTATGACATTGATAATGGAAGCCCCAACTGTAGTCATTCAAAAACTGGCAAGAGGCAAGGGTGACTCATTTTTCCATCTTGACAGCAGCAGGGCCTGCCAGAAATAACCGTCTTTGTTGCTTTTATACCAAATTGCCTCTATATAATGTTTCCTCCTTCTACAAATGCTTGTCAATGACATCTATGTTCTGCCTTTCAGGGTCCTGTACTACCAGTCAGGCCTTGGCCATCACAGACGTCCTTCTTCCAGAGACCCTCCTGCTATGCCACGTCCAATTCAGTAATACTTTGCTAGACATTCCTGCAAGCAAAGTCTTTCATGTTCATTCAGACTTCAGCATGGAAAAAGGTGGGTTCCACCAGCTGAATCTGGTTCCCCCTTTTGCCTTCCTGTTTGTTACTTTCCTACTGGACTGTGTTTATACTTGCCAGTTTCATCTGTTTTGAGTATAAAACTATGGAATCTTTCAATCAATATTTGTGTTCAACCCATTCTACAAACGTTTAACACATGCCTAGAATTTTTCTAGAATTCACTTAGTCCCCATTACATCTAGGAGGCTCTATCGTGTTTAATCCCAGCACGTAGCAGCAATTACATGTTTTAACTGGAAGATATTCCAGAGTACTATTAACAAGTGCAGAAGAGAAATAGGTGGTTACTCAAACGATGTAAAAGGATTCAGGTCCAATGAAAAGCAGACACAGGGTGGTACTACACCACGGGAGAGCCTCTGTTCCTAGGCCAGGCAGTCTGAACCACCCCCAACGGAAAGCTCACTCTGCAAACTGCTGGGCACCGCATGTGATACCTGGTACCAGGACAGGAGCTAGAGGTACAAGGAGACAATCAAGCTATTAATTTTCTTAACACGGAGTTAGAGATAAATGTGGCATGCTAGAGCAGAAAGAAAAATGACATTTAGTCGCATGACCGGGAGCATGCCAGACGCAAACAGTACGTCCCAGACAACACAGAACCCTGGGCTTTTTCCCCAAAAAAATATGATCAAAGGGGCAGGCATTTGGCATAGCAGTTAAGGATCCAATATGGAGTACATGGATGAGTCCCAGCTCCTCTGCTTCCAATCCGCTTCCTACTGCATGCCCGAGGAGGCAGCAGATGACAGCTCCATTGCTTGGGCCCCTGTCATTAACATGGGAGACCCAGATGGAATTCCTGGTTCCTGGCTCCTGGCTTTAGCCTGGTCCAGCCTGAGCTTTTGCAGGTATCTGGGGAGTGAACCAGTGGATAAATGTCTTTCAAATGAAGTGAACATTTTAAAACTTTTAAAAAGATGCAGTTTTTAGGTATCTAGTGACAATGTATGACTGGGTAGGAATGGGCAACTGCGGTACTCCCACGTATGAAGTGATCTCACAACAGATGTCAGACATGTCAAAGGATAGCTAACAAATGGGGTAGGTGTGTGGCACAGAAATTAAATCCATCACTTGGGATGCCGCATTCCTGACACCTGGAAGGAGTCCCTGGCTTCTGGTTTTGGTCTGGCCCAGCCTTGGCTGGTGTTTTTGGGGTAAACCAGCAGATGAAGACTTACCTCTGTCATTCTGCCTTCCAAATAAAAAACAAACTTGTAAGGACCTCAAGAAGTAATCTGATAAGTTTAAACCACCCTCAAACTTGTCTTTCACAAATCCTTTCCCAATGTCACCAACATAAAACTTTGTTTTACTCAGCCTCAGTCCTGAATTGCCATCCTTATATTCTATTATTTAGCATTCCCTGACCCACTAACTTACCATTTGGCTTTGCTTTTCCCTAGGTCTTTTTCTTTGGTATTCTCACAATTGCCAATAATGTGCTGATTTGAAATACTCAACACTGGCTTCACATTTCCTTCTGCTGAACTTGCACACCATTTTTCCTTCTTATGCCTAATTAAATTGGCTCAATTTTCCCTTTCTTCCCAGGGGTTTATGTTTGCCTAATCAAGGTTCGGCAGCAGTCCCGGGAGCTGCTCCAGGCCCTCAGCGTGGCTGACACCTCTGTCTATGGGTGGGCCACACTGGTCAGCGAACGGAGCAAGAATGGAATGCAAAGAATCCTCATTCCTTTCACCCCAGCCTTTTACATCAACCAGTCAGAACTGGTTCTAAGTCACAAACAAGACATTGGGGAGATAAGAGTACTGGGAGTGGACAGAGTTCTTGAGAAACTTGAGGTAAGTTAAGGAATTAAAACAGGAGATCAGGGATTTGAAAATAGGATATTTTTTCCATTCTCATTCCAAGGGTCAAAGAGAAACCAGTTTCCTAGTATGAATCACCATGGGAAACTCTTAAATCAAATAAAGCCATCCTGTGCCCTTCACAGCGCCAGACAGGCTGCAAGTCAGCAATGTATGGGCACTGTCTTCCTGGCAACACCACTGCCTCCTGCAAAACAATCCTTAGGATTCTAGTTCAAATTCCTCTGCAGTCACTGTACTCACACAGCTCATTTTCTTCCCTGATCTTTTTAATACATCAAGAGGTGCCAGCTGACTAGCTAGCCATCCGTATCTTGATAATTCCTTTATGTTTGAAAATGGAACATATTCTTCTCTCAAACAAGTGCTCTTTTATTTTTTTCCTCCAAGGTCTCCCCCAGCTCCCCAGTTCTAGTGGTCTCTGGCCACAGGCGCTCTCCCCTGGTGCCTGGCCTGGCCGTCTACCCTGTGAGAGTGGTCAACTTCACTTCCTTCCAGCAGATGGCATCACCAGTTTTCATCAATATTTCCTGCGTGCTCACCAGTCAGAGTGAGGCTGTGGTAGTGAGAGTTATGAAGGATAAGTCTGGTGCAGGTGAGCATTCAGGACTCCTATTTTTAATCTAAAGGGGAAAGAAGATAGAATGTATTACTCACGGCTTTGTTAATGGGAAGCATTCAGCACCTGTCCAAGACTACGCAAACTATCTGGAGTATTGCTAACTTCCAAACCTACCCAAAACAGAACCCGGAGGTAGCTTTCTTAACCCTAGATTGTATACTTAACCCACGTTTTTGTTAGCTTTGTAAACATACTGTTTATCCCAGTTTTAAACTTCCTGACATTTTCAAGTTTTAGCAGCTCTTTTGCCATTAGGCAACGGACAAATGTTGAAAACCCTTAAACAAGACTTAGCTTCCAGAAACCCTGAATCCAGGCCATTACCTAGTTTAGAAATTGCTATGTTTGGATGTAATGGGAACAGTTATGTGAGGAGGCGTTACAAAAGCTGGAGAACCATTTCCCCTGATACTGTCACATCCACTTCCCCACAAGGGGGACAAAATTTCTCAATTACTGGGAGCACACTGGGTGGAAAGCTATACAACACCTGACAACAAAGGTTTGGTTTTCACGGCTACCTCGTATGTACTGGTTAAGTCTAAGCACTACCTGCATTGTTCTAACTCCACTTACTCCAGGAAGTTGAGGAAACTGGATGCTCAGGTCCCACCACATGGACTCTCACCTGTTGGCCAGGCTGTAGAGTCCATGGACCCCAACTTGGAGGGAAGGAGAGCCTGCAACTTTTCAGTTAACCAAGTTAGCACTCCTTTTGTCACCAAGAGCCCAGATAAATTAACCAGACTTGCACCTGCACTTTTGTTGCTATTAGTAATTATATTTAATTCAGTTCCTGATCACTAATTAGGCTTAACATTTTGCTAACTATACAATATGACCATGTCAGAAACTAGGCTTATTCTTTTGGTTAACTGTACGTAAATCAAATTTTATTCCCAGGTGTTTTATGCATTTAAAAGCATCATTCTGAGCCAAGATTCATTTTCTCAGCTGCCAGAATCACCTATGGCATAAAGAATTAATTGAGCACCCTAAACTTCTTAGAGGTAGAGAGGAATGCAGGCGGGGGCGGGGGGAGGTGGGGGCAGGGAGAGCGCACAAGCATGGTGGGCTGGAGGGACAGGATGCAAATATCCAGTCCCATCTTCAGCTTTCAGAGGCACACACAGGCCTGCTGGCATATGCAGCAAGTTCCTGTTGCATAAATCAAATTTAAGACACAGCCAGACTGGGGAGACAAGAATTCAGTATCAACATACCAGTGCACGCAAGAACGTTAGAAAAGTTAGTAATCTGCCATCCAAGTTTTGTTTGGACTCCGACTCAGACAATAGAAAGACCAAAGGTTTACACAGTGGGACCTGGTCAGGGCTCAGTGTAGAGAACCCTCCAGTGTGTACTTTAGGCAACCTCAAATTCTTCCAAGTGAAGTTGTTTGTAAATAGTGTGAAGAGTAATATTACAGTGAGGAGTGAGACCAGCTAAGAGTTCATAAGTATGTTAAGTAAAATAAACCCGAACAAGACAAATACTGTTATGTGCTCGTATGGGGAAGAAAAAATTCAATTTGGAGTTTGTTCATTTATAAGCGCTGAATAATGACATGAGCAAATGTTTCAGAGATACGAGTCTGACATTTTCCTGAGAATCGGTAGGTCGGGGTGCTTCCTAGAAATATATCCTGAAGAGACCAGGGACTCCCCGGCCTGAAGAGGCTGTTGCGGATCTAAAGAGTGTTTCAGGTCAGAGCAATCAACTATAAACTGAATCAGCCATCGCCTGGGTTAAAGTGCAAAGGAGAGGGAAAGGTGGCAAAGGATTTACACCTGAGGAAGAAGTGCCAGCTCAGGAGTCGGGGGGATTTTATCACTCAGGAGCTGGGACGCCAGAAAGTGGAGCAATCAAGTACAGTTGCACTGAAGGTCTCTTCTCTCTGCTGAGAAGCAAAACAATTTCCTGAGGCCTGAGTTATCAGTACTTCTGTTACTCTGTTGATTACGCTTTAAATGCCCTAGGTATGTTATTTAATAATTATCTCATTTGGTTACGAACCATGCATAGGACAATGTGCAGATTCCGGAGTCATCAAGCGGTTCATCGGTTCTTACCAGATCCTTTTCTTCACCCTTTTCGCAATGTTGGCATCAACAGCTTTCATCTTTCTAGGTGAGTGTATTTACCACCGTGGACTTCTGACCAGCAAACTGCCTTCATTTTCTCATAAAACTAAATGAGGACATAGATCTCATCCAATTCGTGATGTACAACCACAATTATTTTCAGCAGCTGAAACCAGATAGCTTCCCTAGCCCCAACCACCTGAAAGATTCAAGGTCCTCAACTTACTAGCAAGACACTATCACTGATGTGATGGACACCTCAGAACAGCCATCCCTGCTAACCCTTAAGCTAACAGCGCATCCAAAATCACAGCTGGTTCTATACAACAGCACTATTACCAGCCCTGTGTTTTCCCTCAATCTTCTCAAAAACTGGCAAAAATACTCTAAAACGGGTTAAACTGGGATAAGTCAAAATTCCCCATGGTAACGTATTACTGTTAAATGACAGCTGTTGGGATGGGCATCGAGCCCAGCACTTAAGACAACCAGGCCTTCATCAGAGCACCTGGGTTCCACAGCTGACCCTGCGGGGCTTCAGCCCCGTCCATGTCAAATACTAGGGAAAAAATCAGCAGATGAGAGCAGGCTCCGCCCCTCAGACACAGAAATTACAGCTCTCCCTGGGTCTCCAGGATCTTCTCCACAACAGAACCCAGATGCTCAAGTCCCTTCCAGAAAACCGTGTTTACACAGAACCGGCACACAATCTTGCATGTTCTTTAAATCATCTCTGCACTACTTGTAATAGCTAGCACTGAACAGTAAGGACGCAGTCACACCAGTGTTCAGGAACCATTGACGTGTCTGCATGTTCAGTATGGTGCCCCCAACAGCCTCCACCTGCTGCTGCTGAACCCACATCTAAAACCCACACGCAGAGGACTCCTTACTGTGCAGCGTTACTTCCCATGCTGATGCTGCTCTGCAAAGCCTTCCTCCAACAGTCAGGCCTTTGGTGACAGCTGCTGCTCCTCTTTCCAGCATACAACGCCTTCCTGAACAAGCTGCAGACCGTTCCAGTGGTTTACGTGCCCACTCTAGCAACACCACAGCCAGGTACGCTGCTGTCCTCACCTTTCCAAGTTGCTATGAACGTTTCATTTACTCAACCTGTCCTCCCCTCTCCCCTTTGGCTTCTAGGTTCCTACGTTTCTCCATGCTCTCCTCCTCCCTTCACCAATCAACAAGCCCCACTGGCCCAGAGTCGGCTGCAGCACTGGTTATGGAGCATAAGGCACTAACCCGTGCTTGGCCAGGCCCCCCGGAACTGCCCTTCCCTGCCAGGCCGCCCAGCAGCACACAGCGAGGCCCCACACAGGCCGTCAATAAAGGACCCTAGACTGGGTTTGTTATTTTTTAATTAAAATAGGTGTTTGTGTTATAAAGGCTGTCAGTTCTCGATACTAAGAAAACATAAACGTTTATATTGTATTCCATCTCTTTTTAAAATCGTAGTCTCTTAATGAGCTTAGGTGGATAAAAATGTCCCCAATGGACTTTTTTTTAAGTACTTGGCCACTTACTTGCCCCAAGAGACTCTAGTATTCCACTCTTCGGTTGTCCCTGAATACTTGAGGCAGCAACTTCCTAGCAGTTAAACAAGACAACAAACAGGATATATCCAAAACGTGTTTATTGGGAAGGTTTCCCACTCATCTTGGCGCAGGGTGCTTTCAGTGCTGCTTCCTCCTGAAGGAACATCCTGGAAGCAGAAAGGGTCAGAGGGTCACTGGCTCAGCCCGCCTGCCCACCCCACTGCCCCCCACCCCACAAAGCAGATGCCCAGTGATCCACCCGGAAACACAACACGCATCTGCATTTTCCAACTCCTGCAGTGCCCGTGCCACTTAGATCCCATTGCCCTGAGCCCACATAAAGCCCCTTTAGCGCCCCTTCGTACCGGGTGTGGACAATACTCTTCAGATCAACATATGGCTTCTAGTAAATCTATTTTAAAAAAATCGCACCCTCTGTCCAAGTCAGTCTAAAAATGCTTCTGCTACATGACCACTCTCACCAGAAGGTTCAAACCCCAAGACCTAAGGAAGCCACTCACCTTCTGTAAGCCTTGCTTTTCCTCCTGTGGGCTGGCAGAGGACAGTGGAGCAGCCAACGCACAAAACTACCGTTTGTGCATGGCTGAAAACCGTGGTGATTTTATAGCATCCTAGGAAAAAAAAACTTAAGAATTAGCATTCTCCCTGAATTACCCGTATGCCTCCCAATCCAGTGTCGTGTTCCCAACCCTCATCTCGCGGAAGGACCCGTCCGCAGGTTATGACGCTCCCGGGCAGCGTTAGAAACCAAGAACCGGAGGCTGCCGGGCCGCTCCGAGGACGCGGCACGGCGCAGGGCCCCGCCTCACCTGGGCACTTCACGTCCATGAAGTAGGAATTGGGGCTCTGCACCAGGCGCTTCTTCTTGTGTTTCCTCTTCTCCTCTTCAGGAGAGGGATGCAGGAGATCCTTTGCGAGCTAAAGGGGCAGAGGTGCAGGAATTCAGACGATCAAACAACCCCCGCCACACACCGGCGAGGACGCCCCCCGCCGCCCCCGGTGTCTGCGCAGCTGGGCCGCCATCTTATCGCCTCCCCGCTCCGCCAGCGCGGGGGCCCGCGGGCCGCTGCGCCCCCCGGGACCGCGGGCGGTGAAGGGGCACCCGCTAGGGGCGACGCCGGCGCGAGGGCGGCTCACGGACAGAAGGGCGACACGTCCGCCGAAGCCGGGACCCTACAACTCACAGGCATGTTCGCGTGGGTCGGTCGTCACCGCCGGAAAGGAGCGAAAGCGGAAATCCTGCCCCTTATATACGGCCCCGCGCGGGAAGTGACGCGCGCGCCCTGCGCCGCCATGTTGGGAAGGTCCTGCTCGCCGCGCGTCTGCGGTGAGGCGCGAGGGGGCGGCCATGTTTGGAGGGTCTGCGGACAGTCCTGAGACGAGAGTGAAGCTGGCGATCCCGAGGTGGGCTTAGAGCTCGGCCAAGAAATGAAATACTTCTAAACTGTAGTGCGTGGCGGGGTGGTGGGTGCCGTGTTGAAGACACCGCTTGGAAAGCCCGCATCTCGTATCTGAGTGTCCGGTGCCCCCGCAGGCTGGCTCACCCCCGGTTGCAGCTTCCTGCTAAGGCGCACCCCGGGAGGCAGCAGGTGGTGGCTCAGGTCCTCCCACGTAGGTGGGAGACCCGGACTGAGTTCCAGGCCCAGCCCCAGCCATCGCGGGCATTTGGGGAGTGAGCCAGCGGATGGGGGCGCTCTGCTTCTCAAATAAATAAATAATGGTAAGGAATAGTGGTAACTGAAAATTAATGAAGAAGTCCCAGGTGTGGCTTGCTCGCTCGCCATGGTGCTTTCCTCAGCCACCCCTGAAAATCAAACTGTAGCACTAATACTTACTTTATTTACTTATTTGAAAAGCAGAGAGAGAGAGAGAGAGGCGTAACGCCCTGGCGGGAAGCTGGGATCTGCAGTGGAGCAACGAGTGGCAGCACTCAGGCACTCTGGTGTGGGTGCCCCAAGCCGCGTCTCAGCCAGTGTGCCAGAACCTCCCCCGGTTGCGGTTGTTTCAACCCAGCCGTATTTAGCAGCTCTGGATGTGGGTATAAAAACAAAGTCTTCCTTATGTTTTCTCCACCCCAGAATACTACTAGGATTTACCATTGTTAAAACATTATCTTTTCTTCCAATATTTTCCCTTTGAAGAAGAAAAATAATAAAAATCAAACATAGGGGGCCGGCGCTGGGGAGTAGTAGGCTGTCTCCATTTGTGGTGCCGGCATCCCATATGGGCGCCGGTTCTAGGCCCAGCTGCTAGTCTTCTGATCCAGCTCTCTGCTGTGGCCTGGGAAAGCAGTAGAAGATGGCCCAAGTGCTTGGGCCCCTGCACCCGCGTGGGAGACCCGGAAGAAGCTCCTGGCTCCTGGCCTCGGATCCCTTCTCTCTGTCTCTCCCTCTCTCTGTCTGTAACTCTTTCAAATAAAATCTTTTTACAATTTTTTTTTATGGAACGCTTCACGAACTTGCGTGTCATCCTTGCGCAGGGGCCATGCTAATCGTCTCTGTATTGTTCCAATTTTAGTATATGTGCTGCCCAAGGGAGCACACTTTTTTTAAAAAAATGAAACACAGGGCTGCTGTTGTGCAGCAGGGGAAGCCGCAGCTTCGATCCCATGTGGAAGTGCCCCGTTAGGGTCCCGCTACTGCGTCCAAGTCTGGCTTCCTGCTACGGTGCCTGGGAGGCAGCAGAGAGTGCCTGGACTGCTGGAGTCCCTGCACCCATGTGGGAGACCCGGATGCGGTTCCTGCCTCCTGGTTTAAGCCTGGCCCAGCCCTGGCTGTTGTGGGTATTTGAGGGCTGACACAGCCAACGGAAGGTCAATCAATTGATCCATATCTCTCTCTCTCCCCCTCTCTCTCTCCCTCCCACCCCACCCCTTCTCTGCCACCCTGTGTTTCAAAAAACTAAAATAAATAAATAAACATGAATTCAGTACTTACTGATTGCTTTAAATATGTTCATCTTCACAGAAACTCTTTGGTTGTTACACATTGTATAGATTTTGATATTGCTGCCCAGAGAAGTTAAATAAATTGTCTAAGAGAATATGTTTCAATACAGCCGAATATATCTTTACATATATATGTCCACACATACAAATAGATCTGTGAAGGCCTAGAGACACATCTGTGTACCTACATTTACAGATGTACACACATACTCCTTTGTACCTATGTGACTGTATTTGTGGCAAGTCCCTGGGAATCAAATAGTTGAGTTAAGAGTAGCCAGGGTTGGGAAACCTTTCTTCTGCCAAGGGTCATGTGGAGATTTATAGCATCACTAACAGGTCACACAAAATTATCAACTTAAAAATTAGCCTGCTGGGGGCTGCTGCTGTGGTGTAGTAGGTTAAGCCTCAGCCTGTGGCACCAGCATCCCATATGGACTCCAGTTTGAGTCCCAGTTGCTCCACTTTTTTTTTGGGGGGGGGGGTGGGGGGACAGGCAGAGTGGATAGTGAGAGAGTGAGAGAAAGGTCTTCCTTTTGCCATATGTTCACCCTCCAATGGCCACCACGGCTGGCACGCTGCGGCCAGCTCACCGCGCTGATCCGATGGCAGGAGCCAGGTGCTTCTCCTGTTCTCCCATGGGGTGCAGGGCCCAAGCACTTGGGCCATCCTCCACTGCCTTCCCGGGCCACAGCAGAGAGCTGTCCTGGAAGAGGGGCAACCAGGACAGAATCCAGTGCCCCGACCGGGACTAGAACCCGGTGTGCTAGCACCACAAGGTGGAGGATTAGCCTATTGAGCCGCGGCGCCCGCCTGCTCCACTTCTGATCCAGCTCCCTGCCAATGGCCTAGGAAAGCAGTGGGAAATGGCCCAAGTGCTTGGGCCTCTGCACCCATGTGGGAGGCTGGAAAGAAGCTTCTGGCTTCAGATCAGCCCAGCTCCAGTGAATGGAAGACCCTCTCTCTGTCTCTCCCTCTCTCTGTAACTCTACCTCTCAAATAAATAAATAAATAAATCTTTAAAAAAAGAAAGAAGAAAATCAGCCTGCTGTAGGTTTACTGAATTTCTTTTTTTTTTTTTAAGATTTATTTTATTTACTTGAAAGGCAAAGTTACACAGAAGCAGAGAGAGAGAGAGACAGAGAGAGAGAAAATCTTCCATCTGCTAATTCACTCCCCAAACAGCCAGAGCTGTGCTGATCCGAAGCCAGAAACTAGGAGCATCTTCCGGGTCTCCCACATGGGTGTAGGGTCCCAAGGGCTTAGGCCGCCTTATGTTGCCTTCTCAGGCCATAGCAGAGAGCTGGCTCGGAAGTGGGCAGGTGGGACTCGAACTGGCACCCATATGGGATGCTGGCGCTGCAGGTGGAGGCTTAGCCCACTAGCCACAGCACTGGCCCCAATTTACTGAATTTTGAATCCCTCCTGAGGTGGCCTTGGTAGGCCAGATGCTCCCACCCTGGAATGTACATTGAGAAGTCTCTCAAAGATTTGTGTCCATTTGCATCTCCACGTGTTCACTGCTTGGTCTTCCCCAGGATTTCTAATCTTGGCAGCACTGCCTTTACCAGAGAATGAAAAGAAAGGATCGTTATTGCCTGCTACAATAATGATCAAAGGGTTCAGATGTCCATTTGTCAGAAAGAACAAAGGTAACCCAAATGTCACTTGGGGGCCTTGTTAATTCCAAGGGGAAGAAGTGTGCGGTCCAGGCAAGGGTGTGCTGGTTGAGTTTTAATAACCAGCTCTCTGGAAGGCAGCCCTGATTTGTAATCTTTGCTTCTGTCATGTGAATACATCCCACCATGGCCTAACCACTAAAGGGGCACATGGAACGGAGTTGCCATAGCCGGTAAAGCCGCTGCCTGCAGTGCCAGCATCCCTTATGGACACTGGTTCATGTCCCGGCTGCTCCACTTCCAATACAGCTCCCTGCTAATGGCCTGAGAAAGCAGTGGAAGATGGTCCAAGTCCTTGGGCCCCTGTACCCACGTAGGATTCCCAGATGAAGCTACTGACTTTAGCCTGGCTCAAGCCTGGCCTGGCCGTTGTGGCCATTTGTCTACCCCACCACCACCCATCTCTGACTTTCAAATAAACAAACTCGGGGGAGGGGGAGAGAATGTGCACAGTCTGTTCTCAATGAGTCGATAAAAACCAGTCCCAGCTAAAAACCACAGGATCTGAAAGATACATGGCCAAGCATGCAAAGATCTGTGGGAAGAGTTTATGAGGGACCAGCGCTGTGGCATAACAGGTAAAGCCACTGCCTGTAGTGCCTTATGGGTGCCAGTTCGAGTTTCAGCTGTCCCACTTCCAATCCAGCTCTCTGCTATGGCCTAGGAAAGCAGTGGAAGATGGCCCAAGTCCTCGGGTCCCTGTACCCACATGGGAGACCCGGAAGAAGCTCCTGGCTCCTGGCTTCAGATGGGCACAGCTCCAGCCGTTGTGGCCATCTGGGGAGTGAATTAGCGGATGGAAGTGCGCTCGCTCTCTCTCTCTCTCTCTGCCTCTGCCTATCTTTCAAATAAATAAATAAATCTTTAAAAAAAAAAAAAGTTTGCGAATGTAGATCCCACAAGCAGAATGAAGGTGGTACAAACAAGGAGGGTAGAAGACACTGTTGCTTTGAGATTAGAGCCAAGGGGAGAGAACCATGGGGAGGCTCCAGCACAGCAGGGTACATGCCACACAAATACAGCGCATGCGAAGAGCGGGTAGTACATTGCTAGGGATGGAAAGTCCAGATGCAGGCAAAATACGATGAAAAATGGTGAGCAGATTTTGATGAGGACGAGCCATGAAAATGTAAGAGCAATTATGACACAGCAGGGAAAGCTGCAGCCTGTGATGCCAGTATCCCAATGTGGATGCCAGTTCAAGTCCTGGCTGCTCCACTTCCCATCCAGCTCTCCGCTATGACCTGGGAAAGCAGAAGATGGCCCAAGTGCTTGGGCCCCTGCACCCACGTGGGAGACCCAGCAGAAGCTCCTGGCCCCCGGCTTCAGCCTGTCCCCAGCTATTGCAGCCATCTGGGTGGTGAACCAGCGGAGAGGAAAGATCTCTCAGTCTGTCTCTCTTTTTCTCTGAAACTCTGCCTTTCAAATAAATAAATAAATAAATAAATAAATAAAATGGCCAGCACCATGGCTCACTAGGCTAATCCTCCAACGGCAGCGCTGGTATCCTGGGTTTTAGTCCCAGTTGGGTTGCTGGATTCTGTCCTGCTTTTGCAGGCACATCAGCAGGGAGCTGGATCAGAGAGAGGTCTTCCATCTGTTGATTCACTCCCCCAGATGGCCACAACGGCTGGAGCTACGCCAATCTGAAGCCAGGAGCCAGGAGCCAGGAGCTTCTTCCAGGTCTTCCACGTGGGTGCAGGAGCCCAAGGACTTGGGGCATCTTCTACTGCTTTCCCAGGCCATAGCAGAGAGCGGTATTGGAAGAGGAGCAGCCGGGACTAGAACTGGTGCCTATATGCGATGCCGGCGCTTCAGGCCAGGGCTTTAACCCACTGCGTCATAGCGTTGGCCCCTACACTTTTTTTTTTTTTTAATTTATTTTATTTTGTTTGAAAAACAGAGTTACAGAGAGATCTTCCATCCACTAGCCCACTCCTCAAATGGCCATATGTAATGACTGGCATTGCACATGGCAGCTGAACCTGCTATACCACAGTGCCAGCCCCTGTCTCTACACATTTCAAATAAATAAAAATTTAAAAAATTTACAAATTGGCCGGCGCCACGGCTCACTAGGCTAATCCTCCGCCTGTGGCGCCGGCACCCCGGGTTCTAGTCCCAGTCTCCCAGTCGGGGCGCCGGATTCTGTCCCGGTGCTCCTCTTCCTGTCCAGCTCTCTGCTGTGGCCCGGGAGTGCAGTGGAGCATGGCCCAAGTGCTTGGGCCCTGCACCTGCATGGGAGACCAGGAGGAAGCACCTGGCTCCTGGCTTCAGATCAGCGTGGTGCACCCGCCGCAGCGCGCTGGCTGTAGCGACCATTTGGGGGGTGAACCAACGGTAAAGGAAGACCTTTCTCTCTGTCTCTCTCACTGTCCACTCTGCCTGTCAAAAAAATAAAAAACAAAGGACAGGGGAGCATAGTTTTGTCAGAGAGGAGAAATGGGGAAGACTCACGGGTTGTGACAGGAGAGAGAAGGGAAGAAGGAGATTGAAACATTGTGTCGAAGGAGGTATCACATTAAGGTGAACACTGCAAGGAGGGTAAGTGGAGCCAAAGATGCCTTCCCGCAGCCAGCACACACCTTCACTGGGGACGCTGCTAGTCCCACCACTAAAGAAGCAGGTGTTCTGCCTGGTTTTTTTTCCAAAGACCAAGATAAACCTGCTTCTTTATAGCCGTGCTCCGCATACTCCAGCCTCTCTGTTGCCAAAGCTGCAGAGTCACAGCCTGTTCGTTAAGCAGTCAGGAGGACTAGCCCCAGCAGGACCATGTTAGAAGATCCAGGAGTGTTGTGGCCCCGGGGGGTGAAGCTGTCCGTCCCATATTGCAGTCCCGCAGATCCAGCTCCCTGCTACTGCACCTGGGAAGGCAGCAGATGGTGGCCCAGATGGAGACCGGGGTGGAGGTCCAGGCCCCCGGCTTCAGCCTGGCCTGGTCCTGGCCGTTGCAAACATTCGAGGAGTGAACCATGTGATGCACGGTATCCATCTCTCCCTCTCGTCTCTCCCTCTGGCTCTGTCACTCTGCATTTCAAATAAATCTGTTTTAAAAGTCCATATGAAGAAAGACGTTTTCTATCGTCTTGAGCTCCCTAAGCAGAGATCACTCGCTGGCCAGTGTGTGCGCTTGGGGTGTAACCGGGCGATTCTGTTATCATTCGCGTTAATTTCCACTCTGTCCCACCAGGGGGCAGACTGACTCAACAAATAACCTCCACCTCTGGGCATTCCCGCTTTTTTCAAAGGGAGTTGGGATTCGCGGAACTAAGGGTTTGGAACTGCAGAATTCTAAGACCGCCATCCGCTCAGCCCCTAGGAGGCCGCGAGCTCCCCTGCAAAAGTCCGCCCCCGACTCCGGTCAGTTCCCGGTGCCTTCCCCACCGTCCATCCTCAGCCTCGGACCCAAAGCCCCGCGGCTGTGGGCGTCGAGGTTACACCCCCTTTCCCTTCACCCCGGCCCCTCTGGCCCCAGAACGGAAGAGCGAGGCCGAAGGAGGGGAGCAACAGTTGGCAGAGGGCTGCGGGCCGGGCCAGCGGAGGCGCGGGGCGGCCGAGGGGGCGGGGACAGCGCGGCGCCGCCTCCGCCAGCTCCCGGAGCCTGGGCGGACCGCGAGGAAAACTTCCTCCTGGTCCGGCCCGGGGCCGGCGGCTCTGTCTGCCCGCCCACCGGCGCCCCCAGTGTCCGCCATGGCCAAAGCCTACGACCACCTCTTCAAGTTGCTATTGATCGGGGACTCGGGGGTGGGCAAGACGTGTCTGATCATTCGCTTCGCCGAGGACAGCTTCAACAGCACCTACATCTCCACCATCGGTGAGCCCCCGGGCCGCAGCCTCGTCCTCGGGGGTCCCCAAGCGCCACTCCCTCCACCCCTGCCTCGGGCGCTCCCGCCGAGCGTGGCGGGTGCTGCCCACGCCCCCGACCCCGGGCTCCCCGCACCCGCGCCGGCGCGGCTCTGCCCTCACGATCCTCGGCGCTGGACGCCTGAGACCACTTTCCACAATGCCTGCGCCCCTCCCGGGAGCCTGTCCCCAGTGCTGCCGGCCACTTCCGTCCACTGAGCGCCACTCCGTCCCCTGGCAGCTCTGCCACCCCTGCCGTGCGGTCACTGCCCAGGCTTCGGGCAGGGGCTTGTGGAGGGTCTGCCCGGCCGGCAGGGCGGGGAGAAGGGGACTTTCGGGGTCTCTGAGTCAGCCTGGTGACTCAGAGGGCCCCAGCGGGCGTGCGGGAGGCGCCCGCGTTCCTGCCGGGAAGAACCGGGTCTCCCCAACCCCCTCCATCTGCCCCCACCTCCTCTGGCCTGGGAAATGAGCCGGCGTGGGGTGGGAGACTCTCAGGACCACACCGCTGACAAAGGGCAAGAGAAACGCCCCTTTCCCAGCTCAGCCTCGCCTCAGACTTCGTTGGCTCCGAGCCTGGCCCACCAGCTCGCTCCCACAGGCCGGCACCAGGGACCTGACCCCTTCCTCCTTATCCCCGGGGCCAGCAGGGGCCGCGGCGCCCGGGGTAAAGAGCCCTCAGGAAACAGGGACGGGAAAGTCCGCGTTGGGGGCGGGGAGAGGCTGGACTGAGAAAGTTGTCAGCGGCAGGATTTTCTCCCCCTTGAGCCCCCACGTCCCCAAATCCAGACACCCCAAGTCCAGAGGGTCAGCTGACCCCACAAATAAAGCTGCCGGCCTCTTCCAACAAGGCTGCTGGGCGGTCACCTTCCCCGCAGAATTAAGTTCTGGCTCTGCCAGCACACACGTTAACACTCGCGCATCCACGTGCACACGCCTCAGCTCGTGCACTCCTTCTACCCGCTAGGAATCGACTTCAAGATCCGCACCGTGGACATAGAGGGGAAGAAGATCAAACTGCAAGTCTGGTGAGAGACTCTCCGCCTGGCCAAGGCTTCCTCAGGGCCCCTGCGACCCCTGCCCTCCGTGTCCTTCCCTCCTGCCTCCCGACCACCTTCAGCGTCCCGCTCTTGCCTCCCTGGCTCCCCAGCATTTTCTGACACCGGCAACAGGTGTCTGTTGAGCTAGTATCTGGAAACAGGCTCCAAAGCAGTTAAACAGACGCAAGCCGCAGCCCCAAGTCCGGTGCCGCAGCCCCAAGTCCGGTGCTCTCTCTCTAGACTCTGGTAGGCCCGGAAAGCAAGCAGGTGTTTACGTGGCCCGAGGCTTGGGAGAAGCATCAGGATGTGACAGATGAGAGCAGACTGGGACTCAGATGCTGATTCTGCCCCCTGACTCTGCTTGGCCAGCCGGCCTCTCCAAAGCCGTGTCTTCCCTTGTTAAAGAGGACACTAAGGCATGACTCACGTGCATAGGGCAGGTTGGATAAAATAACACACACAGCTAGTGAGCCTTACACAGTGCTTGGCATGGAGATAGCAGTCAACGGATAAATGGGCGACACCTTGGACATGGCCTTTAGGATGGGACTTCCCCCATCGGAGTCTCAGGGCTCCAAGTCCAGCTCAGCCCCTGACACCCCCCAGCCCCTGCCCCTGTTTCCTGCTGATGCACACCTGGAAGCAGCAGGTGGTGGTCCGAGTGACTGGGTCACTCCCGCCCACATGGGAGCCCCAGATGGAGCTCCTGGCTCCCCACTCATCTGGTCCAGCCCTGGGTGCTGCAGGCAGTGGAGGATGAATCAGAGGATGGGAGATCTCTGTGTCTTCTCTCTGCCTTTCTCATGAAAAAATAACAAACTAAAACAAAAAGCACACCAAGAGCGCATGGTCAGACCAGTCGGGAACATAGGACATCATGTAAGATTCTTGAAGGGAAACAGCACGACAAGCGACATCTGTCATCCCTTCCCCCGTACTGTTCCATGTGTCCGGCCTTCCAGTCTCCCTGTGTTGCAGAAGCTGGAGTCTTTACTTTTCGCTTTTTGTTTTATTTATCAGAGAGGCAGGGAGACCTCTCATGGCTGGTTCACTCCCCAAATGCCCTCAAGGGGCCAGAGACCAAAGCCAGGAGCTGGGAACTCCATCCGGGGCTCCCACGTGGGTGGCAAGAACCCAAGCACTTGAGCCATCGCTGCTGCCTCCCAGCGTCTGCAGTAGCAGGAAGCTGGAATCCAGAGCTTGAGCCAAGGGGGCAAAGCCAAGCGCTCTGATATGAGATGCATGGAATCTTAACCACTAGATCAAATGCCCAGCTTGCAAAAGCTAAGTTCTTGGGGGGGGGGGGTTCTCCTTTCTCCCCTTGGAAAACTCCCGATTTTATCCCACCCTGTGACACCTGCTTCTTCAGGGACACGGCTGGCCAGGAACGGTTCAAGACCATAACCACTGCCTACTACCGCGGAGCCATGGTATGGAAGCCCGTGCCTGCTGAAGGGCTGGTGCCACAAGACAATGCCTGCAGCTTTAGGAGCAGAGGGTGGGGCTGGCGCAGGGACAATGGGGGGCGTGGGGGCGGCCCACGGTGGCCCAGCATTTAGAGAGCCGAGAGGGACCTGCAGGGCACTTAGCAGGCAGTGGGACGCCTAAGCAAGACAATGATGCCATTTCCAGGGCATCATCCTGGTCTACGACATCACAGATGAGAAATCCTTCGAGAACATTCAGAACTGGATGAAAAGCATCAAAGAGGTAGGACTCCCCGGAGGAGGTGGAGGTGAGAGGATTGTGTAGACCCTGCTGGAGGATGAGGGGCGCTGTAGCGCGGGCAGAACCCCGACTTCGCCTGTGCTGCCCTTTTGCCCCCAGAATGCCTCTGCTGGGGTCGAGCGCCTCCTGCTGGGGAACAAGTGTGACATGGAGGCCAAGAGGAAGGTGCGGAAGGAGCAGGCCACCAAGGTGAGCGCCAGGCAGGGCCTCCTGCGCCTGGGCGGGTATGGAGGACTTGAGGACTCGGCTTCCCACCCTTTCCCAACTCCTCCCCCCCACACACACACACACTTTACCCGCTGCAGCTGGCCCAGGAGCATGGAATCCGGTTTTTCGAGACAAGTGCCAAGTCCAGCGTGAATGTGGATGAGGTGAGCCGCCCCCTCCATAGATGCAATAGTGCACGACAGATTCATTACCCCCACAATCCGTTCTGCCCACCTCCCCTCCCCCCTGTAGGCTTTCAGCTGCCTGGCCCGGGACATCTTGCTCAAGTCTGGAGGCCGCAGATCGGTGAGTTGGGTCCGCTGCGCCGGGTGCGGCTGCTCTT
The DNA here is from genome assembly GCF_051225735.1 of Oryctolagus cuniculus. Lineage (NCBI taxonomy): Eukaryota > Metazoa > Chordata > Mammalia > Lagomorpha > Leporidae > Oryctolagus > Oryctolagus cuniculus. The sequence continues at coordinate 44,950,817 of NC_142873.1, forward strand.
GTGTTGGGAGCGACAGCTGCGGAGCGCTCAGGTTCCCCGCCGGGGCGGGCGACTTCGGCGGCTTCCCGCCCCACTCACACCCTGCCCCGGCCCTTCTCTCTCGCTCCAGGGAAATGGCAGCAAGACCCCTGGCACCCAGCTGAAAACCGGCGACAAGCGGAACGCCAGCAAGTGCTCCCTGGGCTGAGGACCGGGCGGGCCTCCCCTCCGCACGCCAGGCGGCCGGACCTGGGGCGCGCGGGGCTGAGGGCCTTGGAGGGGTAGGAGGGGTAGGAGGGTAGATGGTAAGGAGAAAGGAGAGAAGGAGAGAGGAAAGGAAGAAGCGAGGGAAATGAGAGGCAGGGAGAAGGGAGGAGCGAGCCTTGAGGAAGTGGCAGAAGGTGAGCAGGGAGGCGGAGAGGGAGGAGGCGGGGAGGCACGGGCGGCCTCGGGCCCCAGCCCTGCCCTGGGTTTTCAAGCAAACACGAATGAGTCTGTTACTGGATCAGAGGTCAGGGCCCCGGGAGAGGCTGGCCTGGCGGCAGCCTGAAGTTTTCTCACTCTGCACGGTCTTTGTCAGCATTAAAGGCCACCGTTTGCACAGACGTCCCTGCCTTGCACGCGTTGCTTTATTATCCAAATTCTCTCTCCACTCAAATCCAGTTCATGCCCCTCGAGTGTGGGTTCCTGTGGCACTGGCCCGGCCCGGCCCCACCCCTCCTCCAGCTGGTTCCTCCGTGAGGAGCAGGCGGTAGCAGGTCCTGAGGACCTGCGCGTCTTCGCTGCACGTGGGCTCCCGAGGGCGGCGCTGCAGAGCCTCCTCCTGCACACAGGACCTGTGGCCGGAGAGGGACTCTCACACGCCAGCCGGGGAGGAACAGGAGCTGGCGTTTGCCTGATGCCCGGTGCCCGCTTCTTTCATTCTGCCACATGGGCATTTCCCTGTGTGGTGGGCATCACTGTCTGGTTTTCCTCCCTCACGCTTTTCGAATTTTTAGAAATTTTTATTTAGTTATTTTTCACTTCATTTGAAATACCGAGATTTTTTTTTTTTTTAAGATTCATTTATTTATTTGAAAGTCAGAGTTACAGAGAGAGATCTTCCATCCGCTGGTTCACTTCCCAGGTGGCTACGACAGCCAGGAATGTGCAAGCCCAGAGCCAGGAGCCAGGAGCCAGGAGCCAGGAGCTTCTTCTGGACCTCCCACATAGGTGCAGGGGCCCACGCACTTGGGCCATCTGCTGCTGTTTCCCAGGTGCATTGGCAGGGAGCTGGGATGGAACTGGAACAGCTGGGGGCAGGAACTGGCACTCAGATGGGATGCTGGCATTGCAGGAGGCAGCTTACACCCGTTACGCCACAATGCTGGCCCTGAAAGATATTCTATCTGCTAGCTCACTCCCCAAATGCCTATAATAGCCAGGACTGGGCCAGGCCAAAACCGGGAGCCCAGGAGTCAGTCTGGGTCTCCCACACAGGTAGCAGGGACCCAAGTATTTGAGCCATCACCTGCGGCCTCCCAGGGTGCACATTAGCAGAAAGGTGGATCAGAGGTGGGTAGCTGGCGCTCAGTCAGGCCCTCCAGTGTGGGATATGGGCATCCCAGGCAGCAACCTAAGCACTGCGCCAAATTCCTGCCCTTTTTTAAACAAACAAAAAATATTTATATATTTTTATTATTTGAAAGGCAGATAGGGAGAGTGACAAAGAGGTCTTCCATCAGCTGGTTCACTCCCCAAATGCCTACAATAGCCAGGGTTGGGCCAGACTGAAGCTAGGAGCTAGGAGCTCAAATCTGTGTGGGTGACAGAGACCCAAGTCCTTAAGCCATTGCAGGAAACTGGAATCAGAGAAACACGGCTGGGACTCACACCCAGGTACTCCGTCTGGGATGCAGGCGTACCAAGCAGTGCCAAATGTCCATCCCATTTATCTGTTTTTGTAGGGAAAGAAAATGAGACACGAAAGAGATTCATTTACTATTATTATTTATTATTTATTGGGTATCTACTATGTGCCAGGCTCAATGGTCAGTTAACATAGTCTTTGGATAGTACTTATAAACAGAAAAAGCAATTTATAACAAAAACAACTCTTTTAAAAATATTTTCTAAAGATTTATTTTTCATTTATCTCTTACAGAGAGAGAGGAGGAGGGACAGAGACAGAGAGAGAGACTGTCCATCTGCTGGTTCACTCCCCCAAATGGCTGCCAACTGCCAGAGCTGGGCCAGGCCTAGTTAGGAGCCTGGAGCTTCTTCCAGGTGCCCCACGTGGGTGGAGGGTCCCAAGCATTTGGACCATCTCCACTGCTTTCCCAGGCACATTAGCAGAGAGCTGGATCAGAAGTGGAGCAGCCCGGTCTCAAACGAGCACCCACATGGGATGCCGGCACTGCAGACTGAGGCTTAACCTGCTACAGCACACTGCTGGCCCCTGAGAGTGAAGAGAGAGAGCGCGCATGTGCTGAGACCTGCTGAATCACTCCCTAAGCGGCTACAATGGCCAGGGCTGAGCCAGGCTGAAACCAGAAGCCCAGAACCTCATCTGGCCTCCCACGTGGGTGACAAGGGCCCAAGTACTCAGCCATCTGCTGCTTTTGCAGGCACATCAGCAGGGAGCTGGATCAGAAGCAGAGAAGAGGCCGGTGCTGTGGTATAGTAGGTTAAGCCTCCACCTGCAGCGCAGGCGTCACATATGTGTGCCAGTTTGAATCCCAGCTGCTCCTTCTCCAATCCAGCTCCTGCTGATGGCCTGGGAAAGCAGTAGAAGATGATCAGAGACCTGGAAGAAGCTCCTGGCTCCTGGCTTTGGATCAGCTCAGCTCTGGCCACTGCGGCCATCTGGGAAGTGAGCCAGGGAATTGAAGACCTTTCTCTGCCTCTCCTTTCTGTCTGTAACTCTGCCTCTCAAATAAATAAATAAATCTTAAAAAAAAAAAAAAACAACACAGCAGCAGAGCAGACTGCAAAGAGCACTCCATATGAGATGCCTGTCAGTGTTGCAAACAGCCCCTTAACCCTGCTGTGCCACACTCTGGCCTCTAAAACAACTCTTAACTACTGAATAAAGATGGCAAAAATATTGACCTGTAAAAGAACCACCACCAAAACATTTAGGCTCAATGCACTGTTCTCTTAAGCATATATAGCCCCCTTCCACATTGTTTGCCTTTTTAAGCTGATTTATTTATATGAAAGACACATACACAGATTTCTTATCCACTGATTTAATCCCCAAATGTGCTAACAGCCAGGGCTGGACCAGGCTGAAGCCAGGATCCAGGAACTCCACCTGGGACTCCCATGTGGCTAGATGTCAGGCAGCCATCAGCTGTTGCATCCTGGGGTATGCGTTAGCAGGAAGTTGAACTTTTGCATGCTGGGGTGTGCCTTAGGAAGCTGGAATCAGGAGAGGAGCTGTGACTCAAACCCAGACGCTCAGATGTGGGATGCAGGCATCCCAAGCAGTGCCTTAACTACTGTGTCAAATGCCACCCACAGACATGTTTTTCTCCTTAAGTTTTTATTTATTTAGTTAATTTATTTGAGAGGGAGAGACAGGCAGAGATCTTCCATCTGCTTGCTCACTCCCCAAAGGCCCACAACAGCTGGAGCTGGGCCAGGCCAAAGCCAGGGGCCAGGAACTCCATCCTGCTCTCCCCAAATCACGGCAGAAACCCAAGCACTGGGGCCATCATCTGCCGCCTCCCAGGTACATTAGCAGGAAGCTAGATCCAAAGCTAAGACAAGACTCTTCCCATGTGAGATGTTGGTGTTCCAAGTGTGGCTTAAGCCGCATGCCACAGCTCCCACCTACCCACTGACACATTTTTTTTTAAGCTCCATGCCCCTTTCTATGTACTTTTTATTTAAGATTTATTTTATGTGAAAGAGTTATAGAGAGAGACGAAGAGGCAGAGACCTTCTATCCATTAGCTGCAACTGGGCCAATCTGGGTCTCCCACATGGGTGGCAGGGGTAAAGCACATGGGCCATCTTCTGCTTTCCCAGGTGCATTAGCAGGGAGCTGGATCAGAAGTGGAGCAGCTGGGACTTGAACTGGCACCTATATGAGATGTCAGCATTGCAGGCAGCAGCTTTACCCTCTATGCCACAATGCTGGCCCCTACACTTTTTTTAAAAAAGATTTATTTATTTGAAAGTCAGAGTTACACAGAGAGAGGAGAGGCAAAGAAAGAGAGAGAGAGGTCTTCCATCTGTCAATTCACTCCCCAACTGGAGCTGCACCAATCTGAAGCCAGGAGCCAGGAGCTTCTTCCAGGTCTCCCATATGGGTGCAGGGGCCCAAGGACTTGGACCATCTTCCACTGCTTTCCCAGGCCATAGCAGAGAGCTGGATCGAAAGAGGAGCAGCTGGGACTAGAACCGGTGTCTATACAGGATGCCGGTGCTTCAGGCCAGGGCTTTAACCCACTGCGCCACAGCACTAGCCCCTACACTTATTTTTTTTTTAAGATTTATTTTATTTTGTTTGAAAAGCAGAGTTATATAGAGAGAAATCTTCCATCCACTAGTTCACTCCTCAAATAGCCATATGTAATGACTGGCATTGCACATGGCAGCTGAACCTGCTATACCACAGTGCCAGCCCCTGTCTCTATACATTTCAAATAAATAAAACTTTAAGGCCAGCGCCGTGGCTCAATAGGCTAATCCTCCGCCTGCGGCGCCGGCACCCCGGGTTCTAGTTTCAGTTGGGGCGCCGGGTTCTAGTCCTGGTTGCTCCTCTTCCAGTCCAGCTCTCTGCTGTGGCCCAGGAGGGCAGAGGAGGATGGCCCAAGTGTTTGGGTCCCTGCACCTGCATGGGAGACCAGGAGGAAGCACCCAGCTCCTCGCTTTGGATCGGTGCAGCACCGGCCATAGTGGCCATTAGGGTGGTGAAGCAATGGAAGGAAGACCTTTCTCTCTGTCTCTCTCTCACTGTCTATAACTCTCTCTCTGTCTCTCACTAACTCTGCCTGGCCAAAAAAAAAAAAAAAAAATTGACAAATAAAATTCATGAGACAATTTTGCTGCTTTAAAAACACATGTAGGGGGCGCTGTGGTGTAGTGGGCTAAGCTGCTGTCTGCAGCACTGGCATCCCATATGGGGGTGCCAGTTCAAGTCCTGGCAGTTCCACTTCTGATCCAGCCCCCTGCTAATGGCCTTGGAAAGGCTGCCTGGCCCAGCCCCAGCCATTGCGGCCATCTGGGGAGTGAACCAGCTGATGGAAGATGTGTTTCTTCCTCTCTCTCTGTAACTCTGCCTTTCAAATAAATAAATAAAATCTTAAAAAAAAAAGAAAGCAAAAATGAAATGTGGAGAGACAGAGACAGAATTCCCATCTGCTGTTCACTGCCCAAATGCCCACAGCCAGGGCTGGGCCAGGCTGAAGCCAGGAGCTCAGAACTCAGTCCAGGTCCTCCACAGGGCTGCGGGGGCCCCAGCACTTGAGTCATCACCTCCTGACTGCCAGGGTGAGCATTAGCAGGAAAACAGAAATGGGAGGGGAGGCAGGGCTTGAACCGTGGTGCTCCCATAGGGGGTGGTGGTGCTCCAAGCTGCATCTCTTTTGCTGCACCAAATGCCTAGCCCCAAATTTGATTAAAAACAATTTATTTATTTATTTGAAAGGTAGAGTTACAGAGTGAGAGATCTTCCATCTACTAGTTCACTCCACAAATGGCCTCAACAGCTAGGGCTGTGCCAGGCCAAAGCCAGGGGCCAAAAGCTTCATTCCGTCTCCCAGGTAGGTGCAGAAGCCCAAGCACTCGGGGCATCTTCTGCTGCTTTCCGAGGCACATAAGCAGAGAGCTGGATGGGAAGTGGAGCAGCCGAGACTCGAACTGGTGCCCGTATGGGGTGCTGGCACTGCAAGCTGCAACTTAACCTGCTATGCCATAGCACTGGCTCTACAAATTTGATTTCTTAACAAAAGACTTATTATTTATTTATTTGAAAGTCAGAGTTATGCAGAGAGAGAGAGAGAGGTCTTCCATCCGATGGTTCACTCCCCAATTGGCCACAACGGCCAGAGCTGTGCCAAAGCCAGAAGCCAGGAGCTTCTTCCGGGTCTCCCACATGGGTGCAGGGGCCCAAGGACTTGGGCCATCTTCTACTGCTTTCCCAGGTCATAGCAGAGAGCAGAATTGGAAGAAGAGCAGCCGGGACTACAACCGGCGCCCATATGGGATGCCGGTGCTTCGGGCCAGGGCATTAACCCGCTGCGCCACAGCGCCGGCCCCAAAATTTGATTTTTTATCGCCATGAAATTGTCAGATTTGGCCTAGAGAAAATGGACAACATGTGCCACTAGGTATTTTGTTCCCTGATACAATGCTCAAGGCAATTAAGAAACCCTCAAAGTTTCGATGTAAAAGTGGGTGTCTCTACCCTGGAGTCAGAAATGGAGCCCTTTCTTGTGCTGGTGTTTCTATTGGTAAAAGACCACTCAGAAAAAAATCTGACAGTGCTAGGAGAAATAGCAATTTGATAAATGTAATAAAATAATTTGATAAATGTATTAAGTAGCCCAGCTTTGATGAGCTAATGGGATGGCTTATGTTTGAGTTCTATAGTCAACAGCCTACCTGGTTTAATTTTCTTTAAAAGACAAATGTGGGGCGGGGGGCAGCCCTGCACTGTGGCACAGTGGGTTAAAGCCCTGGCCTGCAGTGCCGCATCCCATATGGGCTTTGGTTTGAGTCCTGGCTGCTCCACTTCCCACCCAGCTCCCTGCTAATGCCCCTGGAAAAGCAGCAGAGAATGGTCCAAGCACTTCACCCCCTGCACCCATGTGGGAGACCTGGATGAAGCTCTTGGCTCCTGGTTTCATTCTGCCCCAGCCCTGGCCCTTTCTGCCATTTGGGGAGTAAACTTGCTGATGGAGGATTCTCTCTCTTTCTCTCTGTCTCTCCTTCTCTCTCTCTGTAACTCTGCCTTTCAAATAAATAAATCTTTTTCTAAAAAAAAAAAAAAAGGTAGGATTACAATAAAAAGTAAGAAATACCAATAGAGTTCAATCAAAAAAAATCTAAAAACCTAAAAGCTAAAAAAAAACTAAAAGCTAAAAACTACTGGAAAAAAAAGGGGGCTGGCTGAAGCTCCTAGCCCCTGGCTTTGCCTGGCCCAGTTGCTGGCCATTATGGCCATGGAGAATGGACCAGCAGACAAAGAGCTGTCTCTCTCTCTCTCTCTCTCTCTAACTCTTTTCTTTCTTCTTCTAAAAGATTTATTTATTTATTTGAAAGACAGAAATACAGAGAGATAAGGAGAGACAGAGAGAATCTTCATTCGCTGATTCACTCTCCAAATGGCTGCAATGGCCTGGGCTGCGCCAGGCTGAAGCCATGAGCCAGGCGCTTCATCCGAATCTCATATGTGCGTGCAGAGGTCCAAGTACTTGCGCCATTCTCCACTGCTTCACCAGGCGCATTAGCAGGGAGCTGGACCTGAAGTGAAGCAGCTGGACTCTAATCTGCACCCATACGGGCTGCCCGCACTGCAGGAGGCTTAACCCTCTACGCCACAGCGCTAGCCTCACGTAGCTATGATTTTCAAATAAATACATAAATCTTTAAAAAAAAAAAAAAACTACTGGAAGAAAACCCACAACCTACTTTTTGTCACAACTATACACAAACACACACAATAACTTGAACAATTAAACAATCAAAGCAAAAGTAAAGCTCAGCCTTCATCAATTTCATTTTATTTTTTTTAAAAGATTTATTTGTTTATTTAAAAGGCAGAGTTGCAGAGAGGCAGAGGAAGAGAGAGAGAGAGGGAGGTCTTCCATCCGCTGGTTCACTCCTCAGATGGCCACAACAGCTGGAGCTGTGCCAATCCAAAGCCAGGAGCCAGGAGCTTCTTCCAGGTCTCCCAAAGGGATGCAGGGTCCCAAGGACTTGGACCATCTTCTACTGCTTTCCCAGACCATAGCAGAGAGCTGGAGCAGCCAGGTCTTGAACCAGAACCCATATGGGATGCCAGCACTGCAGGCAATGGCTTTACCTGCTATGCCATCGTCCCAGCCCCTCATCAGTTTTTTAAAAAGATTGGGGCCGGCACTGTGGTGTATCGGGTAAGCTGCTGCCTGCAGTGCCGGCATCCCATATGAGTGCTGGTTCAAGTCCCGGCTGCTCCACTTCCAACCCAGCTCTCTGCTAAGGCCTGGGAAAGAAGAAGATGGCCCAAGTCCTTGGGACCCTCACCCACGTGGGAAGACCCGGATGAAGCTCCTGGCTCCTGACTATGGACTGGTGAAGCTCTGGCCATTGCAGCCAAGGGGGAGTGAAACAGTAGATGGAAGATCTCTTTCTGCTCTCCTTCTCTCTGTGTGTAACTCTGACTTTCAAATAAATAAAAAATAAAGGATTTGTTAATTTATTTGTAACACAGGATGACAGATGGATCTTCTATCTGCTGGCTCATTCCCCAAATGGACTGAGCTAGAAACTCCATCTGGGTTCTCTACATGGGTGGCAGGGATCCACATTTTGGGCTGTCATCCACAGCCTCCCTGGTTCATGAGCAGAAATCTGCAGAGGAAGCTCAGAGCAGCCAGGATTCCCAAGCAGCCAGAGGCTCTACTGCTGCTCTCCGACGTCCACCCCACCAGGATTTAACTCCCACTCAGTGGTCTTTTCGCAGTCTTGTTGTCCTTGCTCTCGACATGCCAGCTTTAGGCCTGATGGGAAGACATAGAATTCATGGGACATATCACCAGATTTATTCTGTGTGTAATTTTATTTATTTATTTTCATTTTAAGCAGAGAGATACCTTCTATCTACTGGCTCACTCTCCAAATGCCCCCAACAGCCAGGGCAGGGTCAGACTGAAGCCAGGAGCTCAGAACTCAGTCTAGGTCTCATAAGTGGGTGGCAGGGACCCATGGACTTCGGCCATCATCTGCTCTCTCCCACGATATGCATTAGCAAGAAACTGGATCAGAAGCAGAGCCAGGACTTGCACCAGGCACTCTGATATGGGATGTGCATGTTCCAGGTGGCAATGTAACCACTGAGCCAAATGCCTGCCCCCAGATACACGTTAAACCCCAAATAAAGTACTCGAGGGGCAAGTGTTTGGCCTAGCGGTGGTCTCCTGATCCCACGTCAGAGTGCCTGGGTTCCATATCTGGCTAGAGCGGTTAATACTGTGCCATATTAGGCTAAGCCTCCGCCGGTGGCGCTGGCATCCCATATGGGCAACAGCTCGTGTCTCAGCTGCTCCTCTTCCGATCCAGCTCTCTGCTTGTGGCTTGGGAAAGCAGTGGAAGATGGCCCAAATCCTTGGGTCCATAAACCCATGTGGGAGACCCGGAAGAAGCTCCTGGCTCCTGGCTTCATTTCAGATCCACTCAGCTCCAGCTGTTGCAGCCATCTGGGGAGTGAACCAGTAGATGGAATCTCTGTCACTCTGCCTTTCATAAAAATAAATAAATAAATAAATAAATAAATAAATAAATAAATAAATCTTTAAAAAAGAAATCTGGCTGGACTCCTGACTCCAGCTTCCTGCTAAATGCAGATCCTCAGAGGGCAGTGCTGACCCCAGTAGTTGGGTCCCTGCCACACAAATGTTGACCTGGATCAAGTTCCAGGCTCCTGGCTTCAGCCTAGCCCAGCCCCAGTCTTTGTATTTGAAGAGTGAATCAGAGGAAGGGAGCTCTCTGTGTGTCAGTTTGCTTCTCAAATAAATAATTAATGAAGATGAAAAATAAAGTGCTCTAGTCCTTAGGGCTATGCTGAAGGGTGGTAGCAGTGGTCTTCAGAAAGACATCTTGGGAGCTAGTGTGTGGCACAGCAGATTAAGCTGGCACCTGCGACACCAACATCCCATGTGAGTGCTGGTTCAAATCCCGCTGCTCCATTTCCAATCCATCTCCCTGCTAATGTGCCTGGCAAAGCAGCTAAAGGTGGCCTGGCTGCCTGGGCCCCTACCACCCACGTGGAAGATCTGTATGGAGTTCCAGGCTCCTGGCTTGAGAGTCATTGAGGCCATCTGGGGGTGAACTAGTGGATAGAAGATGATCTCTCCCTCTCTCTCTGTAACTCTGCCTTTCAAATAAAAATCTTTAAAAAACAAAGACATTGTGGGAGAAGAGAATGAAGAGTGGAGCTAACAAGGAAAAAACATGGACACAAAGCCCTAGATCTTGAGGTCCACAGTATCTTATTAGCACCTATATATGAAATTTTGAAAACATTTATTCATTTATTTATTTGAAAAACAGAGTTACAGAGAGAGAAGGAGAGACAAAGAGAGATCTTCCAACTGCCGGTTCACTCCCAAATGGCTGCCAAGGACGGTGCTGGGCCAGGTCAAAGCCAGGAGCCAGGAGCTTCTTCCCTATCTCCAACATGGGTAGCAGGGGCCCAAGCACATGGGTCATCCTCCATTGCCTTCCCAGGTGCATTAGCAGGGAACTGGATCAGAAGTAGAACAGGTAGGACATGAACCAGTGCTCAGGTAGCAGCTCTACCCACTACACAACACCTGCCCCTGAAATATATTTTCAAAAATGTTTTTCTTGGGTCTAGCATTGCAGTGAGTTGAGCCTCCACCTGCAACACATATGGGTGCTGGTTTGCATCCCAGCTGCTCTGCCTCCTGGGGAGGCAGCAGATGGCCCAGGTTCTTGGACCCTTGACCCCCACATGAAGACCCAGATGCAGTTCCAGGCTCCTGGCTTTGGCCTGGCCCAGCCCTACACTGAGGCCATTTGGGGAGTGAGCCAGCAGATGGAGGCCCTCTCTCCCTTCCCTTTCCCCGCCCCTCCTGTAACTCTGCTTTTCAAATAAGCATATAAATTTAAAAAATGTTTTTTTCTCCCTCTTAATCCTTGGTGCATTTTTTTTTCTTAAGTTTATTTATTTGAAGGCAGTGACAGAAACAGAGATCTTCTTACCCACTGTTTACATCCCCAAATGCCTACAACAGCCAGAGCTGAGCCAGGCAGAAGCCAGGAACCAGGAACCCCATCCAGGCTTCCCATGTAGGAGGCAAGGCTCGGGCCGTCACCCACTGCCTCCAGGATGAGCAGGAAGCCAGACGGGATGCGGAGGTGTGACTGGATCCCAAGCAGCAGCTGAGCCACAACTCCCACCTGGAAGTTTAGCTTCAGTATCTACTTGTCTATCTGATGAGCATCCAAGAAAACTCAACTCACAAGGTCTCGCTGTGCAGGAGGCTGCAGGCACACATGTATGTGACATTAGGAGGGAAATAAGGGCAGAACAGCAGACAGTGAAATAGGAACTCGGAGTGTGGGTCAAGTCACTGCAGGGCTGAGTCTACAGCATGCTTTAACACCAGCGGGGTGGAAAGCTGACGTTAACCTTTGGCCCAGGAGCTGGAAGTGTGGGCTCGTGCCTCAGCTTTCCTACTCCCTAGCTTGCTGACTTTACTTACAAACGGGTGTAACACTGATGCCTCAGGATTACTGAGCAGTACTAAAATAAGCTGAATGTTGAATTCAAAAAGTATGACAGGAGTGGGCGCTTGGCCTGGTAGTGAAGATGCCGGGTCCCACACTGGAGCTCCTGGGCCATCGTCCCCATAGTCTTGGCTCCCAGATTCCAGCTTCCTGGTAATATGAAGCCTGGGACCCAGCGGTGATGGCTTCAGTAGTTGGGTCTTTGCCACCCATGTAGGAAACCCGGGTTGAATTCCATTCCTGGCCGCAGGCCTCGTTTCGGCCGGTGGTGCACATTAGGGGAGTGAACCTGTCCGAGGAGATGCCAGTCTTTGTCTAGCCCATAGGAAGAAAAAAAAAGTATGACAGAACTGTGAACCAATATCATAGGGAGAATAAAATAAACATTTCCAGACACATTTCACTCGCATCTCGGAAGAAAGGCTAGAAGACGCACGCGGGCATTTCTGTTTTTGCAGCTGACAAGCACTGGGCCCTCGACGCAACACCTCCTCGGCCTGTAAATATCACTGCACTCAGGACTACTGCACCGTGTAGGAGCCGGGGCGCGCGGAGAACACCTGGGGAGCTCATCCCAAGGGCCAGCTCTGCGGAGTGCTGAGCAAGTACCATGAAGCGCCGTGACGCGTGCGGCTGCGTGGACTGGGGGGGAGCGCAGAGGCGGCAGGACGGTTCACGCTCAGCGTGTCCCAGGTATTCCCGCTCCCGCAGGGAGCACAAAATGCAGTTTCGCCTCCATCCGACGCCGCCCACTCAGCTTCTCCCCCGGACCATCGCGTGTAGGGACGGGAGTCAGAGACTGACGCTAAATGGCGAGCTCCGGGGCCTTCGTGAGGGAGCAGAGTCCTCGGAGGGCGATGTCTTCTCTCGTCCTAAAGTCTCCCTGCTCACCCAGCAGGCGTTCACGGGCAAACGGGAGACACCCGAGGCAGCGGCAGGGGAGTCACGGCCGCAGCCATTTCCTCCGCTCGCGCAAAAACTACCGGCCCCACAATGCAGCGGGGCGCCGAGCCAATGGGCAGCGAGAGGCAACGCCCACGGAGGGGCGGGCCGAGCGGCGCCGCGCACCCGGGACTACAAGCCCCAGCAGGCGACGCCGGGGCGTGCCCGGGAGAACCAGGCCGCGCGCCCCAGGATCCTCCGCGCGGCAAGATGGCCGCGCCGGGGGCGGAGGCCGAGGTGACCGGGGGCTAGGCCGGTGCGCTCAGCGCCGGGGCTCCCTTTAGGACCCCCGCGGGCCTGTCAGCAGATACCTCTGGGCTTTTCTCTGGCTATGGGGACGCCCGGATAGCGTGTCTGCCCCGACAGCCCGGCTTTTCGCCGCCCTGACCTGGAATCCCCGGGAGGGCTGCAGCCCGAGGCGCGAGGCCAGTCGAACAGGTCCTTGTGTTCCCACAGGTCCGACCCTGAGCGCTCCATGCCTGCGGGCGCGAGGAGGCGTGGCCTCCCCCAGGGCCGCCGCCTTTGCTGGTTGCTCTGGGCTTTCACCTTAAAGCTCTGGTAAGAAGGGGCTGCGGAAAGGGGAAAGCGAGGCACGGGGGGCTGGGTCGCCCCTGTCCTCGGGGAAGCTGGAAACCTTGTGCTTGCGCAGTGGAGGTGGGGGTGCCCTGTTTCTGAGTTTCACCCTTCTCTCGCCCGCTGCAGCCAGGCAGAGGCTTCCGTGCCGGAGGAGAAGCTGTCAGGTGCGTGATTGCCTGGGAACCCGACAGCCCCGTAGGTCATCTTGTACCCAGGGTACAGGCGGGAGAGGGCGGCACCGCAGGGGTTGGGGGCAGACGAGGTGCTGGGGAGGAATGTTTTCTGAATGGTCCGGGGCTGGCGTTTCTTTTTCCTTTTAGCGAGCACCTCGAATTTGCCGTGCTGGCTGGTGGAAGAGTTTGTGGTGGCAGAGGAGTGCACTGCCTGTTCTAATTTCCAGACTGTGAGTATCCGTTTTCTCTCCCTGGCTTTTTTTTTTTTTTTTTTTTTTTTTTTTTTAAGTACAGTAGGCTCCGCAGGCTGCGCGGCCTCTCCTGGACTGTTAAACCTACGCTGTTTTCCAACACACTGCCCACCACCAGCATTCACATCAGAACACTTCATTAGCCCCTGGTCACCTGTGAGCCGCAGCAGCGGGGCTCCTGGCCTCTGTGGGTGGCAGACTTTCTCCTGCCTAAAACGTGCTTTGATTCTTCTGTCCCCGCAGAAAACCACCCCTGAGTGTGGCTCCACAGGGTATGTGGAGAAAATCATGTGCAGCTCATCGAAAAGGAATGAGTTCAAAAGGTGAGCGCCGTTTATCTTCCCCAAGATCGCCGGCTGTGATCCTGTGATTTTAGATGGTCCTCCTGGCCCTCCTTCAGTTTGGGGGCCGTGTGGCATACTGGAAGAAGGAGGGGATTTGGGGCCAAGTTCCTCGAACCCAGGTCCTCTGCTCCTCAGCACTGTCTTGGCCATAGTTTATCTTTAGTAGGATCGGTTAATGTTGGGCCTGCTTATCTCACCCAGGCTGTAAACACACTGGAAGGCCACCCTGGCTTCCTCTTTTCCTCCTGGATTCCAGCGGTTAGGCTGACGTGGAAGGAGCGTTGGAGGGAGAGGCTCTGTGACCTTTCCTGGGAATAACTTGTTCCTTCCTGCTCTCAGCTGCCGTTCGGCTCTGATGGAACAGCGTTTGTTCTGGAAATTCGAAGGGGCTGTCTTGGGTGTGGCCTTGGTCTTCGCTTGCCTCGTCATCATTCGACAGCGACAACTGGACAGAAAGGCTCTGGAAAAGGTCCGGAAGCAAATCGAGTCCATATAACTCCATCCAGCCGTCATCCTGGGCCCTGCAGACCTTATCTCACACAGACGAGTGGAATGGACTGATTGGCACGCTTGGTGGAGCCTTGTGACGGTGCCCCTTCCCCCATTCTCCTTTTCTAGATCATTATTGGGCAGAATAAAAAGAGTAAAATAGTTTCCTTCCTTAGTGTGATTTGGTTTGGGACAGTCATGGGGACAGAAGGGAAAGGGGGTGGCAACTGAGGCCCCAGTCTACCAAGTACCCATCATCCCCCTCCTTCATGGCTGATTTAAAACTTTTGGTATGCACTTTTTTATTTCTTAGTCAAAACTCCTCTCTCCCCTCCACCCTATCCCTAAAGAAGAAACAAAATCACAGATACACCAGGAGAGTATTTGCAGTGCCCGTGGAAGAGGCTGACAGGCCTCAGGGTGCAGATGTCTCCCAGGTGTTACAAAGTGATTCCCACCCATGAGGGTAAAGCCACCTGAACTCCCGCGGAGCGCTGGGTGCCTCTTTGTGATTGGGAAGTGGACAGGGAAGGTCTTGGCCATGCTCACATCTCATCTGCATGCAGCACTGCTGTGGCACGCCCCCTGGGTCCCACCCTCCCTCCCATCTTCTCAAGCAGTGTCCTCGCAGAGTCGTTGGCACTCTTGGCTCCAGGTGGCTCCCTCAGCCTGGACTCTGTCACTGGGGTGTCCAGATTTTCTGTCATGTCCTTGTGGGTCAGGATATTTCGGGAAATCACTGTGAGGTGAAAGAAAAGGGACAGTAGTAGTAGCACTCTTGGGGGGGGGGGCCTAGACAGGACCTTCCTTCTGTTGCTTGACCACCGTGGAGAGCAGAGCTGTCCACTGCTGCCAGCCCCGGCCCTCAGCTGCATGGTTACCAGGGGTCACTCCCTGCCTTTGCCTCTCACCTCCATGAGCCTGGTAATCCTCAGGCCCAGCTTCTGGTAGGCCTTGAAAGGGGCTGAAGCTGGGCAGGATGATGAGAGCCAGGGAAAAAAGAAGTATCTGGAAGGAAACAAGAGGACACTTGGACTGTGGGGACCAGAAAGGGAAGGAGCAGGGAGCAGTTGGGGTTACTAGGGATGGTTGGGTAGTAGGGGTGTCGGCATGAGGTGGGGAGTAGACAGACTGATGTTACCACAACACAAGTGCTGGTCTGGGCAGCCTTGGTGGAGGTTTGAGCAATGAGTGTCTGCAGCTGGCGGAGCTGAGCCACCAAGGAGCTGGGGAAGGAGGAATGAAGAGTTAGCGTCTGGGGGCAGAGCCCAGAGTGCTGCCCTCGTGTGCCTGGCCTCCCTGCCCCGGTACCCACATCCGCATGATGGTTGGACTCACATGTTGTGCCTCTCTAGCTCCTGAACTTTTTTCTGTAGTTCCTGGTTCTGTGCAGAACAGGCTGCCACCCTAGGGAGTGCGGAGAAGTAGGCCGAGGCTGGGCAATCTGAGTGCCTTGCCTTGCCCGCCTTGGTGAGGAAGACGGCCCCCAAGTGTGGCCCCACAGGAAGCCAGAAATGCACCCCACGCACCTGCTCTCTAGGCCATCGATGTACTCTTTCTTCCGCCTCCGGCTGTCCTGAGCTGACTGCTTGTTCCGGATTTTCCTCCTGACTTTCTTGAGGACCCTCTCCTCTGCCTGGAGCCCCAGGATACCGTGTCAATTCTGGACCCTCAACCTCCCCCCAACCCCAGCTCTTCCCTGGAATCTGGGTTCCTCAAAGGCCTTGAAGGGGCCCCTTAGGAAAAGTGTTACCTTGGTGAGGGGCAGGTGAGAGGGCAAAGAAACCCCTTCCTGCCCCAGCAGCCGCTTCTCCTCATCTGTCAGGAACAGTGGTTGACATGGCAGCTGGGGTTTAGGAGAGGTGAGAGAATGGGGAGTCATCCCATTTCCAGTACCCAGGCGTCCCCTTGCTGCCTTCTGAGGAGTGGTTCCTGTTTGTACTGGGGAATCAATCCAGCCCAAGGTGAAGTGAGGGGCAGAGAACTGAATTCAGACAGGGGCCAATCAACAAGGCAAAGAAACCTGAGGCTGACAAGGGAAAGCAGTGGTTCTGTGCCCGTACACAGGACCTTGACCTGAGCCAGCTAGGGAGGGACTGTTCTGGTCCATGTCTCCCCAAACCTTGGAGCATCTGAGAGCACTTAGAAAGCTCATTCGGTGAGTGTGGGAGGCAGGCAAATGATTCACTTTCAGCCATCAACTTCCACTTGGCTGTGTGCTACCCAGGTGCCTGTGAATCCCTGGGGCCGCCCAAGGCAGTGGCCTGTTCTCTACAGTCTGAGCTCCACTTTCCAGACTGAGAATCTGGCCCCTTTCAGACAAGGATGTCCCCTGGATCAGCCAAGTGAGACGTGTGCAGCCTTGATGACATCCGGGTTCAACCAGAGCCCATTCACTGGGTAACCTGCCTTTGTCACTGGTGTTGCTGTCTTAAAGTTTTGCTTCATTTTGTAACTTCAGAAGAATTTGCTTTGGCTTTTGGCTATGCTATTTCCTATCTGCCTTTATCTGATGTTTCCTTCTTGTTCCTGTGTTTGCTTAGCGGAACTATCAAGAGGATCTCTTTAAATCCACCTTACCAAAATCCCTGAGAATGTAGCCCAGAGGGTTTTATCTAAAAATAGAACAAGGGGGTGGACAGCAGGTTAAGTGACACTGGCATGCCATATGTCCCAGCAGCTTCACTTCCGATCCAGCTCCCTGCTATTAGCTTGGGAAAAGTGGCAGAAGATGACCTAAGGCTGGCACCGCGGCTCACTAGGCTAATCCTCCGCCTTGTGGCGCCGGCACACCGGGTTCTAGTCCCGGTTGGGGCACCAGATTCTGTCCCAGTTGCCCCTCTTCCAGGCCAGCTCTCTGCTGTGGCCCGGGAGTGCAGTGGAGCATGGCCCAAGTGCTTGGGCCCTGCACCCCATGGGAGACCAGGAGAAGCACCTGGCTCCTGCCATCGGATCAGTGCGGTGCGCTGGCCGCAGCGCGCTGGCTGCGGCAGCCATTGGAGGGTGAACCAATGGCAAAGGAAGACCTTTCTCTCTCTCTCTCTCTCTCTCTCACTGTCCACTCTGCCTGTCAAAAAAAAAAAAAAAAAAAAAAAAAAGATTAAAAAAAAAAAAGAAGATGACCTAAGTGTTTGGGCCCCTGCACCCATATGGGAGACCCTGATGGAGTTCCTGGCTCCTGGTTTCAGCCAGGCCATTGAAGCCATCTGGGAAGTGAACCAGCATCTGGAAGATCTCTCTCTTTCTCTCTCTCTCTCCACCCCCCCATCATTGTAACTTCAAAATAAGTCTAAAAAAATAAAAATAGAACAAAATAACTAAAAAAGCAAACCCACAAACACTCACTGATGCTTCACTCAAGTTCGAAGCCTTGGACTTAAGGTTCCTCAGTCCAAGATTCTTTGGCTTCTGATCTCACTTTGAACCACAGCTTTGAAAGGAGGGTAAGGACCTGTTTCCTGCCTTTTACGCACAAAGAGTATTTTTCAGGGTAAAGGGAGGGACAGTGATGGAAGCACAGTGCACTTCTACCCTTCTATAAGAACCCGCCCAGCCAGCCTGGGGAAGGCCTCCCAGCATCCCATGCAGCACTGGTCCTGGCTACCCTGTAGCACTGGCCACTGGTATTTGCTACCTCACAATTGTTCAGTGGCAACACTGTTGCAGCTGCTTCTCCTCCCTCACCTGTATCCACAAACTAGGGATTCCCAGGCGGCCTGGGCCATATCTGTGCCAGCCCAAGGCCGAGACAATGGCTCTGCTGAACATGCAGGGCACACGAGGTCTCAGCTGTCTCTATAGCCCTGTCCCCAGATTCCCTTACCCTACCTCTCCATAACTGGGGGCCACCACCTTAGGCCAAGGTGTCTCTCTCTCTCATCTTTTGCTCCTCTTAAAGTTGTTCATTGGTCTTCAGGCCAGTAACACAACAGCTGAGGCACAGACCGATTTCCTCATCCGTTTCCGTTTCTCCAATTTGTGAGTATATACAAAGGATCTTCAAGAAGTCTATGGAAACTGGTATCCTCTTTTAGTTCCGTTTTTCTACAAACTGAAGTACCCTTAAGGGTGCGGATCAGAGAGCACTGGCTCCGGCCAACCCCAGGACTCACCAGGGTCTCAGGCAGCACGGGGGCTACGGTGCCTGCTCTCGGCAGGATGTGGGTCTGGGCATCCAAGGGCAGCTTGTTGACCATGCAGGCATCAGGTGCCATCAATGGTCGGCTCCACTGATCTGAGAGAGACAAGGAGAAGGCAGCAGGGCCTGGGTAGTGGCAGGGGCTGGGGAAGCCCCCTTTACTCCATGGCTAGGGCTGGCCCTGAAGGGTCACTGCCCCCTTCCCACAAAGAACACTGACCAAGCTGAATGGAGATGAGCCCTACGGTGGGTCCAGCTTCCCCCTGCATGCTCTCCAGGGCCCCTGCCTCATAGACAACCTCATAGAGGGCAGGAGAACTGGGTGCTTGAGGGGCAGGGGGGCTGTCTGAACCGCCGGGGTCCTCAGAAATGCCACTGTCGCTGCCAGGAGAGGCCTCTGAGCAGTACACCTCATTGGGATCGATGAAGATCCTCAGGCAGTCTTCAGGCTCGTTCTCCTGAAGGCCCTACAACAGGAGAGGGTATGTGTGTGTATGCATATAATCCTACCTGAAATCAGACCCAGATCCTTCATGCTTTAATTTCAGCCCTTGGCCTTTTTGAGCACGAGATAGTCACAACCCATGTCTATGTTGAAGTCTGTTTTCAGACGACTCCCCCCACTCGGGGCTGAATCCTCTTGGGGCTTCGTGTCCCGGAGTCCTGTGTCATCCCCACTCCCACTCCCACTCTTCACACTCACACAGCCATGGTCCCCGCCAGACTCCCAGCCTTGTGGGCCCTGCTCCTGCAGCCTGGTCCCTGGGGCCTCTGGGGGAGGACACTGGAGTCCCAGCTCCAGGTAGGAGCCTGTGGAGAAAATATCCTCTGGGGGCTCCAGCCAGGCGTCCAGCAGGTCAGGGGTGCCGAGGTCCATGCTTCTGTGGGACGGAGAGTCACGCACAGGGGGGATGATGGCTGCCCGCCACCCTCCAGTTCCGGGGCTCCTCCTTCTCTCTGCCAGTCTCCCCCTTGCTCATCTGCACAGCCCCCTCACCTGTCATCCGGGGAGCTCGCCTGCAGCGATAGCTCAGGCCGGGACCAACAAGCCCCCTGGGTATTACCTGTTCCGAAGAGCCCAGCCCTGCCAAGTCAGCCGAGCTGGCCGCCCGCCCCAAACGCGACACCTTTTCTTTCCTCCAGGATCTCGTATCCTGGTCCTGCCCACACAAACCCCGCCCCCAGCGGGACACCAGGAACGTGGATTGCACCTGGCCAGGAGCCAACGTAGGGGCGACGCATCTGTCAGTGAGGGGCTCTGAGGCCGAGCGTCCTCAAACGGAATTTGAGGAAAATGCCCCTAGCCCTTTCAGCCTCAGTTGCTGCGAGCTGTAGGACATCTTCCTGAGGATACGGTGTCCCCTCGGGGGAGTAGAGATGGCCGTGCCTGGGGCACAGGAAACTGGAACTCCAGCCATCACTTTTACGGAGTTGTAAAACAAAGGCAAAACGGATCAAAACCCCTTGCCCGGGGCTCAGCGAGACGTCCCCTCCCCCACCGCGTGGCGCTCTCCGGGGTTTTGAGGAACAGGGCATCGAGCCAATGGAATTACCCCCTCAAGGCCTGCTCTTCTGCAATTGGTCAGTTTACGCGTCAGCGGGGAGTCGGGCCAATGGGGCCGCAGCATTTATTTGTCCCGGGGGAATTGTGTTCGGAGGGACCGAAGGGCGGGGTAGGAACCAGAAAATTAATCGCTGGGAAGTTGGGGAAAAGTTCGGAGTCAGTGGGGAGGAGCGCCCTCTTTGGGGGTTTGCCTACCACGTGATTCTGAAGCTCAGGTTATCACCTGGCGGGGGCAGTAAATAACCGGCTGACCCGAGTCGGGCGACAAGCTGTGACTCCTCGGGCGGAAAGCTGCGGCCGGGTGGGTTTTCCGAGACGGACTCGCAGGCTCTGCGGCCGAGGGACAGCTACGCTGGCGCCTCCTGGCCGCTGCCCACGAACCGAGGCCCGCGCGTCAGAGAGCGCGGCGAGTTAGCAAAGCCTTTGCTTTTGGCTAGGGAACGTGATTGTTCGCGTGCAATCACCGGCACCTGCAATTGTATAGTTTACAGAATGTTTCCATAAACAGTGTTTTTGGTTTTTTTTTTTTTAATTTTTTTGATAGGCAGACAGTGAGAGAGAGAGAGAGAGAGAGAGAGAGAAAGGTCTTCCCTTGCCGTTGGTTCACCCTCCAATGGCCGCCGCTGCAGCCGGCGCACCGCGCTGATCCGATGGCAGGAGCCAGGATCCAGGTGCTTTTTCCTGGTCTCCCATGGGGTGCAGGGCCCAAGCACCTGGGCCATCCTCCACTGCACTCCCTGGCCATAGCAGAGAGCTGGCCTGGAAGAGGGGCAACCGGGACAGAATCCGGCGCCCCGACCGGGACTAGAACCCGGTGTGCCGGCGCCGCAAGGTGGAGGATTAGCCTATTGAGCCACAGCGCCGGCTCACATAAACAGTGTTTTTAAAAGATGTATTTATTTGAAAGGCAGAGCCACATAGAGAGACAGAGACAGCTTCCAAACGCTGGTTCACTCCCCAAATGGCTGCAATGGCCAGGAGCCAGGAGTTTCTTCTGGGTCTCCCACGCGGTTGCAGGGGCCCAAGGACTTGGGCCATCCTCAGCTGCTTTCCCAGGCGCATCAGCAGGGAGCTGGATCGGAAGTGGAGCAGCCAGAACTGGAACTGGTGCCCATATGGGATGCAGGCAGCTTTACCCCACTACATCACAGTGCTGGCCCCTAAACGATGTTTCTAATCCACAGCAGCTGGGAGGCACATAAAACCTGTAATATTTTGCTAATTTTACCAAAGAAGAGACAGGTTCACTACTACAAAGTACTAATTGCAAAATTCAGGATTTTTGGCCTGGATGTAGTGTCTGATGGTCCAGGGATTCACTTAAAATAATGGAGCTGTACTGATACAGGTGTTTTATTTCATTTACCTGCTTGTCCAATAGTACTTCAGATGAAGGATGGCTGGATGAGTGAAGTGGGAAGGTTTGGGATATGGATTCAGGATTCATACTGGTACTGATTATCCTCATGAAGACTTGAATTGGCTAAGAGTAAAGACAGGAAGAGAGTCTAATATTTACTGAGAAGATAATATGTCAGAATTTTCATGTTACTCATATAAGTCTACCAGCAACCCACAACTATGGAAGTTAATTTCTCTGTAAGTAGTTGATCCAAGTTTCATGTGCTTAAGTCCACGGTCTTCACACTGTGCTAAGCAGCCTTGCTTCCTCCAATAGTCCAAGTCTGTCTTCCCTACCCATTTCTTTGTGTCCTGTTCACGTGGCGAGGAGACAAAGCAGGCTTCCTGGATTGATGCAGACTTGTGAGGAGAGCAGAATCGTCCTTATGTTCTTCCTAGAGCAAGGAATGTGGTTAAATCCGCTTCAAAAGGCTTCCTGCAGGCCTTAGGTGCGGAGGTGATTAAGTGGCAAATACAGTCAGCAGTCAGCTTCTGCTGCGTTAACTTCCCTCTTCCCCTGATTCATCAAGCTCCGGGGAGGAAAAATGACTTGCCGGGAATCACACACCAAATTAAGGCAAAACTCAAGAGATCTAGAGTGTAACATGGTATCCATAATTAATACCCATATTAATAATATGCTTGAAATTGGTAATAGATTTTAAGTGTTCTCAACACAAATACATGATATATGTGAGTTAATGCATATGTTAATCAGGTTGATTAAGCCATTCTGCAATCTGTGTATATTTTTCAAAGCATCATTAACATTCACATTTTTCATCTGTGAATTTAAAAATAGAGAGTTATACACACACATAAATGTAGAGTTGTGACTAGAATTCAGGTGTTATGATTCATTGTTAATGTTACTGATTCCCAATGATCTTGAAAGCATAATTTACCAGAGATAAACCATAATATGCATAATATTCCCATGAGTAATCTGGAGCTTACTAGTAATTTTTATTTATATTTATTTATTTTATTTATTTTATTTTTTATTTATTTATTTTTTTTGACAGGCAGAGTGGACAGTGAGAGAGAGAGACAGAGAGAAAGGTCTTCCTTTGCCGTTGGTTCACCCTCCAATGGCCGCCGCGGCCGGCACGCTGCAGCCAGCGCACCGCGCTGATCCGATGGCAGGAGCCAGGAGCCAGGTGCTTTTCCTGGTCTCCCATGGGGTGCAGGGCCCAAGCACTTGGGCCATCCTCCACTGCACTCCCTGGCCACAGCAGAGAGCTGGCCTGGAAGAGGGGCAACCGGGACAGAATCCAGCGCCCCGACCGGGACTAGAACCCGGTGTGCTGGCGCCGCAAGGCGGAGGATTAGCCTAGTGAGCCACGGCGCCGGCCGTAATTTTTATTTTTAAAAAAATTTAAAAATTATTTAAAGATTTACTTATTTGCAAGACAGAGCAACAGAGAGAGAGAGAGCTCTTTCATCTACTGGTTCACTCCCCAAATGGCCAGCTCTGGGCCTGGCCAAAGCCAGGAGCCAGAAACTCCATCCTGGTCTCCCACCTGAATGGCAGGGGCCCAAAGACGTGGGCCATCTGCTGCTGCTTTCTAAGGCACATTAGCAGGAAGGCTGATTGGAAGCAGAGTAGCTGGGACTTGAACTGACTCTCTGATACTGGAAGCCAGCATTCCAAGAAGCAGCTTAACCCGCTACATCACAACGCTGACCCCAGTTGTTGGTAAATGATGATCATGTTTTACTTACAACCTGATCTTTAGGCAGAGTGGACAGTGAGAGAGAGAGAGACGGAGAGAAAGGTCTTCCTTTTTGCCATTGGTTCACCCTCCAATGGTCACCGCGGCCGGGGCACCACGCTGATCCGATGGCAAGAGCCAGGTGCTTCTCCTGGTCTCCCATGAATGTGCAGGGCCCAAGCACTTGGGCCATCCTCCACTGCACTCCCTGGCCACAGCAGAGAGCTGGCCTGGAAGAGGGGCAACCAGGACAGAATCCAGCGCCCCGACCGGGACTAGAACCCGGTGTGCTGGCGCCGCAAGGTGGAGGATTAGCCTAGTGAGCTGCGGTGCCGGCCACAACCTGATCTTAAGAGTCCTGTAGGTTCCTTTTCCCTAGTCCCTCTCTCTAGAAGTCTTCACATTCCCCCTTTACTTGAAGAACATTTCTGGAGCCTAGTTCCGGCCATCACTCTGCCCCTTATTTGGGGAATAAGGCTTTTTTTTTTCTTTGTAATCCATACTAGTCTGAACCTCCTCTAAAAACTTGTCCTATTTTTTTTGTACTTTGAGCATCCCATGAGGCTAGAAGGTGATTCTAAGAGCAAGGGCTGTGGGCTAAGAGGACCCCCGCTGAGGAAGCAGTGAAGGTCCCCATCTGAAAACACCTTGGTGCTTTCAAGGAACGGAAAACAGAAAGGAGGCCAGCGGGGTTGGAGGGAGAGGATTAAGAGTGCCAGCGCAGGCGGGAGAGTCTTGGCCAGACGCCTGCCGGCCTGGGGAGCACTGTAAGCTGGAGTATGCTGAGGGAAGCTCCTGTCTGCTTGGGGTTTCCACAACCCCTGAGCTGGCTGCCTCTTCTCTGCCCGCTCGGAGAGGCCAGGAGGCTGCCCAGAAGTCAGCTTCCGCCGCTGGGAGTCTAGAAGGGATGATTTGAGACAGAACGTCTGTCTCTTCCCAGTTCTCCCTAGCCCTTTTCCTCCTGGTGAGGGCTGGGAGCGAAGTCAGGCAAGGAAGTTCGTCTTAAGAAGGGAACTCTTTCCCTCAGTTGGCGCCATAGCAGGCACTGACCGGGTGTTAGAATCTTAAGAGATAAGATAAGGAGACTTGGGGCCAAGGCCAGCCAGGTATCCTCAGAAATGTGGGGCGGAAGACAGGAATGCGGCTCGGGGACGCGACCCCAGCCCTGTTCGCGGGGTTTCCAGCTCCGTCTCTTAGGAAAAACTCTGTATTTTCAAGGCCTGTGAGGACGGACCGGCTCCGGCCGGGAAGCCCTCCACGACCGAACCCCAGCTCGCAGCCCTCGATCCTCTGCCTGGTCCCCTCCCTCGCTTGTGCTCACTCGCCCCAAGTCGCTGGTTCCCCACCTCTCCTCCTCCCGGTGTCTGATTGGCTCGCTACTCACGTCATTCTGGGTGCCCCGCCCACTCGGCGCCGTCATTGGTCGCCGGGCGCGGGGACGCGGCGGCTGCGGGGGGAGGGGGCGGCGAGGTGGGGGCGGGAATTCCCGACTGGAGGCCGGAACCCAGCGGATACCATGTAGTGAGACCCTGGCGAGGTGAGTGCGGGCCCCCCGGGCGCGAGCGGGATCTGCCTCCCGGGCCTCCCGCGGCCTAGGAGTCCGAGTCCCCGCTCTCAACATTCTTCATCTCCGTCCCGCGACGCTGGCGGCCGCGCACCCCGCCTCCCAGAGCATGGACTTCCAGACACCGCCCTCAGTGCCGGCTCAGCCCGTCCCGGGCCCCCGGGGCCCCTAAAGCCCCTAGAGTCCCTGTCCTCCGGTCCTGGGCGCCGACGCCTCCGCCCGTGGCGTGGAGCTCGCTGTCTGCCTTTGCGGGGACGGCGCTGGGGCGGAGGGCGCGAGAGCCGCTTCCCTGCCGAGCTCTGCCTGTCCAGGCGCCCCACGGAGCTACCTGGGACTTCTCTCCGCAGTCTCCAGCCCTCTTCGCTTCACTCACTCCTTCCCGGCCTCTGCGTCGCTTAGGAGACGCCTCCCCACACCCGCCCACCCAGCGCCAGGTTCTATTTGGAGGCAGTCGCTAGCTCTTGGGGGACTCCTGGTGAAAGGGTAATGGGAGCCCCTCGCAGGCCTATCTGTACCTCCTTGCCCCCCCGTCCTGGCTTCGTAAAGTTATTAAGTAGCTTGGGAAAGATAAAGTCTGGAGGAAAAGAGGACAGTTCCTGGATGGGACGGAGGGCATGAGTCACCCCGAGATGGGGAAGGTCAGAAGGTGGCTTCTCTTTTCCTTGTGTGACCATCCCGCCAGCCACCCAGTCCAGTCTGATCTTCCTAGGTCCAAGAGTCGCTGGAGCCACCACCACCACCACCGCCGCCATGGGGCCCTGGGGAGAGCCCGAGCTCCTGGTGTGGCGCCCAGAGGCTGTGGCTTCGGCACCCCCAGTGCCCGTGGGGCTGGAGGTGAAGCTGGGGGCCCTGGTGCTGCTTCTGGTGCTCACCCTTCTGTGCAGCCTGGTGCCCATCTGCGTGCTGCGGCGGCCTGGAGCCAGCCACGAAGCCTCAGGTAGGCCACTCCTTTTCCCTGCTGCTGTGGGTGCTTGGGGACCCAGGGAGGTGACCTGAGGAGGCCTGGAAGGCAGGAGTAGCCATTGCTTGGGGTGTGGTCTTGGAGCCTGGACGGGGTTCCTTTGCTCATTCCCCTCCGTACTCCACTTTTGCTCAGCTTCCCGCCAGAAAGCCCTGAGCCTAGTGAGCTGCTTTGCGGGGGGCGTGTTTTTGGCCACCTGTCTCCTGGACCTGCTGCCTGACTACCTGGCTGCCATAGATGAGGCCCTGGCAGCCCTGCACGTGACGGTGAGCACTTACCTGCAGCGTGTGACCCTGTGTGTGGAGGTGTAGCACATCAAATACCTCTAGGAGAGCTGGTTCGTACAGATCTGTTCACCTTTCCTTCTGTGGCTGTGTAAAATGTAATCACATGCTCTTGGCATGTGATCCGATGCATTGTGTGGGTTTTTTTTTTTTAATTATTATTATTAGGGGGCATAACTTTCTGTGCTCCCTCCACCCAATATCCCTATCCCCCACCCCCAGAGGGTGTGAGAAGCCTTATGATCAGGCATGTAACTTACTCTGTGAGTTTCTCAGATCCAGCTGCCAGTAAATTAACAGTGCTCCAGGAATCATTTTCATTCTCTTGCCACTTTCCTGGAGGGCCCCGCAGGCTTGGGAAGGGCAGGAGACAATTTCCAGGTGCTGGGTGTTGTGGCTCTAAAGGGTTTTAGCTCAAGGAAGTGGGATGTGGGGAACAACCAAGTCCCAGGCATAGGAAAGGCCGCATTATAGGAAAAACTGAGACAGTGGGGTCGTGGTGCAGAGAAGTCACCCTGTGCTCCTTCCCTCTTCCCTAAGATTGAGGAAGTGACATTGCATATAATCCTCTGCAAGTCTGTGACTCAGTGCCCTGTGTCTCTGTGTATAAACCTGAATGTCCCAGCAGCAGTATGAAATTCTTGTGTTTAAGCATCTGGGGAGCTGGACCAACATGTGAATTTTACTATGTCTCCCTATGACACTTTGTGTATGTCTACATCAGTGACCTTAACCTGGGAGTGGTTTTGCCCCACAAGTAACATTTGGTAGTGTCTGGAAATGTTTTTGGTTGTCATACCTGTGGGGAAAGCCATCTTTTTTTTTTTTTAATTATTTATTTGAAAGTTACACAGAAAGGGAAGATTTATGTTCACCTGCTGGTGCATTCCCCAAGATGACTGCAACACCTAGGGCTGGGTCAGGCTGAAGCCAGGAGCTTCATCCGGGTCTCCCACATGGGTGCAGGGGCCCAAGCACTTGGACCATCTGCCACTGCTTTCCCAGGCCATTGGTAGGGAGCTGGATCCGAAGTGGAGCAGCTGGGATGTGAACTGGCGCCCATGTGGTATGCCAGCGTTGCAGGCAGCGGCTTTGCTACCTTACCCCTTTGCCCACTGCGCCACCACACCAGCCTCCCAAGTCATTGTTCTTGGTACCCGTATTTGATGGGTAGATGTTGGAGAAGCTGCTAAACAGCCTGCAGTTGCACAGCACAGCTCCCGTGTTAAATATCTGCTCCAGAATGTTAGTAGTGCCAAAGTTGAGAAACTGGTCTCCATGGGACACTGGGAGTGACTCCCTGTCTAGGTGATTGTGTATTATTCTGTGTTCGTGTCACCAAGTAACTCGGTCTTGGTGTGACTGCAGATGGCCCTGTGTCTATGTGGGACCCCAGCTCTGTGTCACTGGGCCTCCACCAGTCAACATCTGATTCCTCCTGTCTATCTTGTCCTGTGTCCTGAACTCCTTCTTGCTCCTTCTGCCTACAGCTCCAGTTCCCCTTACAAGAGTTCATCTTGGCCATGGGCTTCTTCCTGGTCCTGGTGATGGAACAGATCACACTGGCCTACAAGGAGCAGTCGGGGCCACCGCCTCGGGAGGAAACAAGGGCTCTGCTGGGAACAGTGAATGGTGGGCCACAGCATTGGCACGATGGGCCAGGGGTCCCACAGGCACATGGAGCCCCGGCGGCCCCCTCAGCCCTGCGTGCCTGTGTACTGGTCTTCTCC
Source organism: Oryctolagus cuniculus (assembly GCF_051225735.1). Lineage (NCBI taxonomy): Eukaryota > Metazoa > Chordata > Mammalia > Lagomorpha > Leporidae > Oryctolagus > Oryctolagus cuniculus. Next base: position 44,978,373 of record NC_142873.1, read on the forward strand.
CTGGCCCTGCACTCAGTGTTCGAGGGGTTGGCGGTGGGGCTGCAGCGGGACCGCGCTCGGGCCATGGAGCTGTGCCTGGCTTTGCTGCTCCACAAGGGTATCCTGGCTGTTAGCTTGTCTCTACGGCTGCTGCAGAGCAACCTGCGAGTGCAGGTGGTGGCTGGCTGTGGGATCCTCTTCTCATGCATGACACCTCTAGGCATTGGGCTGGGTGCAGCTCTGGCAGAGTTGGCTGGACCTCTGCACCAGCTGGCCCAGTCTGTGCTGGAGGGCATGGCAGCGGGCACCTTCCTCTACATCACCTTCCTGGAAATCTTGCCTCAGGAGCTGGCCACTTCTGAGCAGAGGATCCTCAAGGTCATTCTGCTCCTAGCAGGCTTTGCTCTGCTCACTGGCCTGCTCTTCATTCAGATCTAGGAGGCGTCAAGAGAGGGGCAGGGGAGGCTGGTCAGCAGGTGCCCCTGCCCTCCCTCCCCTCCCCCAGTATGTGGGGAGGGAGGTGCTGAGGACCAAAGAGTTCTCTGGGAGGTAGGGTTGGAGGCTTTGGGATATCTCGTTCAATGAAATGAGAAGGCAGTGGGGCAAAGGCTGGCCCAAGAAGCGAGACAGTTAAGTCACTAGAGAGATGATCAGAGGACACTGACTGGTCAGGGACTATGGATAGGGACAGACTGACACTAGGAAAGCCAGAGGTAGGCACCCCGCTGCTATGGGGTAAGCAGATGGGGAGGACATGGACCCAGAGTCAGTGCCCTGTTGGTTTTAGCCCATTTCAACTTCAGCACCTGCCACTTGAAGTGGGCCCCTCATACTTCCCTAATCTTGTACTCAAATAAGTTTCCCTCTTCCCTTCTCCCAGGGGATTAGTGCCAAATGGTCTCTCCTTACCAGTTTTGGTACCTTCTAGGGCATCTCCAGTTCTGCCCACTCCTCTATTTCTAAAGTGCCAAATAGCTTCCCTCCCTCTTTCTCAAAGCACAGTGATGTGGCAGTGAGCCCTGACCAGCGCCTCCGTGGAGGGGTTCTGCTTTCTTTTGGTCCCAGATCCTTGGGGGAGGTAGAGGGCAGAAATGTTTGCTGGGCTGTGGGTCAGGGGACTGTTGGAGAGCTGGGGCCACCTACCACTGCTGCACCTTAGGAATATGGAACATGGACATGGTGCCCCAGGCACAAATGATAAACACTGAGCTACCAATTTTTTTTTTTTAAATATATATATATATACCGGAGGAGCCCAAGTGGGTAGGCAGATTCCTACCTACCAGGGTTATTTTTGGGGAGGGAGGACTATGCATAGGGCTGTATTCTCTAGAATCTATTTTACTAACTGACCTGTTTTGGGATATGTTACCCAAATAAAAAATGTTTATACATCTGTGCTGTATTCGATTCGTTTGTCTTGGGAAAGGGATTAGTGTGTGGCTGCTTGAGAGGACCTGCGTCCCAGATGTTTACAGGTGTTTAAGATACTTGCTCTCAGTGTTTTCACTCTGGCCCCAATAGTCCCCTTCCCTGAAGATGACCAGGTTTTTTCTCCTTTGTCTCTTACTTGGCCCCTCCCTGTCTCCACCCCTTCCATTCCCTTCTTTTCCTTTCCTTTCTCTTCCCTTTCCTCTCCTTAATCCTGTGCTCCGGACTAATTGAGAACTACGTTTCCCAGCTTGCTCCGCGCAGGGAGTAGCCAAGTGGGTGGAGCAAGGTCCCCAATTCCCGGAGTCGACAAGGCTACTGGGAAATGGTGTCCGTTTCCTCTCCGTGCTGCGTAACTGGGGGGGTGTGAAGGAGTCACGTAAACAAACTACAATTCCCGGCGGGCCCTGCGCGCAGCAGGTCAGGACTAGGCTGGGGCCGGGTTCGCGGTGCTAGCTGAGGCGGCGGCGGCGGCGGCGGCGGCTACGGCTGGAGGAGCCGGGCCGGAGCCCGCGGCAAAGGCCGCGGCTTGTACTGGGAAGGTGGCGGGGAGGGACGGGAGAGGAAGATGGCGACGTCAGGGGCGAACGGGCCCGGCTCGGCCACCACCTCGGCTTCCAATCCGCGCAAGTTTAGTGAGAAGATTGCGCTGCAGAAGCAGCGTCAGGCCGAGGAGACGGCGGCCTTCGAGGAGGTGATGATGGACATCGGCTCCACCCGGGTGAGGGGCCGCGCTGGGGAGCGGGAGCGGAGTGGAGTAGTTCCCGAGCGGAGGTCGGAGAGGCGGGGCGGAGGCGGGAGCCGTAGCCGAGGAGGTGGCACGGGCAGCGGGCGCCGCCGTCTGGGAAGCGTGAGGTTGAGGGCCGACGGGCAGGAAGACGGATTTTGCGGGAAGAGTCGGAAACACTGGAGAGGTTGGGGGAGTGGGATTGCGAGGGGGCCAGTACGTGAGGCAGGAGTGGGCGGAGAGTGGTCGCCCGAAATCTGGCGGAAGGAGGAGGTGAGTGGTCCTTGTGCATCCCTGACGGAGTTCCCTAGGGGACTCTTCCGAGGCATCTCGGGAGGATGGTCGGCTTGCTAATCTGGCTCCTTTGAGTTTGTAATCCCCACGGACTCCTCTCCTGCCCTGCTGTGCCACTCTTGGCGCTTTGGTACCTCCAGGAAAAGGCCCCTTGAGTGGTGTGAACGCGCACTGCTGGGTACGGTGGGGCAGGAAGTCCCCTCCTGCGTCCCGTCCCTTTGCTTCCTTTTTCAAATACTTCTTGTGGTTTCCTGATGTGAAGGAAGGTGAGGTCCATCGCTCACAGACTGCTGCCTGGTGTTCTGGCCTTGGAGGCGACTAGAGCTTTGAATCCCAGAAACAGGTTGCGTGGAGCCGGATGACTTGCTGAGCCTCCTAGGGCAGTGGCTGACTGTAGGTCAGCTTATGGGGTACCTTGGAGGGTCCTCCATGTGCAGGGGCTATTCGTTCCTTAGGCGTTCCAGAAAACTTTGCCAGGCTGCCACTGAAGCCCCCGCCTTGATTTCTTGCTTCCCAGGGCTGGACGTCTGAAGAAGCAAGGGTTGGGGATTTGTCCTACTGGCATGCAGTCCTAATTTAGGGACATATCAAAACAGCAGGTGAGGAGAGTGCAGGGGTCCTTCATTGCAGAGAGCTGGAAGGAATTTAATGGGAGATGGTGGAGCATAAATAACACACTTCAAGGCTTTTTCTGTGATTACATCAGCCTATGACTGTGACTTTGATTGTATTTTTGTGTGTGTTTCCCTTGGGTGTGTTTGGGTTTTTGTGTGTTTTTTCCTCTTTGTGTCTCTTGGGACCATGTGCCCTAGTTTGTGGGAGTCAGAACAGAGAAAGTTAGGTGGCGAAGCAAACAGAGTGTATGTGTGTGCATGCACAAGCATAACCCATCCTCACTACCATGAGGATTGTGGTCTAACTGTTGGCTGCTCCCCGTTAAGAGATTTGATCATAGTGGGGACAGACACAAGATGGGAGACAGGCTGGTCTCTGGTTGACAGTTCAGGCCCTGCCCTCTGGACTGGGATTCCAGCAGAGGCCGGGTAGGATCCTAGGGCTTATGTGTGCAAACAGAGAAAAGCTGTGAGAAACCCAAAGCACAGGCTTCTGTCTTTGTGGTGCCTCAGTCTATCAAAAGACCCCCTCTGCCCTCCATGCCTCTGCCACACGGAAAAGTCTAGTGGACACACATAGCCAAGGCCTGGGGACCCCAGATTCTAGAGTGAGAAATAAGAGACCTGGAGCTCAGCTTGTTATCTGGCCAGCTGCGAGAGCCCACTTGAGACAGATATGGCCATGGGGTCCTGTGTTGCTGACAGGCTGGCATTGCTGTATCTATCAAAAGTGGTCTTGGAGTGACCCCGAGGTCAGCATTTCTGACATCCTGGAACAGAAGGGCATTTCTTGCGTTGGCTTATATACAGCAGTGCAACCCCGGAAGCTCTTAGAATTTACTTCTCCATAGCCCTGGGTCTTTTTATTTGGCTGGTGGCAGTGGCCGAGACTTGGCAGTGGATACTCAGCTCTCACAGGGGCATATGAGATCTCTAGGCAGACTACACTCATGCCAGGCCGAGGGTTGAGGGACCTCACCCCTGTATCAGATGTATCTCCCCAAAGCAGAGATGAGGCCGGGGAGATGACGAGTCTTGGCTGGAGTGGTCTGTTGCTCCTTCTCCGACTTCCTTTCGCCAGGTTTCCCTGCCAAGTCAGGATCTTAGGAGTCAGTGGAAGTGTGCCTTTTGGTTTTGGCACTGTTTTCTGGCTAGGAGGGCCATCATCCCTTGGCTAGTCCAGTTCTGGAGGTACAAGCTGTGTAGCCTTCCTGAGGCTGGGCAAGTGACTGAGCCCAGGAGCCCGTGCTCTCCGGAGTGGGAAGGAAAGAGGCTGGCAGTAATGACTCTGATATCCACCTGTGGCCTCGCTCTTCTCTTCCAATTAGTCCTGAACGCATCTGGAGAGGAAAGCAGAGGTGCATAATAGACACCCCTCCCTGTGATTAGCCTGGAGCTCCTGACAGCCCCTCAGGGACTCTGCTTATACTGACTCCAAGTGAGGCAGGCCCAGCACAGTGCCAGGCGCTGCCCGAGAGTAGCACAATCCTCCAGGAGGGCGGCCTGCACAGGGCTGGAGTGGATTGGGGGGTCTTTTTCTGACAAATTTCTTCTTTTTCTAAAATAAAGGCTATTTATTTGAAAGGCAGAGTGACAGAGAGGGAAAGACACACACACACATACACGTGCACACACATACACATGCACACACATACACCCAGGCACATGCGTGCATACATGTGCACCCACCTACACACAAACGCAGATCTTCCATCTGCTGATTTACTCCCCAAATGACCTCAACAGCCAGGGTTGGGCCAGGCCAAAGCCAGGAGCTCCATCCAGGCCCCCTGCTTGGGTGGCGGGGACTTGAGGACTTGAGCCATTGTCTGCTGCCTTCTCAGGCACACTAGCGTGAAAGTGGATCAGAAATGCCATAGCCAGGACTTGAACCAGGCACTCCAGTACAGGATGCTGGTGTCCCAAGTGGTCGCTTAACCCACTGCCCCACAGTGCCTGCCCCATCTGGCAGATTTCTTTAAAACAGCAGCAGCACATCCTGGTGACAAGGATGGCCTAAGGGGACAGTGCTCCGTTCCATGACATTGCCATTTGTTCCCCACGTCTCAGTTACAGGCCCAGAAACTGCGACTGGCATACACCAGGAGCTCCCATTATGGTGGTTCTCTGCCCAATGTTAACCAGATTGGCTGTGGCCTGGCCGAGTTCCAGGTGAGTGGACACTGGCCAGGGAGGAGCGGAGGCTCTTAGGCCGCTTCCCCTGCTGATTCACCTGTCCCTTTCGGCAGAGCCCCCTCCACTCGCCTTTGGATTCATCTCGGAATACTCGGCACCACGGGCTGGTGGAGCGGGTGCAGAGAGATCCTAGAAGAATGGTGTCCCCACTCCGCCGATACCCCCGCCACATATCCTTCCCAGTTTGAGGGGTCTGGAGGATGATGGGATGTGGTTCCCCGGGGACTCAGGTAGGAGAGGGCTGTAAGTGCTGTCCAGGCCCATCCTTTTCAGAAGCGCTCCCTGAGAAGGCCGCAGCCCATTGTTGTCACACAGCTGCATGTGTGACTGTGACCGGAACCACTGCTCCTCAGACTGTGCTGCTCTGACTGACCTCACTGCAGCCTCCTCTGTGCCAGAGGCAGAGCTCCCTGAGAAGTCTCCTTCCAAAGGAGGCGCAGTCCCTCCTCCTTCATTTCTGTTCTTGGCTTCCAGCCTCACACCCACAGACTGACCTCCTTCAAGCCCTGCGCAGACAGTCTTTTGTATTTTCCAGCCAAACTGAAGACCGATTCTATTCTTCACCTCCATTCTTTGGCCCCACTGTTGCCCATTGTAGCTGAGGAGGAAGGTGTGAGTTTCCTGAGACAACTCATCTCTGCCTCCGTTACTCTCTCATCTGGTCTCGTCCCTCTCCACTTTTTCCCTTAACGGGTGCTGTTCACATTGACAGCTCTCCCTACAGTCCTGCCTACTTATCTCCTCCCCCAGAGTCCAGCTGGCGAAGGTGAGTGTCCAGCGCAGGCGGAATCTCCTACCCACTTGCCGACATGTCCTTGGAGGGACCTTGGGTTGGGGCCCGGCTTAGTGGGCTAGGGTTTCAGCAGTACCTCCTTCCACAGCAGCAGGGCTGGGAGGGGTGGGGGCAGGTAGAGTAGGTGGGTCAGAGTCCAGTCTTGGCCATGTTGACATGAGTGGCCAAGCCTCACCGTCCAGTCAGAGTAGGACCAATAGGAACTGTAGTCAGGCTGGTGTGTGTGTGTGTTTAAGGGGCAAGGGAGAATGGCGAGGTGGCAGTTGAAAATGGCTGCCTTCTGTCAAGGGTGGATCCCAGGTCCTTGGACACTCTGAGATTATTGAACCCCTCCTTTTTGTCCATCTCACCCTTAGGACTTACACCCAGCAGAGTAGCCAAGCTCCAAGATTCCCTATTCAGCTTATTTTAGGAGAGAGGAGTTGAGAAGTTTCCAGATCTCTTAGGTTGACCAGGGGCAGAGCCTCATGGGTTACAGGTATCGGAAGAACCAGAAACAGTGAGGCATGATCCTGGTCTCCTTCCACCTTGGCTGCCCCACATTTTCCAAGCTGGTGCCCACCTTCTCGTCCATTACCAACCTTTCTCCTTCTCATGACTGTTTTTCCACCCCAGGACGATGCCCTGGGGCAATTTCCCGGCAGAGAAGGGGCAGTTGTTTCGACTCCCATCTGCACTTAACAGGTGATGGCCCTTGCCTTCTTTAGGCCAAGTCTCTCATTTGCAGTTGTGGGGCCCTACCCATCACTCCCATCCTGCTCTCGCCCAGCTAGTGTTTCTCCCTTCTGGGCAGGGCATGGGACCCAGCAAGACTGTCATGGGTGCCAGCTCATCTCTGCTCCCTCCACAGGACAAGCTCTGACTCTGCCCTGCACACAAGCGTAATGAATCCCAGCCCCCAGGACACCTACCCAGCCCCCACGCCTCCCAGTGTCCTGCCTAGCCGCCGTGGGGGTAAGTGGTCATGTCCCAGGGTTGGGAGTAGCCTGAAGCTTTTGTTTGAAACAGGTAGGCAAGTGGGCCCTGGAACTGACTCCACTGCGTCCCTTGCAGGTTTCCTGGATGGTGAAATGGACTCCAAAGGTATGTGTTCCTCACCACTGTTGGGTACTGAGTGCCAAAGAATTTCTGGGCTGGTGTTGGGGACTTTGTGCAGGTTGAGGGAGCAGGATTCCCTTGCACCTGCCTCTGCTTCCTTTCCTGCCTTCCTGGCTCCTTCTCCAGCCCTGCCATCACTAGTCTTTCTCTTTCAAGTCCCTGCTATTGAGGAGAATTTGCTGGACGACAAGCATTTGCTGAAGCCATGGGATGCTAAGAAGGTGGGTGTGGGCCCCTGGGTGTCAGCCCTTCCCCTGCAGGGAGCAGAGCTCCCAGTGTTCCCACTGAGCACTGCCTCATTTCCACATTCTCCCTTCTCTCCTCAGCTGTCCTCGTCCTCCTCCCGGCCTCGGTCCTGTGAAGTCCCTGGAATTAAGTAAGTGGCCTCTGAGGCTAGCGGAAGAGCGGGGGGAGATGTGGGAGACTGATGTCTGCTCTCCCCGACCACTGCCTCCCTCCCGTTTACATCTTCCTTTTTCTCTCCTTCCCCAGCATCTTTCCGTCTCCTGACCAGCCTGCCAATGTGCCTGTTCTCCCACCTGCCATGAACACGGGGGGCTCCCTACCTGACCTCACCAACCTGCACTTTCCCCCACCGCTGCCCACCCCCCTGGACCCTGAGGAGACAGCCTATCCCAGCCTGAGTGGGGGCAACAGTACCTCCAATTTGACTCACACCATGACCCACCTGGGCATCAGTGGGGGCCTGGGCCTGGGCCCTGGCTATGATGCACCAGGTGAGTGGCATCCTGCAACAACGTGCCCACCAGGTGCTGCCTGGCTGGAGGGACAGAGGGGAGGGAGTCTTGGACTGGGGTCCTCCTGTGACTGCCCATACCAGCCCAGCCAGCCTCACACACCAGCATTCCCTCACTGCAGTTTTCAATCATTGAGGACTGGTAGGTATGGCTCTTCCTGGAAAGAAGATGGAGAGCAGCCCCTAGGTGGGCAGTCCCAATCTCAACTGTCAGGGACAGCGTAGGGAGGACATTGTGTTGCCACCTCCATAGTCTGGTCATTGCTACTCATCCTGGGCGGAAAGGGCCCCAATTCCCATCAGTAATATTGGCATCTCTGGTTTTTTGTCTGTGCCTGCAGGACTTCATTCACCTCTCAGCCACCCATCCCTGCAGTCCTCCCTAAGCAATCCCAACCTCCAGGCCTCCCTGAGCAGTCCTCAGCCCCAGCTCCAGGGCTCCCACAGTCACCCTTCACTGCCTGCCTCCTCCTTGGCCCACCATGCACTGCCCACCACCTCCCTGAGCCACCCCTCACTCAGTGCCCCAGCCCTTTCATCCTCTTCTTCTTCCTCCTCCACTTCATCTCCCGTCCTGGGTGCCCCCCTGTACCCAGCTTCTACCCCTGGGGCCTCCCCCCGCCACCGCCGAGTGCCCCTCAGCCCCCTGAGTTTGCCCGCGGGCCCAGCCGACGCCAGAAGGTCCCAACAGCAGCTGCCCAAACAGTTTTCGCCAACAATGTCACCCACCTTGTCTTCCATCACTCAGGTATGCGTGGCTGCCTTCCCTACATGTCTGTCTCCCTTCCCCCATCTCTTCTCCTACCTCCTGTACCCTTGTCTCACCCACCCTTTCCACTCCTCTGTCCTCTGCCTCCATCTTGTCTCCTCTTGGCTTAGGAATGTGAACCCTGGGGCTAAGCGTTTTGGTTTCAAATTCTGCCTCTGCCTCCTGTTGCAGTCTCTTTGGATGAATAATCCAAGGACCGTGAGCCTCAGTGGCCTCCTTTATAAAACAGGGGTGTTTTTGGAAGGATCACATGAAGTAACAGCCGTGAGGCACCTGGTGCCAGGCTTAGCCCAGGCATACGCTCGGCAAAGAGTAGCTTCTCCTTGCCCCTCTCCCTTCTTCATTCCTGTCCTTGTTTTCTTGGCTTGTTTGCCCTGCCTCTCTCCTGGCCCATCCTCTCTGCTCATTTCCCTTGCTTTCATGGAATTCTGTCAGAGACTCCCAGATCACGGAGTGCAGTCCCTTCTTCACTGGGCAGATGTGGGCGTGGGGGTCCACAGGGGAAGCGCCTCCCCAAGTTTACTCCCAGGTTAGGCAGGGTTGGGGCCAGACCTGAGAACTCTTACTTTAGTGCTGAGATGTTCCCTTCGGCCCTCCTTTCCTGTCCTCTCTGTGTTTTACTATCTCTGCCCCCTTTTCTCTCACCCTAGTGTTCTTTTCCCACTCCTCTGCCCTACTTTCTCCTCCTCCTCCATTGCTGCTCCCTGGAATGTGTGTTCTGTGTTCCATCTTTACACAGGCCCCCTCTGCCACAGGGGAGACAGACAGGCCAGCAAGCACTCTGCTCTCAAAGCCTGCAGTGGGCTTAACCGCCCTCTCTCCTTTCCTGCTTTTCCCTCCTTCCTCTCCCACTCCCTCCGGCCTCTTGCAGGCTTTAGAACAGCAGCTCTCACCTCCATTGTGGTGCTGTCAGTCACTTGTGAGATGTGTCACCAGCACTCCACTACTACCAGTAGTTGAAGTATCAGGGTTTAGGGATGATTGACTTCTGGAGTAACTTCAAAATTACCCTGTGTTCGCCTCGCTCGGTCACTTTCCTTCTGATGTGCACTTCGGAGTCACTGCACCTGACCCAACAAATGCCTGTGGAATATTGTCATGTTTGTGCTGAGGACAGTTGCAGCTTAAAGAGAGTGGGAAGCCCCAAGACATCTTGGGGGCACACTGAGGGATAAACTACCCCCCTTTTCATTGCTTCATTTCAGGGCGTCCCCCTGGATACCAGTAAACTGCCCACTGACCAGCGACTGCCCCCATATACATATAGTCCTCCAAGTCTGGTTCTGCCCACCCAGACACCCACCCCCAAACCTCTGCAGCAGCCAGGAGGGCTGTCCTCTCAGGCCTGCTCAGTGCAGTCTTTAGGCGGGCAGCCGCCAGGCCGGCAGCCACATTATGGGACACTGTACCCACCTGGATCCGCTGGGCACATGCAGCAGCCTTGCCACCGGCCGATGAGTGATTTCAGCCTGAGGAACGTGAGTACTCAGGTCCCGCCTCAGAAGCAGGGGAGGAGCGGGTGGGGGTGGTATCTCTAGTACACTCTAAATTGGGAGACCTAGGTTGTGGGGTCCCCATCCCCCCAGGTGACATAGCATTGCCAGCTTGGGGCTCCTCTCTTCCTGCATTTGACCCCCTACTCCTGCCCCTCTGTTTCTGCTCAGCCTTCTCTTTGATGACCACTGCCTTGACCCGCTCCTGGCATGCGTGCTTTGGCCCAGCAGGTACGGTGCCCACACCTACTTTTGGGCCCCGTGCTCGCTTCTGTTGCTCTGCTTGCTGCCACCTCCCTCTGTCTTTGTCTTTGTCCCTGGGCGGATAGAGATTGATGGGCAAAGGGGATGTGAGCAGGGTCAGGCAGGCGCGGGCAGGAGCACCCGTGCTGAAGCCTGCTTCGTCAAGGTCTGCCTGTGTGTCCACAGCTGGAGCAGTTCAGCATGGAGAGCCCATCAACCAGCCTGGCGCTGGATCCCCCTGGCTTTTCCGAAGGGCCTGGATTTTTAGGGGGTGAGGGGCCAATGAGCGGCTCCCAGGACCCCCATACCCTCAACCACCAGAACCTGACCCACTGTTCCCGCCATGGCTCAGGACCTAACATCATCCTCACGGGTGAGGGGGCAGTGGTGATGCTGGGGGTTGGAAGGAGGGAGTAAAACACCCACTGGGCCGGCGCCGCGGCTCACTAGGCTAATCCTCCGCCTAGCGGCGCCGGCACACCGGGTTCTAGTCCCGGTCGGGGCGCCGGATTCTGTCCCGGTTGCCCCTCTTCCAGGCCAGCCCTCTGCTGTGGCCAGGGAGTGCAGTGGAGGATGGCCCAGGTGCTTGGGCCCTGCACCCCATGGGAGACCAGGAAAAGCACCTGGCTCCTGGCTCCTGCCATCGGATCAGCGCGGTGCGCCGGCCGCAGCGCGCCGGCTGCGGCGGCCATTGGAGGGTGAACCAACGGCAAAGGAAGACCTTTCTCTCTGTCTCTCTCTCTCACTGTCCACTCTGCCTGTCAAAAAAAAAAAAAAAAAAAAAAAACACCCACTGATGCAGTACAAGACTGACGGGTGTCGAGAGTTTCCGAGGCACGGGGGCCTCACCCACCTTTTCCACCCACAGGAGACTCCTCGCCAGGGTTCTCTAAGGAAATCGCAGCAGCCCTGGCTGGAGTACCTGGCTTTGAGGTGTCGGCAGCTGGGTTGGAGCTGGGGCTGGGGCTAGAAGATGAGCTGCGCATGGAGCCACTGGGCCTGGAAGGTCTAAACATGCTGAGTGACCCCTGCGCCTTGCTGCCTGATCCTGCTGTGGAGGATTCGTTCCGCAGTGACCGGCTGCAGTGAGGGACCTCACCACCATCCTCCTTCTTGGCCCTGCCCCCCATCACTGTCCCTTTCCTCCCTTTCCCCTGGCCAGTAGAGACTCTCTGTCCCCCCAGATCCTCTTTCTAATATGAATGAAGGATCCCAGGAATGAGAAAAGCAAGGGGTTTGTCCGGGTGGCCCCTGAATTCTGCACAGTGGGTGGGCCTAGGGGAGTTCAAGGGAGGGCCTAAAGCACTTGTAACTTTGAACCGTCTGTCTGGAGGTCAGAGCCTGTTGGAAAGCAGGGAGTAGAGGGAGCCCCGGAGGCAGGGCTTGTCCAGTTGCCTAGGGGTGGGCAGTGCCAGCCCCTCCTAACTACTCTTCCCCTTGCAATGGAGGAGAGAGCCAGAATGGATATTATTTTTTATTAAATATTATATGTTAATAAAAAAATTCTTATCAAACGGATGGTGTGGTTGCTACTGTTTGGGGTGTGGCTGGGAATCTAGGGGGCTCTTGGCCACAGGACCTTTTATCTTTTATGCTTTTTGCATCTTCTAAGCACTGTCATGCATTGTGGAGGGTCCCCCCCACCGAATGTGTGCCCTGCAATGGACACCGGGGCCCGAGACAACGGATGTAGGCTTGCTTCTGGGCAGCAGGAAGTCTCACCTCACGTGCCCTCCTGTTTGTCTAGGGCACTGCTACATCAGTGAACAGGGGCTCTTGACTGGCCAGACAAGTTACTCCTCTTCCTCAGCCTGGAGCTTGGCAGTGAGAAGGTAGCTGCTGGCTGAGCTCAGAGGTTTGATGTTTCCGGTAGAATGACCCCAGCTCTCCTGGGGGTAGCTGGTTGGCCTCACTGCTTAGGCTTCCAAGAAGAAGGTATTTAACGAGCCCGCATTCCAGAGTTCCGGAAGGCCTCAGCAGGCTCCCTTTTCTTTGGAGTCCATTAAGCCTGGAGGACTTAGACAAGCCCCTAAAAAAAAAAAAAAAAAAAAAGACAAGCCCCTGACTCCATGCTCCCAGCTCTCAGGGAAGCACTCATTCCTTCCCTCTCACTGTGAATTCCTTGGCCCACTCTAGGTTCATTCATTCAAGTTGTAATTCAGCAGATCCTTGAGTGACAACCATTTCTCAAAAGCTTTCCTCTCTGGATTGGGTTGGCTTTCACCATCTGGGCCTCTGCCCCCCCCCCCCCCCTACGATAATAAGAGTAGTGCGCCTCCTCAGTTACTCCCGCCTCCTCTATCCCACACCCTGCAGTCCTAGCCTCTCCTCTTCCTCTTTCCAGAGCTGTCGTCAATTTCAGAAAAGGGAACCGAGATCCTAGCTCTGGCTGGAAGGGAATGCAGTGTGTCATAAACCTGGAAGTAGGAGAAGCCGCAACCTAGGCCTTCAGGGCTTTTACTTTCTCGCCGGAGGCATGCTCCCTACATCCTCTGACTGTAGGACCGTGGGCGGGACGGGAGCCCGCCTCGGACTTCAGGGCCGCCTGGGGTCAGTATCCTGCGGCAGCGTCTGGGTGGTGGGGGAAGCCGCCCGGGTGTGGGGGGCCCTCCCAGCCGCCAGGGGTCGCGCTGCAGGCGGCCGGGCGCTGGGCAGGCGCTTGCCAGGGTCACGGCCGCCGGTCGAGGCGGGGGGGGGTAGGGGTAGCGGCAGCACCCGCGGCCCCGCGGGGGGGGGTGGGGGGAGTGGAGAAAGCGGGGCGCGCGGAGGAGCGCCGGGCCCCCAGCGCCACGGGAGCTGGGAGGACCGTGCGGCCCGAGCTAGCGGCGCGGCAGCGCAGTTCCCGCTTGGCGCAGCGCGGCGGGGACGCTGGGACGGCCGGGATTTCCCTGCACCGCGCCCCGCGCCCCGGTGCCCTCGGCCGCCTCTTCTTCACTCGCCGCCCGGGCGGGAGCGGCGCCCGAGTCGGGCGCGCCATGTCCGGGGCCGGGTAGCCCTGCCGCCCGCCGGCCCGCCAGCCCGCGCTCCGAGCCACCCGCCAGCGGGCCGGCCGGCCGGGCAGTCGCGGGGCAGGCAGGTAGGGGCTGGACCGGGCGGGGCGGCGGGCGGGGAAGCGAGGGAGGGAGGGAGCGCCAGCGGGGCGGGGGGAATCGCCCCCAGCTGTCCTGCAGCGCTGCACATCTGGTTCCGGTTCCTCTCTCCTGGGGAAGTGAAAGTGGAGGGGAGGGCACAAGCCGGAGTTGGCTGGCCGTGCGGGGCCCCTGCACCTCCTGCTCCCGCGGGGGCCCGCGCCGGAGCTCCCCTCCCTCCCGCCAGGGTCACGCGGCGGCCGGCGCTGCTGCCGTCACGTCCTCGGCCGCCGGCGCGCCCGCTTCTCCCTGCCCTCCGCTTCTCCTCCGCCTCCTCCCCCGCGGCGCACCCTTCTGCCCCAACCCGAACTTCCCGCGGCCGCGCATGTGGGCGTTGGATACGGCGTGGCCCCTGTGCCGGTCTCCTTCCCCGGGGAGAGAGGGCTGCCGTCTGCAGGACCGGGCTGGATGAGGGGAGGCCCAAGGTGCGCAGGTCCCATGGATAGGCCCAGCCAGTGGCCTCTGCCTGCTGCCTTGGGCACAGGGCTCCTGGTCGCTGGCCGTTGGTGACGAAGGGGGCTGTGCCCCAGAGTTAAATCAGGAGGCTGACGCTGACTCCTGGCTTCGCTGCTCAGACGTGGAGGCTAAATTTAGATGGGGCTGGGGCTGTGTGTCCAGAGGCCAGGTTAAGGAGAGAGCCAGCCTAGCTAGCTCCATGAGATTTCTTGCTCCTTGCTCCCCCCAGGCCGAGTGGGAGGTTAAGCAGGACTGGGCACCCAGAGCCTCCTCTGCCTTGGCCCGGTCCTTTGGCCTGAGGTTCCGGCCAAGCTGATGCTGTGCTGGCATCTTCAACGGTACCCCCACCGCTGCCATCACACACACCCATAGGCCGACTTCCGCTGAGCGTCTGCTTCCCCTCCACTGTTTCAGGAAGTAACCTCCCTTCCCCTCTGAAGCACTCCTGCAGGCCTCCGGCCAGGCTGCAAGCCACCCACCGGGCTCGTTCCCAGCTGCCGCACCCTGGGTGCCCCCCGGACCCTTGGGTTTCCTACTCCCTGGGGTTGGGCGATGGAGGCAGGTGAGAACACAGTTAGGAAGGACTGTGTGGGCCTGTTCCTGTCTCTGTGCTGGCTTCCTGGCAGAGGATGAGCGATGGGGGCACTATCTCCCACAGCGTCTTTGGACCCAGTGACACACCCAGGGTTCCTGGAGGTGGGAGGCTGTGTTGTTGTTATTGTTGTTGTTTTGGCAACATTGGTGGAGTTAAAACTGGGAAAAAGGACACTTGAGTCCGGTGAGGAGATGTGAAAGTTTGGGTTTTGTGAGCTTTCCCAAGAATCTGTGGGGAAGTGTTGCAGTGGGCTCTTTAAGAACATTAGCTGGATCTTGAGGTTCTTTTGATGTCGTCACTAGCGTGGAAGGTCAGGAGTCCTTAAAAAGCCTGGCCGGTTGGTATGATGTCATGGTCAGGGTGAATGATGTCATTGCAGAAAAGACTGTTACCTCTGTGCTACTGTAACTGTACGTGTAGGGAATGAGCAGGGGGAGAGCCTTTAAAAGGGATATACTAGCAATGTCAGAGCCCAGGTGAGCTGTGTGGGGTGGAGTGGAGTCTGGGGTCCTTGGGAACAGGAGCTGGTACCACGAGATCAGAGGCAGCTTGTCTCTTTAAGGAGCTGCGGTGGGCAGTGAGAGCCTAGTGATGTCATAGGCGGGAGAGTCCTGGATTGGCTGACTGCTTATCCTGCCTTTCCTGGGTAGGGAGGAAGAGGGGAGCAAGAAGGGTACTCTGGTTGCCATGGCAACACCAGCCTCCTTTGCTTCATCTGTCTCCCGCTTGACCATTCCAGATGCAGTGAGTGAGGGGGGGGCCATGGCAGAGGAGCGGCCCCCCCGGCTGGTGGATTACTTCGTGGTAGCTGGGCTCGCAGGGAACGGAGCACCCATCCCCGAGGAAGCACGGGTTCCTGAACCCAGCGGTCCCCTGCGCCCTCCCCGGCCTGCTGAGCCCATCACAGATGTGGCAGTCATCGCTAGGGCCCTGGGCGAGGAGGTGCCCCAGGGCTACACCTGCATCCAGACTTCTGCTGGAGGCCACCCCTTGGAACTCAGTGCCGGGCTCCTGGGTGGAACTCAGCCCGTCATCTGCTACCGCAGGGGCCGTGACAAGCCCCCCCTCGTTGAGCTGGGGTGTGTGCCCCTGCCCATGCTGGCACCAGGGGAGGTTGGGAGGGATCTGGGGTGAGACAGGGAGAGGTAGGGGTGTGGGGTTGGGAGCGGGCCACGGGAATGGGAGCAGAACAGCGCGGAGGCTGGGGGTGTGGGGCTGACGTCTGCGCTTACAGTCCTTGCCCAAGTTTGGGTTCAGGTGCTCATGCCCCTGCTTGCCCACCCTGCTGTTGGGCGGGGTCTTGAGCCCCTCTCGGCCCGTTCCTCCATCTGTAGAAAGACCTTCTTGTAGGGTGTTGAGAAGCGGCAAGGAAATAACTCATGTGAGGGACTCAGCACAGAGCCAGTCAATGGTAGTCTGTTTTTTTTTTTTTTTAATTTTATTTATTTATTTGAGAGGTAGAGTTACAAACAGTGAGAGGGAGAGAGAGAGAGGTCTTCCTTCCGTTGGTTCACTTCCCAGATGGCCGCAATGGCCAGAGCTGCGCCAATCCAAAGCCAGGAGCCAGGAGCTTCTTCTGGGTCTCCCACATGGGTTCAGGGGCCCAAGGACTTGGGCTATCTTCCACTGCTTTCCCAGGCCATAGCAGAGAGCGTTATTGGAAGAGGAGCAGCCAGGACTTGAACCGGCGCCCATATGGGATGCCGGTGCCGCAAGTGGAGGATTAACCTGTGCCACGGCGCCGGCCCCTCTTTTTTTTTTTTTTTAAAGATCTATTTATTTATTTATTTGAAGGCAGAGTTAGAGAGAGGCAGAGGCAGAGAGAAAGAGAGCAACAGAGGTCTTCCATCCTCTGGTTCACTCCCCAGATGGCTGCCATGGCCATCCGAAGCCAGGAGCCAGGAGCTTCTTCCAGGTCTCCCACATGGGCGCAGGGGCCCAAGGACTTGGGCCATCTTCTGCTGCTTTCCCAGGCCATAGTAGAGAGCTGAATCTGAAGTGGAGCAGCCGGGACTCAAACAGGCACCCATATAGGATGCTGGCACTGCAGGCAACAGCTTTACCTGATCTGCCACATTGCAGGCCCCTGTCTGTTTCATTCTTAGTGTTTATTCATGAGTTTCGGTGCCATAGATGGCATGTAGGGTTGCTGGCTAACCAAGAAGCAGAGCGGAGGGCTAGAAGGGAGGTGGGCAGTGAATCTGCAGGGGGCTGCCAGGCTTCAGGGACCAGGAAGGCAGACGTGGCAGGGCTGGGGTCTTCCTTCTCCACCCTGACCTCGACATCTCTCTCTCTGCCCCTGTGCCAAGGGTGTTGTATGAGGGGAAGGAACGGCCCAAGCCTGGCTTCCAAGTGCTGGACACAACACCCTACAGCCACTCAGCCAACCTGGCCCCTCCAGGCCCCGGGCACCCCCGCACCTACCTCACTTACCGGCGGGCAGCAGAGGGGGCAGGGCTGCACGCCCTGGGCATCACTGACCTCTGTCTGGTGCTGCCCAGCAAGGGTGAGGGCACTCCCCACACGTACTGCCGGCTGCCACGCAACCTCAACCCTGGCATGGTGAGTGGGGCTGGGGTTCTGGGCGCTGAGACCTGGGCTGGTTCAGTTTGAGAGTATGACAGCAGGGCCAGGTCGGAGCGGGCACCGGGATTGCTGGGAGCTTGAAGACTTAGGGGTGGTGGGGAGGAAAGGGACTTGAGAAACCTCTGTCGGCTGAGCATCTGCCTGTCTTTTGCCATTTCCGGGGCAGTGGGGCCCAGCGGTGTATCTGTGCTACAAGGTGGGCCTAGCCAAGGGCAACACGTTGGTGTACGAGGCAGGTGAGTGGCCCCTTGGTCCCTCTAACCCTTTGCTCCTCTGTGCCCCTTTGCCCTGGTCCCTCGTGACTGGCACCTTTGGTGTCCCCAGAATTCACTTCCCTGTTGCCACCTGGCCCTTCTCTGGCAAATCCTGGTTCCTTCCCCCTGGAGTCTGATGGACTCCCCTCCTTTTGGGTACCCCTCCCACTCTGCCGGGGGTGCAGAGCTGTTGGGCCGCTACCCGGAGGAGGACAACGAGGCGTTCCCGCTGCCCGAGTCCGTGCCAGTCTTCTGCCTGCCCATGGGTGCCACTATCGAGTGCTGGCCTGCCCAGACCAAGTACCCCGTGCCCGTCTTCTCCACCTTCGTGCTCACGGGTGCCGCTGGTGATAAGGTGGGTGTGTGGAGCGTGGTCAGGGGTCAGGCCACGCGGGGCCCGCCTGACCGTCCCTCTGTTTCCCCCACCCCCTTCCCTCCTCCGCCAGGTGTATGGTGCCGCCCTGCAGTTCTATGAGGCGTTCCCGAGGGCCAGGCTGTCGGAGCGGCAGGCACGGGCGCTGGGCCTGCTGAGTGCCGTGGAGCGGGGCCGGGCGCTGGGCGGCCGAGCTGTACGCAGCCGGCGAGCCATCGCCGTGCTGTCCCGCTGGCCCGCCTTCCCTGCATTTCGCGCCTTCCTCACCTTCCTCTACCGCTACTCCGTCTCAGGCCCCCACCGCCTGCCCTTGGAAGCGTGAGCACGGGTCCCCTGATACTGGGGAGTCCAGAGGGGATAGGGAGGCCGGAAGAGATGGGTGGGATTAGGGCAGAGGCGGGAGGTGGGCTGCAGTGTATGTGGCTGGGCAATTGGTCCGCGGGGAGAAATGTCGCCAGCGAGGGGGTGAGTGGGGCCTGAAGTCTGGTGTCCCCTTGCTGGCTGGCTCCCAGCAAGGGGCTGTGCCTGTCCCGGGGAGACCTTTCCTCTGATTGCCAGAGGCTCTGCCGGGGTTCAGGGAAGAAGGAGCTTCCTGAGAACATGTGGAGGCAGGACAGGGACGGGCCACAGAGCCGGCCTCTCACCCGTTTCCCTCTCTTCCCCAGGCACATCTCGCACTTCATTCACAACGTCCCCTTCCCCTCCCCACAGAGACCCCGCATCCTAGTGCAGGTGAGCGCAGAGCCTGGGGCTGGGCTGGGTGGAAGGAAGGGCAGCGTGGCAGGGGCTGGCCAGCGCCCCCCTGACCTGTGGCTCTCTGCCCTCCCAGATGTCTCCCTACGACAACCTGCTCCTCTGTCAACCTGTGTCTTCACCCCTGCCCCTCAGGTGTGTGCCCAGGTGCTGGGGGAGGTGGGGGAGGGGAAGTGCAGTTGTTGAGGCCTATGCAGGTTGGGTCCGGGTGGGGTCCGTGCCCAGTGACTGGGGAGGGGTCTCCAGAGTCTCCTGCTGACCCCTTCTGCACCTCCGCATTGCCCGCAGCGGTGCCAGCTTCCTGCAGCTGCTGCAGAGCCTGGGCCCTGAGCTGGCTGTCACACTGCTGCTGGCCGTGCTCACGGAGCACAAACTGCTGGTGCACTCGCTGCGGCCAGACCTGCTCACCAGTGTCTGTGAGGCCCTTGTCTCGGTGAGTGCCACCCTGTCCCAGCCGCCTTCCCTGGAACCACTGCCCCTTGCCCTTAACTTTTCATTTCCTGGGGAGGCTCCTCAGTCCCTCCCCCTGCGGATGACCTCCAGGGACACACAACTTCTCACAGAGACTCTCTGGCCTCCACTTCCAGCCAGCGGCCTCTTGCCAAAGGTGCCCCCTCCCCAAGCCAGTGCCCTCTGCTGCTGCCCCGCCCCCGGCTCCCCGACCCCACCCTCTGGTTTCTGCAGATGATCTTTCCGCTGCACTGGCAGTGCCCCTACATTCCGCTGTGCCCCCTGGTGCTGGCAGACGTGCTGAGCGCCCCTGTGCCCTTCATCGTGGGCATCCACTCCAGCTACTTTGATCTGCATGACCCCCCGGCCGACGTCATCTGTGTCGACCTTGACACCAACACGCTCTTCCAGTAAGACACTGGGTCTCCTCTGGGGTCTGCGGGTGGTGGGTGGGAGAGGGCTGGCATGTGGCGTGTTGCTGGCTCCAAGGGGGCCTCGGGCACACGTGGAGCCCTGTCACCCTTCCCCTATGGGTTCCTCTCACAGGACCGAGGAAAAGAAGCCCCTCTCCCCTCGGACCCTGCCTCGCAGACCCTACAAGGTTCTGCTGGCCACTCTGACTAACCTGTACCAGCAGCTGGACCAGAGTGAGAAGCCTGGGTGGGGTGGGGGTGGGAGGCCTGTGGGCTGCTGGGTGTTCCCTGGGGAGGTTGGAGACAGCATTGAGGGGGATTTGAGAAAGGGCAGATCATAGTCCTGGCCTGCAGGACAGCTGAGCTTGAAGCTGTCAGCCAAAGGTAATTTTGTAGCGGCAGCTGGCTGCACAGAGGTGGGTTGGGGTGGAGGACTCCCATGTGGAGCGCAGGGTTGACACAAGCACTGTGGGTGTGGGCCCTGACCCTCCGGCCCACTGGTCCCCAGCATACACTGGACCCGAGCAGGAGGCCTCCCTGGAATTCCTGCTGACCGACTACGAGGCAGTGTGCGGCCGCCGGGCCCGGCTGGAGCGAGAGGTCCAGGGTGCCTTCCTCCGCTTCATGGCCTGCCTGCTCAAGGGCTACCGGGAATTCCTGCGCCCACTCACCCAGGCCCCCTCGGAGGGCGCTCGCGACGTGGACAACCTTTTCCACCTTCAGGGTAAAGAGGGCCTGCATCTGCTTGGAGACTGCATCATGGGAGGGGGCGGCTGGCGGGGGCAGGTGGCCCTGGAAACCACTCTGGCTGCTTGCTCCTGCACTCTGCGAGTGGTTTTCCAGGCACCTGCCTTGAGTTGTCTGCTCTTCTACTCTTGGAGTCAGGGTGCACAGAGGAGCCAGATGTGGCGCTGCCCTCTGGAGCCCTGGGCGTGGGGCAGACGGAGTGTGGCTCCTGTGGCGGGCAGCTCCCTTAGGCCAAGCTCTGTTTAGGGACCCACCTTGGGAGAACCCCCTGTCTGAGACAATGAGTTCAGACGAAAGGGTGGGATTTCCATGGGACCATGGCACTGGGGGAGCTAGGCTGGCTGGCTCGGTCGGTGGGGTGGTTATGCCAGAGGGGTCGGGGATCCTGAGTGGGTTGGGAGCCACTAGGGGGTGTGGGGAAGGTGTGGCTGTGGTAGAGAGCCCTGGTGGCCTCCTCCTCTGCCTCACTGTCATCACCCCCAGGCTTCCTGAAGTCCCGCGAGCGCTCTAGCCACAAGCTGTACTCCCAGCTGCTGCACACACAGATGTTCTCCCAGTTCATTGAGGAGTGCTCTTTCGGCTCTGCTCGGCATGCTGCCTTGGAATTCTTTGACTCCTGCGTCGACAAGGTACTCTGGGCACTGTTCCTCTGTGTACCTGTAGGTCTGCTTCCCTCCTGGTTGTCTCCGTTGCCCCCAGGCCACTGTCAACGCGATTTTGTATCTCAGATGTGAGTAGGATAGTGCCCCTGGAGTTACACAGTGCGCAGCCTGTGGACCCTGCCAGGGCTGGCTTCACATCCGTAGTAGCCCACTCCTTCGCAGGGGATGTGCTTCACGGGGGTGGGAGACATCTTCTGGCTCTGCCCCACGTCCACAGTATTTTTTGTTTTTTTGATTGATTGATTGATTTCAAAGGCAGAGCTATAGAGAGGCAGAGGTAGAGGGGCAGAGAGAAAGATCTACCATTAGCTGGTTCACTTGCCAAATGACCGCAATGGCCAAAGCCAGGCTGATATGGAGCCAGAAGCCAGGAACTGCTTCTGGGTCTCCCATACAGGTACGGGAGCCCAAGGACGTGGGCCATCTTCTGCTTTCCCAGGCCATAGCAGGGAGGTGGATCGGAGGTGGAGCAGCTGGGTCTCGAACTGGCGCCCATATGGGATGCCAGCACTGCAGGTGGCACTGCAGGTGGCGGCTTCACCTGCTGCGCCACAGCACTATCCCCATATCCACTGTCTTAATGTTCATTGTCGTGTCCTCCTGCCACAGGTCCACGCCGAGCAGGAAAGGCCTGAGCCCACTCCGTTGGTGGAGCTGGAAGAGTTGTCGGGAAGTGAGCTCACCGTCTTCATCACGCCTCCCGAGGAGCCCCCGGTCCCAGACAGCAGCGAACCCATTCCCCAGTTCTGGTGAGAGCCTCTCCTATGCTTCCGTGTCCCCGGGCCCCGCACGCTGCTCCAGCCCAGCCTGCCTGGCCCTGTGCTGACTGTGATGTCTCTGTCTGCCCTACCAGTTACGATGGGTTCCCAGAACTACGGGCTGAGCTGTTTGAATCTCCCCAAGAGCAACCTGGGGCACTGCCTGTGCCGGGCACCTCCCGGAGTGCCCCCAGCAGTCCTGCCCCTCGCAGAACCAAACAGGTAGCCAACAGGTGGGCCCCACCCAGGGACCTGGCTCAGGTCAAGGGCTGCTGCAACAGTTTCTTCATCTGTAAAGTGGGAACATCAGTAGTACTTACCCCACAGGGATAGGAGGAGGTTTGAAGGCTCCTGGTGTATAGAAAAGCACTATATGAGCATTAGCTGTTGTCTGCGTGGTCACCATCATCATTAGCATCTTCTTCCTGAGCACTGTGGGATCCAGGGGCTGGCTGCCTTGTCTGTCTCTCCAGGCAGGGTCACACCTGTGCAATGCAGGCTCCCTCCTGCCTCCTCGGAGCACAGGGATGCTCCTCAGCCTGTTTTCAGACCTGCCCTGGCATCGTACTTACTCTGGTGTGTCCCTTGCCCCACCTAGGAGATGAAGGTTGCACAGCGGATGGCACAGAAGTCAGCGACCGTGCCTGAGCTGTGGGCCCGGTGCCTGCTGGGGCACTGCTACGGGCTGTGGTTCCTGTGCCTGCCTGCCTACGTACGATCGGCACCCTCCCGGGTACGGGCACTGCACACGGCCTACCAAGTGCTACGCCAGATGGAGAGCCGCAAAGTGGTGCTCCCCGACGAGGTAGGCAGCCACTTACCTGTGTGCCCACGCTCATACCAGTCCCAATGAGGCTTGTGCAGCTTGGGGTCTATGAGAAGGAGCCTTGGTGGGGCCAGGGCAAGCAGATAGGGGGCCCTGTAGCTGGGCAGATGCCCCATGGGTATTTACTGAGTGAATGAGCGTATTCAGGGCGTAGAGTGGAGACTGCTGGGTGGTAGGTGTTGGGGATGGTTGGGGGCAGAGTCTGCAGGAAGGAGTTAAGGAGTTGCCTGGGGACAGCAAGGTCCCTGGTCCCTGGTCCCTGAGAACTGGGGGAGCGGGAAGAGGGTGCTTACTGAGCCTTGAAGATTTCGGTCGGGAGTGGGTCTCCCAGCACACTGTGCGTGTCCTGGCCCAGGTGTGTTACCGGGTGCTGATGCAGCTCTGCTCACACTATGGGCAGCCTGTGCTGTCTGTGCGGGTCATGCTGGAGATGCGGCGGGCGGGCATTGTGCCCAACACCATCACCTATGGCTACTACAACAAGGTACCCAGCTGGGGGCAGGGGTGGGGCAGCAGCCTGCACTGGGGTGTGCTCACAGTGCGGAGTGGGGAGGGGTGCTGCTCCTTGGAGGTTAAGCCTGGAGGGTCAAGCCAGGTCCCACAGCCGCTGGCATCCGTTGTGCTCCTACGTGCTCCGTAGCGCCTCCACACGGTTCCTTCCCATTTGACTGCCTTGATTCTCACACTCAACAGCCCTGGCTACAGCGGAGTGTCAGCTAGCATGCAGGCACTCTTCCAGACACATTAGTCATGTTCGATCAGTTTCTCTTCACAGCAGCCCCATGGGGTGGGATGATCATCCCCCGCTTACTCTGTCCGGGGAGATGAGGTTGCGGGGTCAGTGTATCTTAGGGAGTCAGACTCCGTGCACGGTTGCGGGGTCAGTGTATCTTAGGGAGTCAGACTCCGTGCACGGTTGCGGGGTCAGTGTATCTTAGGGAGTCAGACTCCGTGCACGGTTGCGGGGTCAGTGTATCTTAGGGAGTCAGACTCCGTGCACGGTTGCGGGGTCAGTGTATCTTAGGGAGTCAGACTCCGTGCACGGTTGCGGGGTCAGTGTATCTTAGGGAGTCAGACTCCGTGCACGGTTGCGGGGTCAGTGTATCTTAGGGAGTCAGACTCCGTGCACGGTTGCGGGGTCAGTGTATCTTAGGGAGTCAGACTCCGTGCACGGTTGCGGGGTCAGTGTATCTTAGGGAGTCAGACTCCGTGCACGGTTGCGGGGTCAGTGTATCTTAGGGAGTCAGACTCCGTGCACGGTTGCGGGGTCAGTGTATCTTAGGGAGTCAGACTCCGTGCACGGTTGCGGGGTCAGTGTATCTTAGGGAGTCAGACTCCGGACGCAGGGGCAGCCACCTTTCCTTTCCTGAAGTCTGGCGCTCACCCCTGCACTCAGCTGCCTCTTGTTTTTCAGCCGAGGAAACTAAGGAGCAGAACAATGGAATTTTCCCACAGCCATATAGTTTATAAGTAGCAGAGTCTGGATACAAATTTTCTTCGTCATTCCTGGCTTCTGCTAGGCGGGCTCAGAGGCAGCTGCTCTTCTGAGCTCTTGTTGCTGGCTGAGCTACTGGCCGGGACAGTCAGCCCTAGGCAGGATGTCTGAAGGGGAAGGTGGCTCTAGGGGCCCTGGGACCAGAGGTGGGTGTCAGGGCGTCCAAGTAGGCCATCCTGATGGGCACTGTGCTTGGCAGGCTGTGCTGGAAAGCAAGTGGCCGTCGGGCACACCGGGTGGGCGCCTGCGCTGGGCCAAGCTCCGGAATGTTGTCCTGGGAGCTGCTCAGTTCCGCCAACCCCTGAAAGAGCGGCGGCGGCAGCAGCAGCAGCAGCAGCAGCAGCCGGCAGCACAGCAAGAGGCAGGCAGCTCCCAGACAGGTGGGTGGGGACAGGTCCCGCAGGCTCTGGCTGGAGCTGCCAGGCTCCGGAAGGGAGGCACGGAGTGCTGGGGCCAGCCTCCAGGTAGGCGGCTGGGCTCCCGCAGGAGGATAGCTACACGTGGCTGGTAGCACAACCAGTCGAGTTCTGCCTGGGGGGAACCCAGGCCCAGCCAGGGGGCTGTGTTGTGGAGCAGGGGGCTGGATGTCCAGGTGACTGCCACCAGACCCCATCCCTGTCTTTTACAGAGCCCTGTCTGGAGCGCCCCTCCCCTACCCGCCCACTCCAGCGCCAGACTACCTGGGCTGGGCGAAGTCTGAGGGACCCAGCCTCCCCTGCGGGGCGCCTGGTGAAGAGCGGGAGCCTGGGCAGTGCCCGAGGCGCACAGCCCACTGTGGAGGCCGGTGTGGCCCACAGTGAGTGCCCTCATCTGCCCTCCCCCTCCCCCCAGCCAGCTTTCCCAACCACCTGCCCGTGTGGAGGGGTGGCCGGGGCGGTGGCTGCTGGAGACGGAGGCAGTGCAGCCCGAGCGTTGTCAGGGTGCGGGCTTTGGTGGCTGAGTTTGTGCGACCAAGGCCTGGGTCTTCACGGGAAGGGGCAGCTGGAGGAGCACTGGGCATAGCTTCCTGGATTCTTTTTTGTTCTGCAGTGATAGAGGCCTTGGGGGTGCTGGAACCCCGCGGCTCACCTGTGCCCTGGCATGATGGAAGTCTCTCAGACCTGAGCCTTACCGGGGAGGAGCTGGCACCTGGGGGCAGCCCAGGGGGTTCAGGCCCTGCCTTGAGTGCCCAGTCCACTGAGGCCCTGGAAGGGCTAAGTGGCCGCGGGCCCAAGGCTGCTGGGCATCAGGAGGAGGCGGGCACCCCCCGACGAGGGCTGGGTGCTCGCCTTCAGCAGCTGCTCACCCCCTCCCGCCGCTCCCCTGCCTCCCGCATTCCCCCACCTGAGCTGCCCGCTGACCTGCCACCCCCAGCCCGCCGCAGCCCCATGGACAGCCTCCTGCACCCCCGGGAGCGCCCTGGATCCACTGCGTCCGAGGTAGCCAGCCAGGGGAGCTCCGGATGCCTGGGCACTGGGAGGCCCGGGGAGGGCCGCCACCTGGGAGAATGCCCCGGAAGGATGCCCTGAGCAGTGGCTGAGGTCAGCCTCCTGGGTGAAGAGGAACACGGGGTTGCCGACCACGCTTTCTCGTATAATGGCAGAGCTCGGCCTCTCTGGGCAGTGAGTGGGACCTCTCAGAATCTTCTCTCAGCAGCCTGAGCCTCCGCCGTTCCTCAGAGCGCCTCAGTGACACCCCTGGGTCCTCCCAGCCACCTTCCCTGGAAGTGAGGAACCCCTCCCACCCAGATGTGCGGGGACACAGAGGCGGGGTGGGGAGGAGGTGGCAGGAGCCTGCGCTGGGCTTTGCAGGGGGAGCAGCGCTCCAACAGGGCCTGCTTCCCGGGCGGGGTCTCCTCTCCCACAGATTCTGCTGTCCAGCTGCTCCCTGTGCCGTGCCTGTGATTCGCTGGTGTACGATGAGGAGATCATGGCCGGCTGGGCACCGGACGACTCTAACCTCAACACAACCTGCCCCTTCTGCGCCTGTCCCTTCGTGCCCCTGCTCAGCGTCCAGACCCTTGATTCCCGACCCAGGTGTCCACAGCAGGGCAAGTGCTGCGGGTGGGACAGGGAGGCGGAGGTCCCAGAGCTTACCCCTCCTGCTGTCCCCCCGCAGTGCCCCCAGCCCCAAGCCGACCCCTGCTGGTGCCAGTGGCAGCAGAGATGCTCCCGTCCCTGGGGGTCCTGGCCCCGTGCTCAGTGACCGTAGGCTCTGCCTCGCCCTGGACGAGCCCCAGCTCTGCAACGGGCACATGGGGGTAAGGGCTGGGTCAGAGGCACGGGAGGACGGCAGGGAGTGTGTGGCCCTGTCATGGTGCTGGTGGTGGGGAAATGGACGTGCAAGGGGAGGGGGGCGGCGTGCCAGGGTGACAGCTCACCGGGAGGCAGGCTCTGGGGAGGGAGCTGTGGCACAGTGCTCCACTGTCCTCCCACGTTGTGCCGGGCAGGGTACCTCCCGGCGAGTGGAGAGTGGCGCGTGGGCATACCTGAGCCCCCTGGTGCTGCGTAAGGAGCTGGAGTCGCTGGTAGAGAACGAGGGCAGTGAAGTGCTGGCGTTGCCTGAGCTGCCTGCTGCCCACCCTATCATCTTCTGGAACCTTCTGTGGTATTTCCAACGGCTGGGCCTGCCTAGTATTCTGCCGGGCCTGGTGCTGGCCTCCTGTGATGGGCCCCCAGCCCCTCAGGTCAGTGCCCCCCACGTGGCTTCTGCATCCTGAGTGCCTCCCTCCTCATCTCCCAGCTCTGTACCCTCCTAGCCCTCTGCACTGTCCTTGGCCTCGCAGAAGGAGCTCAGGCTCTGCCGTGTGCTGTGCTTGGTCTGGCTGCTCCCCTCTGCCCTCACCACCCTGAGCCTCACTTCCAGGGCTGTGGTGCAGATTCCCTGTGAGTGCTAGGGCCTAGAAAAGGATTCAGTAATGTCGGTCTGCTCACTCCACTGACAGTCACTGATACAGCACCTGTGGGGTTCCAGGCCCGGGGAGAAACAGCAGCACGGCCTTGTTTACCCCTGTGAATAGGAGGTCCATTACAGAACAGTCTTGCTCCCAAGAGCCCACGTCCTTGTCAGGGAAAGGGTTCCTTGCCCTCCTGTCCTTGGGCTTTGTCCTGTAATGCCCCTCTGTCTCCTTGGACATCACCTGTCACTTCTTGTCCTCTCATTCCGTGAGCCTAACTCTCTTCTCTATTTCTGCTCCCCCAGGCCCCACCTCCTTGGCTAACCTCTGATCCAGCCTCTGTGCAGGTGCGGCTGCTGTGGGATATCCTGACCCCTGATCCCAATAGCTGTCCACCTCTCTATGTGCTCTGGAGGGTTCACAGTGAGTCTGGTACTGGACTAGGGTGGGAGAGGGACGTCCCATTCCCAGAGGGCTCAGTGATCCTGGTGGCCTTCCTTCCTTCCTTCTACCCAGGCCAGATCCCCCAGAGGGTTATGTGGCCAGGCCCAGTACCCGCCTCCCTTAGTTTGGCGTTGTTGGAGTCAGTGCTGCGCCACGTTGGACTCAATGAGGTGCATAAGGCTGTGGGGCTCCTGCTGGAAACTCTGGGGCCCCCTCCCACTGGCCTGCACCTGCAGAGGTACAGTATTCCTATCTGGGTGTCGCTGGACTGTTCTGGGCTGCATAACCCCATTCTCTGACCCATGCCCTTCTACCTCCACTCCAGGGGCATCTACCGTGAGATCTTATTCCTGACAATGGCTGCTCTGGGCAAGGACCACGTGGACATAGGTGAGGGGCAGGCAGGGGCCAAGGAGTTCAGGGAGCTGGGGGTCGGGTGTGGAAGGCAGGGATCCTAACGCACTGATTCACACCCTCTTCCCCAGGGGCCTTCGACAAGAAGTACAAGTCCGCCTTTAACAAGCTGGCCAGCAGCATGGGCAAGGAGGAGCTGAGGCAGCGGCGGGCACAGATGCCTACGCCCAAGGCCATTGACTGCCGGAAATGTTTTGGAGCACCCCTGGAATGCTAGGGTCCCTGAAGCTGCCCTCTCCAGCCCCAGGCGGGGTGGTGAGAGAGCAAGGACTCTAGAGCTAAGCTGCTTCCCCGCTCCCTTCACAGAGGAGTTGGGAACAGGCCACGGAGCCTGTTCAGCCACAGGCTCCGAGAGGAGGCAGCAGAGAGGGGGACCCGCTGTTAGCAAAAGGCACAGTTCCTCCATCTCCAGCCTGCCCAGTTTGTTCATGCTGATGTTGCGGGAGGCCTGGGGGAGCTGGTACAGCTCTGTTCCTCCCCTGTCCTCCACCAGGCACTCCCTCCCAGGGCACACACAGATCTGCACTGCCCTGGTCATCATAGAAGTTTTTGTTTTAAAAAACAACTGGAAAGATACAGAGCTCCCGAGCCTTTGCCCTGAATGGGAGGGGGGAGGGGGTCTCATTCCCCACCGATGGTGGGCCCTCTCCCCTGGCGTGGTCGAAGGAGCCCAAGGCTCTCCGTGCTTTTCTACCTTAGTGTTTGTATTTTATTTTAAGTTATTTATTCAGGAGCCACAGCCCCCTTGCTTAATGAGGTTCTTATGGAGAGCAGGGGAGAGAAGAGAAATGGGGCACCATGGTCCACGGGTTTGTAGCTCCTTAACAGGCAGCGGGAGAGCCCCTTACGAAGTACTGGTACCCTCTCCAGTCCTAAGCCTCCGTGTCCACTCCGCCTTGGGAAATGCCTCCCCGACCTGGGGCCCTGGCCTGTGCAATAAGGCTCATTCCCTGCAAAGTTTGGATGTAAATATAGTAAAAGCTGCTTCTGTCTTTTTCCTTCTGCCTCCTGTTCCCTGAGTCTGCGGTAGGGGTGGGTACACCTGTTGTTTCCCCCTGTCTACGCATCCTCCCTTCCATCCCGGCACCCTTTGCAGGCATCAGGTGGTCCCTGCTTTCCTGGCTGCGTCTGGTCCTGGCCCCTTAGGGAGTTCTCGGAGCACCAGGGGGTGAAGCTGGTGCTGCCTATAGCAGTGCCAGTCAGTGTGGCACTTCCGGCCCTCCCACACAATCACCCCCTTGTCCCTCATCTGTACCCCACACAAAGGCTCCTTTCTCTTGGGACCCTGAGCTCATCTTTGCCTTATTTCCTCCCCCCAATCCCAACCCCCCCCAACTTCTCCAGGACCTTCAGGGGATGACGACCCTCTCCTTGGGAGTGACTGGTGGGCAGCGCTAATGTGTCCTGAGGGGCTTGGCAGTCACCCTAGGCCTCCCTGGTTGTTCTGGATACAGGCAGTGCTCCTCCAACCAGGGTCTCAGTGAGGGGTTGAAAGGGGCTGGAATGAGGTGCTGGCTGCACATGGACATCAGGGAGATGGGCATCCTTTTTCTCATCCCTCGGCTACCCTGGAGTTCTCCCCTCCCCCCTTTTTTTCCCTGTATAACGAAATAAACACAGGAAACAACTCCTAACGGAGCTGCAAAACCAATGATCAGTGGGAATTAGTGACAAAGAAATGCCTTGGGGAAGGAGGGCGGGAGTATCAGTGAAGATGTAACTTACCCACATTTTTGGTGCAGATTCCTGGTAGAGGAGACAAGTGCCTGGAGAGAGAGGTCCCACTTCTGACTGCTGGGACCGTCAAGCCAGAGTCCCCTCTCCATTGTGATGCTTTCCCAGTATCCTGGAGGACCAGCACAGGAGAGAGCCAGGGGCTTAGGAAACTCCATCTGTCTTATTAGGAGACATCCTCTTCAGAGGCAGCCCTCAGGCCACCCCCGTTTGTGGTCAGACCCCACTCCCTGGAATCGACCTCTCCTATTTCATCCCCAACCACCTTCTGCAAGGGAGGACCTGCCCTCTCCTAAGACTGTAAGTTTCTGTGGAATGGAGTGTGCTCAGCTCTGCCCCAAACTATAGAGAGAACATTTTAGGGTTCAGTCCCTCCCCAGTAGATCATACAATCCCACCGTTCTATACATCTCGCTTGGTTCACAAACAATGATCACTCACTCTGCCTCTTAGCTTCTGCTTCTCATTTTTGGGCTTCCTTCATCTGAAAGGCAGAGTTACAGTGAGGCATGGGCAGAGAGAGAGAGAGAGATCTTCCATCTGCTGGCTCACTCTCCAGACAGCCGCAACGGCTGGAGCTGAGCTGATTTGAAGCCAGGAGCCAAGAGCTTCTTCCAGGTCTCCCACATGTGTGCAAGGGTCCAAGGATTTGGGCCATCTTCTACTGCTTTCCCAGGCCATAGCAGAGAGCTGGATCAGAAGTAGAGCAGCCAGAACTTGAACCGGCACCTATGTAGGATGCAGTAGGATGCAGGCACTGCAGGCTGCAGCTTTACCAGCTATACCACTGCCCTGGCCCGGCACCCTTTTTTTTTTTTTTTTTAAGATTTATTTTATTTATTTGATAGTCAAAATTACAGAAAGAGGCAGAGAAATAGAGAGATCTCCCATCCACTGGTTCACTCCCCAAATGGCTGCAATGGCTGGAGCTGGGCTGATCCAAAGCCAGGAGCCAGGAGCTTCTTCCTGGTCTCCCATGTGAGTGCAGAGGCCCAAGGAGTTGGGCCATCTTCTACTACTTTCCCAAGCCATAGCAGAGAGCTGGATTGGAAGTGCTATAGCTGGGACTTGAACTGGTGTCCATATGGGATATCGGCACTGTAGGCCAAGGCTTAGCCTACTATGCCATAGCGCCAGACCCTCTTTCTTTTTTCCTTGTTTCTTTTAAAAATCTATTTGAAAGGTAGAGTGACAGAGATAAAGAAAAAAATGGGAGATCTTCCAACAGCTGGTTCACTCCCCAAATGGCTGCAATGGCTAGGGCTGGGTCAGGTTGAAGCTAGGAGCCAGGAGCTTCTTCTTGGTCTCCCATGAGGGTACAAGGGCCCAAGCACTTGGGCCATCCTTTGCTGCTTTCCCGGGCGCATTAACAGAGCTGAATGGGAAATGGAGTAGCCATGACTTGAACCAGCACCCATATGGAATGCAGGTGCTGCAGGTGGCAGCTTAACTTGTTATGCCACAATGCCAGCCCTAAGAATTCTTTAACCAGAAGAATATCCAAGAATTCCAATAGCAACGTGCTTACTGTGACATCTTATTTATTTGAAAGGCAGAGAGACAAACACTCATTTACAGAGATTTTTCATCTACTGGTACACTCCCCAAATGCCTGCATCAGCTGGAGCCAGACCAGGCTGAAGCTAGGAGCTGGGAGCTGTGGGCATCAGGGTCCTGAGCACTCAGGTCAACTGCTGCTGAAATCAAATGGCACCAGGCCCTGAACCCAGGCACTCCAATACGAGGTGCAAGTGTCTCACTCAGCATCCAAATCACTTCATCATACACCCGTCCCTTCCCATCACAGCTCACATCTCTGTCCTACAGCTGAGCGACAAGTTGAATGGGGGGAAGAATACACCCAAAGTACTTGGATGAATTTCTTTTCCAAGGTTTAGAGTGTATGTAGGCTCAAGTATGACAAATGTGAGGAAAAACCTCTCTGCCACTTACTAATTTTATGATGTCATGCAAGCTAGTTCACTGCTGTGCCTCAATTTTTTTCTTTGCAAATTGGGGGGCACGGAAAGGTTAATTATATAATTCATAGGAAATGCTAAGCACACTCAATAAATGTTAGCTTCACCGAGGAAACAGACAGTGGTAGGTGTTTGGCCTAGCAGCTGACTGGTTAAGGTGCCCATGTTCCACATCAGGGTACCCAGTGTGATTCTCACCTCCGGCTCCTGACTCCACCTTCCTGCTAATGCAGACCCTATGGGACAGTGGTGATGACTCAAGTCACTGAGTTCTTGCTGCCCACATGGGAGATATAGATTGAATTCCCAGCTCCTGTCCAGCCTAGCCCCAGCAGATGGGATCTCTCTTTCTCTCTCTTTCTCCTCTCTCTCTCTCCCTCTCCCTTCCCCTCTCTCTTTAAATAGGATTTTTATTTATTTATTTTTTTAATTTTGACAGGCAGAGTGGACAGTGAGAGAGAGAGACAGAGAAAGGTCGTCCTTTTTTTTTTTTTTTTTTTTTGACAGGCAGAGTGGACAGTGAGAGAGAGAGACAGAGAGAAAGGTCTTCCTTTGCCGTTGGTTCACCCTCCAATGGCCGCCGCGGCCGGCACACTGCGGCCGGCGCACCGCGCCTATCCGAAGGCAGGAACCAGGTGCTTCTCCTGGTCTCCCATGGGGTGCAGGGCCCAACCACTTGGGCCATACTCCACTGCACTCCCTGGCCACAGCAGAGAGCTGGCCTGGAAGAGAGGCAACCGGGACCGAATCCGGCGCCCTGACTGGGACTAGAACTCGGTGTGCCGGCGCCGCAGACGAAGGATTACCCTATTGAGCCATGGCGCCAGCCTAAATAGGATTTTTAAAACATTATTTATTTATTTTAATTTTTATTTTTGATAGGCAGAGTGGACAGTGAGAGAGAGAGATAGAGAGAAAGGTCTTCCTTTGCCGTTGGTTCACCCTCCAATGGCCGCCGCGGCCGGCGCACCGCGCTGATCCGATGGCAGGAGCCAGGAGCCAGGTGCTTTTCCTGGTCTCCCATGGGGTGCAGGGCCCAAGCACTTGGGCCATCCTCCACTGCACTTCCTGGCCACAACAGCGAGCTGGCCTGGAAGAGGGGCAACCGGGACAGAATCCAGCGCCCCGACTGGGACTAGAACCCGGTGTGTCAGCGCCGCAAGGCGGAGGATTAGCCTAGTGAGCCGTGGCGCCGGCCTTTATTTGTTTATTTGAAAAGCAGAGAGGCAGAATCAGAGAAAGAAAGAGAGAAGTCTTATGTCTGAGAGAAGCCTTCCATCCACTGGTTCACTCCCCAAATGGCTGCAACAGCCAGAGCTGCACCGATCCGAAGCCAAGAGCTAGGAACTTCTGCCGGGTCTCCCATGCGGGTGCAGGGGCCCAAGGACTTGGGCCATCTTCCACTGCTTCCCTAGGCCATAGCAGAGAGCTGGGTTGGAAGAGGAGTAACCAGCACTTGAACTGGCACCCATATGGGATGCCAGCACTGCAGGAGGTTGGCTTTACTTGCTATGCCACAGTGCCGGACTCCTGTCTCTTAAATCAAAAAAGTAAAAATAAAGGAACCATACATATGGGGACTAAAGCCAATTGGCCTCATTTATTTTTCTTTCTTTATAATTTTTCTGTGTTTAAAAAAAAAGGATTTATCGGGACTAGCCCTGTGGCTTAGTAGGTTGGGCCTCTACCTGCAGTGCCAGCATCCCATATGGGTGCTGTCTTGAGTCCCAGCTGCTCTGCTTCTGATCCAGCTCCCTGCTAACGCACCTGGGAAAGCAGTGGAGGATGGCCCATGTGCTCAGATCCCTGCACCTGTGTGGGAGATCCAGAAGAAGCTCCTGGCTCCTAGCTTTGGATCATTCAGCTCCAGCCATTGTGGCCACTTGGGGAGTGAACCAGTGGATGGAAGCTGTCTTTCTCTGTAACTCTTTCAAATAAATAAATGAATCTTTAAAAAAGAGAGATTTATTTATTTGAAAGGCAGAATTATAGAGAGAGAGGCAGAGACAGACAGAGTGAACCATCTGCTGGTTCACTCCTCAAATGCCTGCAACAGCCATGCCACTAGTGGCCAGGACTGGCACCCAAATGGGAAGCTATGCCAAAGCACTGGCCCATTCTTTTATCATTCTATGTTCCAAGTCCCCCATCATGGCCTGCTTAATTATGTTTTAAGGCTTTTTTTTTTAGGCCTTCTTGGTATCTTGTATCACCATGTTTCTCACAGGTTTTGAAGAATGGCCTTTCAGACAGCAGAGAACACAGTGGACTAATAATTGGCAAAGCAGTAGGTTCCAGAAAGAGGAATGTATCCTCTGTGAGGGGAAAGGCTTTGTCCCATTCACTGTTTTGTCCCCAGCACATGGAAGAGTGCCTGATAACATAACAGGTGCTTTATCCTGTGTGTACACTGACTAGGAAGGTGACCTTGCTGGAAAGGCAAGGAAAATTCGCATAACAGTCACTATTTATCATGTTTATTGAGTGTTTACTATGTCCTTGGCAATTCTCAGAATTTTAAATACACTATTTTATAGTCCTCACAATTACACTATTTATGACCCCCATTTTACAGATGGGGAATCTAGGGCATAGAGAACAGAGGTTAAAGCACAGCAGGTTAAGCTGCTGCCTGTGACACCAACACCCCACATCAGAGTGCTGGTTCAAGTCCTGGCTCCGCCACTTCCGATCAAGCTTCCCACTAATGCAGCAGCAGATGGGCCTTGTGTTTGGACTCCTCTGTCCACGTGCGAGGCCCAGATGGAGTTCTGGGCTCCTGACTTCAATCTGGCCCAGTCCCAGCTGTAGGAGCCATTTGGGGGAGCAAACCAATGGATGGAAGATCTCTCTCTCTCTCTCTCTCTCTGTCACTCTGCTATCCAACTCCCTGCTACTCTACCTAAAGAATAGATTAAAAATAAAGAAATAACTTGCACCCAAGTCCTGCAATTGTTAAGAGCTAGAACCAAAATCCAACGGCAGGTGGTCTGTGTAAAGACTGTGTTCTTTACCTGGAGACTACACTAGTTTGGAAACAACTTTTTGTCCACTTAAGATAGCAGTTGGGTGGGTGTAGTGACAGCAGGGTAAGCTGCCGCTTGGGGCACCTGCCTTCTATGTCAGAGGCAACCCTCAGGTCACCCCTGTTTGTGGTCAGACCCCACTCCCCGGAATCGACCTTTTCTATTTCATCCCCAATGACCTTTTTTTTTTTTTTTTTGGTAGGCAGAGTTAGACAGTGAGAGAGAGAGAGAGACAGAGAGAAAGGTCTTCCTTTTACGTTGGTTCACCCCCCAAATGGTCACTACGGCTGGTGTGCTGCGCCAATCCGAAGCCAGGAGCTAGGTGCTTCCTCCTGGTCTCCCATGCGGGTGCAGGGCCCAAGCACTTGAGCCATCCTCCACTGCCCTCCCGGGCCACAGCAGAGAGCTTGACTGGATGAGGAGCAACCGGGACAGAATCCGGTGCCCCGACTGGGACTAGAACCCGGTGTGCCGGCGCCGCAGGCGGAGGATTAGCCTAGTGAGCCAAGGCGCCGGCCCCCAATGACCTTTTGCAAGGGAGAACCTGCCCTCTCCTAAGACTGTAAGTTTCTGTGGAATGGAGTGTGCTCAGCTCTGCCCCAAACTATAGAGAGAACATTTTAGGGTTCAGTCCCTCCCCAGTAGATCATATAATCCCACCGTTCTATACATCTCGCTTGGTTCACAAACAATGATCACTCACTCTGCCTCTTGGCTTCTGCGTCTCATTTTTGGGCTTCCTTCTAGAGCCCTGCAGTCTGATGGAAGAATTAAGATTTTTTTTTTTTATTTGAAAGGCAGAGTGACAGAAAGAGCAAGAGAAATCTTCCAATGGCTGGTTCACTTTCCAAATGGCTGCAACAGAGCGCTGGGCCAGGTTGAAGTCAGGAGCCTGGAACTCCATCTGGGTCTCCCACATGGGTGGCAGGGGTTGAATGCCTTGAACTCTGTTTCTTTTCTTTTTTTTTTTTTTATTTTTTATTTTTAACAGGCAGAGTGGACAGTGAGAGAGAGAGACAGAGAGAAAGGTCTTCCTTTGCCGTTGGTTGGTTCACCCTCCAATGGCCGCCGTGGCCGGCGCACCACGCTGATCCGAAGGCAGGAGCCAGGAGCCAGGTGCTTTTCCTGGTCTCCCATGGGGTGCAGGGCCCAAGCACCTGGGCCATCCTCCACTGCACTCCCTGGCCACAGCAGAGAGCTGGCCTGGAAGAGGGGCAACTGGGACAGAATCCGGTGCCCCGACCGGGACTAGAACCCGGTGTGCCGGTGCCGCTAGGAGGAGGATTAGCCTAGTGAGCCGCGGCGCCGGCCTGAACTCTGTTTCTGATCCAGCTCCCTGCTAATGCACCTGGGAAGCAGCAGATGATAGCCCAGACATCTAGAAGGACAGAGATCTTCCAACCACTGGCTCACACCCCAGATGGCAGCAATGGCTGGGGCTGGGCCAAGCCAAAGCTAAAACTAGAGCCAGGAGCTTCTTCCAGGTCTCCCATTTGGGTAGCAGGGGGGCCAAACACTTGGTCTATCTCCTGCTGCTTTTCCCAGGCCATTATCAGGGAGCTGGATCAGAAGTGGAGCAGCTGGGACATGAACTGACACCCATTTGGGATGCCAGTGTGGTACGCGGTGGCTTTACCCACTACACTACAATGCTGGCTCTGTATAAATATATTTTTAAAAATTAAATAATAATTGGAGTGGTGTGTGTTGTAGTGCAGTGGGTTTAGCCACTACTTGGAATGCCAGAATACCATGTCGGGGTGCCCGGGATTGAGTCCTGTCTCCACTTCTGATCCAGTTTACTGTTATTGTGCACCCTGGGAGGCAGCAGATAATGGTCCAAGTACTCAGATCCTAACCACCCATGTGAGAGCCCAGAGGAAGTCGATAAACCATTAGATGGAAGATCTGTCTTTCTTTGTCACTCTGCCTTTCACATAGATTAAAAAATATTATCTTGAGGAAAAATAATTCAGATATGTGTGTGAATGTGTGTGTCTATCCATGTCTTCATGTGGCCATGGCCTCATTACAATTTCATTCCATTTGCACAGCATGCCTTCTGTTTTTTTAAGTTTGAATTTTTTTTTTTAAGATTTATTCATTTATTTGAGAGGCAGAGTTACAGAGAGAGAGAGGAGAGACAAGAGAGAGGTCTTCCATTTGCTGGTTCACTCACCAAATGGCTACAATGGCTGAAGCTGGGCTGATCTGAAGCCAGGAGCCAGGAGCTTCTTTCAGGTCTTCCAAGTGAGTGTAGGGGTCCAAGCACTTGGGCCATCTTCTATTGCTTTCAGAGGCCATCAGCAGGGAGTTGGATCAGAAGTGGAGCAACCAGGCTCAAACTGGTGCCCATATTGGATGCCAGCGCTGCAGGCAGAGGCTTAACCTACTGCACCACAGCGCCAGTCCTTCTTCTTTTTTTTTTTTTTTCTTTAAAGATTTATTTATTTGAAACGCAGCATTTACAGAAAGTGGGACACAGACACACACACAGAATCCTCCATTCACTGGCTCACTCCCCATATGGCCACAATGGCCGGAGCTGGTCGTTGGAAGCCAGGAGCCAGGAGCTTCCCCCGGGGTCCCCAACATGGGTGCAGGGGCCCAAGCACCTGGACCATCCTCTGCTGCTCTCCCAGGCCATCAGCAAGGAGCTGCAGGATGGAAGTGGAGCAGCCAGAATTCAGAACTGGCATCCATTTGGGATGCCAGCATTGCAGCCAGCAGCTTTACCTGCTTCCCCAGCGCAGGGCCCAGCACAGCACGACTTCTAAGTGTTTTAATACCTCTGGAGCCGGCGCCGCGGCTCACTAGGCTAATCCTCCTCCTAGCGGCACCGGCACACCGGGTTCTAGTCCCGGTCGGGGCACCGGATTCTGTCCTGGTTGCCCCTCTTCCAGGCTAGCTCTCTGCTGTGGCCCGGGAGTGCAGTGGAGGATGGCCCAAGTGCTTGGGCCCTGCACCCCATGGGAGACCAGGAGGAGCACCTGGCTCCTGCCTTCGGATCAGCGTGGTGCGCGGGCTGAGGCGGCCATTGGAGGGTGAACTAATGGCAAAGGAAGACCTTTCTCTCTGTCTCTCTCTCTCTCACTGTCCACTCTGCCTGTCAAAACAACAACAACAAACCTCTGGAACCCGTTATTTCTCGGTTCAAATCACTATGTGGCCACTATCCTGCTGTCTGACTTTGGGTTAAGTCTCTGAAGCTTAGATTCCTGATTCAAAAGTTCTGCCACTGAAGGTGCAACTTTGGACATGTTATTTGATCTGTGCCTCATTTTTCTCATCTGTAATACAGGACAATGATACCTGCCTCAATACTGGGGGGGGGGGGGGATGCGATAATCCATGAAAGCTCCTAGCACAATGCCTGGTACACGGCTTCCTTGCAAAATCTTTAACGTTATTATTCCCTCAACACACGGACTCTATGATGCTCGGCCCCTACCCTCCACCTGCACGATAAACGCTGAGTTGCAGTGGGCCTAGCTGTTTCGGGGGCAGCAGGGAGGCCAGTGAGAGAAGCTGGGAGAAGCCCGGGCCCTGAGTCTATTAAGTGGAGGGTCTGTTTCCTCACTGTGAACCTAACCAGACCAGGAGATCCCAAGCGAGCAGCGAGGGCTCTGCACCCCGTAATTCCTCAGTAATTTGCTGGCCGTCTCTTTCTCTGCTGCCGTGGTTTGGTCACGCCAGGGCCAAACAGAGGTATGAACACCAGGAAGCTTAAGGCTTCGGGCAGACGGAGACAGGCCACACCCAGACAGACAGCAAAGGCCCAAGAGCCTACAGCTAGTTCTATCGTGAAATTCCTGGATTCTGTCGCGATGAAACCACCGCCCGCGGCAGAACCCAGCGCCGTTCGCCAGTCTCCATCTTTAGAATTGAAAGAATGAGAGCTGGCCGAAAGGGGAATCCTGGTTTTGGGAGACTAGGGTACGGCGGCTGCCTGGGGACCAAAACGTCTCTAAGGTAAAGTTGCAGCCTGAAGCGATTTTTTGACCCCCGACACTTAATGGGCTGTCGAAGACCCGGATGTGTCTGGGACTGGCCGAGGTACCCATTAACGCGCCCCCGCTAGACCATCCCCCTTCTCCGTTAAGGATTGGATCTTACAAACGCCAATCAACACTTCTCTGGCCACTCACTCTTCAAGGGTGGGGTGAAGTCCCGGCATCCCATCTTCTATTGGTATGGCCGAGAAAAGGAGGGCGGGGTGGCCGGCTTAGGTCGCCCAATGGGCGTCGTGGCGTGTGGGTAAGGCGGAGCCGAGGCGCTTGGCAGCTGCCCAATCAGCGTCCTTGTTTGTGTGGTGCCGCCGCCGCCGGTGCAGCCGCCGCCGCCGCCGCTGCCCCCGTCTGTACCGCAGTGTCTGCTCCGCCCGCCCGCCCCGGTCCGGCCCGCCCCCCTCCCCCACCCCCGCCCCTGGTCCCGTCAGCGGGGTCCGGAGCCCACTGTGCCGTCGCCTCTTCCTTTTTCGACGCCTCCGCCGCCGCCTGAGCAGGCGAGCTAGCCGGGAGTTACACCGCCACCGCCAGGTGAGGAGCTTTGGCCTAGGCCAGCCTGGCCGCCCGCCCGCCCGGGGGTGGTGAGGAGCGAGGAAGGGAGGGAGGCTGGGAGGAGGCGGTGGTGGCGGAGGTGGGGGAAGGGAAAGGTGGAGGGGCGGGGGGAGGGGAAGCGCCCGCGAGCCGACGCCCGCCCGCGCGCCCCCGCCTTGCGTCCCCCTCCCCCCACCCCGGCACCGCGCGCCCCCGCCTCGCGCTCCCCCTTCACCTCATCCCCTCCCCCCCTCCGCGCGCGCGCCCCGGTCTTTCACTTCGGCCTCGCGCGCCCCCAGCTCGTGTCCCTTCATTTCTTCTCCTTTTACTCTTTCTCCCCTCCTTCGCGCCCGGTTTCCCCCGCCATCCCCGCTTTCACTCACTACCTCATGCCCGCCATGCTCCCCTCCTTTCCTCTCTAGCGCGCCCCCCCCTTTTTTTTTTAACTCTCTCCACCCCCAGTGGTGCCCTCAGGGTGCGGGGGCCGCTCCCTGCGCTCAGTCTTATGTTTGCCGGCGGATGGGACAAATGGGGATCCTTAAGGGTGAAGGGAACACGGGGTAATTATCTTTATTTAGGGAAAGGGATCAGGAGCGCAGAGCCTCACCCCTTTATTTCGTCGTCCACCGTTCCCTCGCTCTCCTCGGAGGAGAAGGGAATTGTCTCAGCCCGGGTGGGCACTTACCTTTGTAGCGATAGCCGCCCCTTTCTGGGGTTTCTGGGACACGCCGGCTCTGGCTGCTAGTCCAGTGCCTGAGGGTCGATGGAGCTGGAACTTACCTTTCCTTAGACAGACGGGGACTTGGAGTACTTTTTGCCTCCTCGCTCTGTTACTCTGACCCACGTTAGCCACTCCCGTGGCCTGGGACAGCATTCCTCCTCCATAAAGGTATGGTAGGCTCTTTGGCTTCATCTCCAGCATCAACTTCCCTCCAAATGAAAGATGTTAGCTCGTTGGGCTGGCAGTGAGTTGGAGCTGGAAGCATTAATGGTGAGTGGTGCGTGGTGCTACCTGAGCTAGCTCTCCGGCTTTTGCTTTGCTGACCTCTGGAGAATCAGGTAGCCTCCCAGGAGTCAGTTTTCTCATTTGATCGTGATTATTTGGAAGACGTGTGTGTGTGTGTGAGAGAGAGAGAGAGAGAGAGAGGTGAAGGGTATTGGATATATTTCAGCAAAGAGAAAGAGCAGTGTTCTCAGGTCAAACTGCAAAAGAGGGGTTTGGCATTATAGATGAAGGAGAAGAACTGATGCTTTTGCAGGTTTTAGGACATTTCTCTTCCAAAAATTTCTATTTTGAATGGACAGTACATGCCTGTGGTACAAAGTGAGAAAGAATTTTCCCTCCCACCTCTGCCCTACGGCCTTTCCAGTACCCCTCTGAGTGCACACGACTGGGTGTTTGTGGCAGCAGCATAGTGGCTGTCTGTTCTTCTTGATCAACCTGTTGGGGAGTTTAGTGCTAACTCTACTGCATTTTCTTCGATACACTGACCTAAACTCTTCCTTGAAGACCTTTAGCTGGTTGGATTCATGCTTTTGGTGCTGGAGCAGTCTTGAAACACATTTTGGGCAGATAATTGGTTGAGAAAGAGGCTACTTCTGGAGAAGCTGAAGGTGCTGCCAGGAAGGATGCGGTAGGTTTTGAGGGAAAGCACACGCCTCTCGGAAATGGTGCTTTTTTTGTGACTGTATCCATCCCTGGCTGCTTGGGGATGGGCTAGGACAAAGTTGGGCATTCCTTGGTCTTTATAAGCAAGTAAGTTGTATGAATACCTAGTTAATGGGGCTTACTTATCTAGTAGGCCTGTTGAGATTTTGGAGGAATATGGTTTTTAGTCTAGTGGCAGTGGTAATCATCGTAGAACGAGGTAGTAAGTAGTAATCAGCAGGAATCAGAAGTCTGGACCTGTAAGCTGAGTGATCCAATTTGAGAAGAGGTGAGGCTTACAGACTTTTGTACTTTCCATTAGTGAGGACATTCTCGATGAGGTGAGTGATCTGCAGTTGACAGCAGCATCCATCTTTATGACACTGTGGTTTGCCTTCCCTGACTGAGTGTAATGTCTGTTAACTTCCTGTCTAGAGGCAGTTCCAGTAGGGTCTGAGTAGAGGTTCCATTCAGCTACTTGTCTAGGAACAATGTAAACCAGCTTCCTCGATCAGGCCTTCAAGTCTAAGTCCAGGCAGTAACTTTTGCTGCTGTGTTTAATATAGGACCACAGTGTGGTAGGAGAGGGAGGTGTGAGGGATTTTTTCTGAGCTTTACAGTTTTAAAGTACTTTCAAAAGCCTGTTTGTTGTCCCCTCCTTTTTTAGTTTTTTTCTCTCCTTTCCAGTTTTATTTATTTTTTGGTGCAGGCTGGACTAGCCTAGACCTCAGGCTAGGGTTTTGGCTACAGAACAGCAGGGAGGAAGAGGTGTCTGTGTCAGTAAAGGCATCTTAATCATATCCTGGGATCTGTGGATTCTTCCTAGCTATGAGCAGTGAGTCTTGTATTTGCATGTAAAGCAAGCCTCTTGTTTCAATTTATTAATTTCAATTACTAAGTCTATTCGTTCTTCTTTTCTTCTTTTTCTCTGCCACCTATCAAGTTGGAGATGCATAGGTCGCAGCTGTGTTGTCCTGGTTTTGAGACTCTGGTGCATATTCCGCGTTAGCCGCCCCACTGGGAGTCATGCTGACAAGCAGCCCCTCTGCTCTTAGCTTAGAAGGCTCAGGTTGCTTGACTCATTGAGAAAAGCCAAACCAGCTTTGGTTGATTAGAACAACTATTAGGAAAATCGTTAAGATCTGAGCTACAGGTGGGACTGAGAGATTGAGGGACTTTCTTTTCCAGATTTTTGCAGTACTTACTAAACCACTGCATCATTACATATCAAAGTGAAACAACCAGGCATTTTCTGAGGTCATTTGGAGGAAAAGAAAAAAATAAGACACACACCCACATTGACTGTAAATCTAGTTCTGGTGTAAAGCTGTCAGTCCACCTTTTGCCAGGGGAAAAAGCCAACCTATCAGACAGTGCCACATGAAGTTGCAGTTCCCCTGCTGTTGGCTAACCCTGGGAAAAGATATATAAGGAAGTTCTGTTTTTGTTGAAAGGGACTAGCTTTTGGGGAGAAAACTTATATATTTATTTGAGAGGTAGAATTACAGAGGGAGAAACAGAGAGAAAGGTCTTCCATTCACTGGTTCACTCCCCAAATGGCTGCAGTGGCTGGGGAGCCAGGCTGATCTGAAGCCAGGAGCTTCTTCCTGGTCTCCCACACAGGTCCAGGGGCCCAAGGATTTGGGCCGTCTTCTACTGCTTTCCCAGGCCATAGCAGAGAACTGGATTGGAAGAGGAGCGGTTGGGACACAAACCGGCACCCATATGGGATGCTGGCGCTGCAGGCAGAGGCTTAGCCCACTGTGCCACATCTCCAGCTCCTGGGGAGAAAACTTCTGTTAGCCATGATTTTGGTTTATCCTCAGTAATCTGAAGGTTTTCCTATAGGTAATGATGGGGCTTTTGATGGCTACAGAATCCATAATGCAGGGAATCTCCTCACTTGGTTTAATAGTGCTGACAGCCTTTGAGAATAGGCCTGATTTGAAATGGACCCCTCCTCATAGTGCATCTTTTACCTTTGTCTTGTGGATGTATGAAATATCCCTAGACTCTGGAGCATATTCCATGTTAGCCACCCCACTGGGAGTCGTGCTGACAGGCAGCCTCTCGGCACTTAGCTCAGAATGTTCATGTTGCTTGGCTTCTTGAGAAAAGTTGTATCAACTTTGGTTGATTGAAAAAACTGTTAGTGAAGTTCATCCAGTAGGAGAGGAATGTCCCAGGGTCATTAGGGCTTAACCTGAAGTACTTCTTGGATAGTGGCTCAGTAGTTTGGTATCTCCCTCAAAGTTCCCTAACCTTTGCCGCTGCTGTAAATTGCTGTCAACTGGCAAGAAGCTTACAAGAATTTGGCGTTATAGTACCAAATGCAACAGATGAATGAGAACATATATTTTGTTATTTTTGAGGTATTAAATGGTCAAACCCCAAACCTCAGAAGGTCATAGTAATGGCAGAAGTGTCTTTGACAACATACGAATTGTTTTTAAAGAATATTTATGTATTTTGAAAGTCAGAGTTACAGAGAGGATGGGGGAGAGAGAGAGGTCTTCTATCTGCTGGTTCACGTGGGTCAGTTCAAAGCCAGGTGCGAGGAACTTCACATGGGTAGCAGGGGCCCAAACACTTGGGCCATCTTCCACTGCTGTTCCCAAGCCATTAGCAGGGAGCTGGATTGAAAGTCGAGCAGCTGAGAAATGAACTGACACCCATTTGGGGATGCTGGTGTCACAGGTGAGACATTCCTGGCTGTGCTGTGACACTGGCCCCAAGACATTTCTTTTGTTGTTTTTCATGCCTGGCTAGTGTATGTGTATATGTATGTATATTTATATGTGTATATGTATTTTTGGGGGGGTAAAGGTTTATTTATTTATTTGAAAGAATTGGAGAGATGGAGAGGTTTTTTTTTTTTTTTTTTTTTAAAGATTTATTTTATTTATTTGAAAGCATTACAGAGAGGTGTAGAGGTCTTCGATCTGTTGCTTCATTCCCCAAACGGCCACAAGGGCTAGAGCTGAGCTGATCCGAACCTAGGAGCTTCTGGGTTTCCCATGTGGGTGCAGGGGCCCAAGGACTTGGACCATCTTCCACTGCTTTTCCAGGTGCGTTAGCAGGGAGCTGGATTGGAA
Organism: Oryctolagus cuniculus; assembly: GCF_051225735.1. Taxonomy (NCBI): domain Eukaryota; kingdom Metazoa; phylum Chordata; class Mammalia; order Lagomorpha; family Leporidae; genus Oryctolagus; species Oryctolagus cuniculus. The sequence continues at coordinate 45,022,016 of NC_142873.1, forward strand.
GTGGAACAGCTAGGATTTGAACTGGCACCCGTATGGGATGCCGTTGCTGCAGGCTGGGGCTTTAACTTGCTGTGCCACAGTGCTTGCCCATAATATACATTTTTATCTTTTTTTTTTTTTGACAGGCAGAGTTGACAGACAGTGGCTCCCCAGCCACTGCTGTTGGTTCACCCTCCAATGGCTGCCGCGGCTGGCGTGCTGCGGCCAGCTCACCACACAGATCTGATGGCAGGAGCCAGGTACTTATCCTGGTCTCCCATGGGGTGCAGGGCCCACGTACCTGGGCCATCCTCCACTGCACTCCCTGGCCACAGCAGAGAGCTGGCCTGGAAGAGGGGCAACCGGGACAGAATCCGGCGCCCCGACTGGGACTAGAACCCGGTGTGCCGGCACCGCTAGGCGGAGGATTAGCCTAGTGAGCCGCGGCGCCGGCCCATAATATACATTTTTAAAAAAAAAGATTTATTTATTTAAAAGGCAAGGTGACAGAGGAAGAGACAAGATTTTCCATGCTCTGGTTCACTTCCCAAATGCCCTCAACAGCCGGGGCTGGACTCCACCAAAGCCAGAAGCCAGGAACTCCATCTGGGTCTCCCATGTAGGTGCAGGAACCTAAATACTTAAGTCATCATCTGTTGCCTACAAGGCATATTAGCAGGAAGCTGAATCTGAAGTATGGAGTAGCTGGAACTCAGACCAGGTACTCCAGTATGGGATATAGGTGTCCCAAGTGGTAGCCTAGCCTGCTGTGCCTCCCCCTGCCCTTTTCTTGTTTTTGGGATATATTTTAAAAATAACTCAGGTTACTGTTACCTGAACCTGAAAGTCTTACTGTAAGACTCCCTATCTAAACATTGTTGATTTTGCCTTATTTGGGAAGAAATGGCATTTGCAATATTCCAAAATATAGGCAGAAATATAAGTAGGGTTTATATTATACCCCAGGATTAATAAATTCTCATGATTGTTAAGGGCTGCATGGATTAAATGGAGGCTTTATGGAAACTTTTTTTTTTCTTTTTAAGATTTATTCATTCATTTGAAAGAGTTAACACAGAGAAGGAGAGGCAGAGAGAGAGAGGTCTTCCATCTGATGGTTCACTCCCCAGTTGGCCACAACGGCCAGAGCTATGCCCATCTGAAGCCAGGAGCCAGGAACCTCCTCCAGTTCTCCCACAATGGTGCAAGGACCCAAGGACTTGGGCCACCTTCCTCTGCTTTCCCAGGCCACAGCAGAGAGCTGGATCAGAAGTGGAGCAGCCAGGTCTCGAACTGGTACCCATCCGGCATGCCAGCATTGCAGGCAGTGGCTTTACCTGCTATGTCACAGCGCTGGCCCCTATTCATCTCTTAAGTAGAAGATATTTTTATAAAGTTAACTTTTTGAGAGTACTTAAATTCAGACTTCTTGAAAGGGGCGGGGGTAGACTAGTAAGTAGTAGATTGGAATAGTGTCTAGAGTGTAAAAGTTCTTTTTTTTTAAAGATTTATGTATTTATTTGAAAGAGTTACACAGAGAAAGGAGAGAGAGAGAGACAGAGGTCTTCCATCCGCTGGTTCACTCCCCAGTTGGCCGCAATGGCTGGAGCTGCGCTGATCTGAAGCCAGGAGCTTCTCTTCCAGGTCTCCCATGCAGGGTGCAGGAGCCCAAGAACTTGGGCCATCTTCTGCTTTCCCAGGCCATAGTAGAGAGCTGGATTGGAAGTGGAGTAGCTGGGTCTCGAACTGGCGCCCATATGGGATGCTGGCGCTTCAGGCCAGAGCATTAATCCACTGTGACAAAGCGCTGACCCTGAGTGTAAAAGTTCTGAGTCAAATATTAGCTTTGTCACTTATTAGTTATATGACTTGGGGTAAGGTTTCTCATTTTCAGATTCCCATTTTTTTCAGAATAAAAGCCAGTCCTTATAATAGCTTATAAGGTCTTAAATGATATGTCCTCCTCTACCTTTTTTTTTTTTTTTTGAGAGGCAGAGAAAAAGAATGCTTCCATCCACTAGGTTACTCGCCAGATGCCTGTGATGGTTGGGATTGAACTAGGCCTGGGCCAGGCCTGGGCCAGGCTAGGGCCAGGAGCTGGGAATGCTATCCAGATCGCCCACATAGTTGACAGGAACTCAATTGCTTGAGTTATCATTGCTGCCTCCTAAGGTCTTCTTTGGCTCGAAGTTGGTTAGGAGCCAGAGCCATGTAAACCTGCACTCCAATATGGAACATTGTTGTTTTAATTGCTAGGCTAAACGCTCGTTCTCCTTTTCCCTTTTTTATTTGTTGTTACCTTAACTCTTTCTTTTTTTAAAGATTTATCTTATCTGAAAGGCAGAATTAGAGAGGGAGAGAGAGATGTTTCCATCTGCTGGTTCACTCCCCAAATGGCTGCAGTGGCTGGAGCTGGGCTGATTCAAAGCCAGGAGCAAGGAGCTTGTTCCAGATCTCCCATGTGGGTGCAGAGGCCCAAGCAGTTGTCTCATCTTCACTGCTCTCCCATGCCATTAGCATGGAGCTGGATTGGAAGTGGAGAAGCTAGGACTTGAACTGGCGCCCATATGGAATTCCTGTGTTGTAGGTGGCAGCTTAACCTGCTAAGCCACAACACTGGCCCCCTGGCTCCATTTCTGATTCCAGCCTCCTGCTAATGTGCATCCTGGAAGGTAGCAGATTACAGCTCAAGTAGTTGGGTCCTTGCTATCCATGTGGAAGACTTAGATTAAATTCTGTATTCCTGGCTTTGACGTGGCCCAGCCCACGGTGTTGCAGGTATTTGGGGAATGTATTCGTGGGGGGAAGATCTCTCTGCCTTTTACATAAATAAAAATTGTATCTTCAGCTCTTTTCCCTCACTCCTAATCACTCTTTTCTTCCTCTTTTCCATGGTATTCAATACTTATAATGTATGTATTTCTTAAATTTATTGCTTATTGGTTCCCCTCCTGTGATACAAGGTCTTTGAAGGCATGGATTCATATTCCTGCTATGTATTTTGGTTTTCTGTTTAGTGTCTAGTATAAGTGCATGGCATATAGTTAATATTCAGTTAATATTTTTTGATCAAATAGGAGCAGAAATAACCTGTATTCCCAACTTCTTGCTTATTACAAAAGTATGAATGTGGTAAGCATAGCATGGGATCTTAAAATGTTTTGTGAGCTTTAAAGTGTTATTTAAATAATGCTGAAATAATTGCCTTCCCATTGAAAGTTTTCACTATGAACTTAATTATCAAAGAAGCACCTTCATGTATATTCACATGAATTGTATTATGTCTTCTAAACTCCATTTCTTTGTTTCCAGTTTTCTGTTGTTTACTAAGCATGTCTACTTGTGTAGCCCATTGGCACTTCAAACTGAACATTCCCAATAGTGTCTCTTCCCCTTCTAAGATTCATGGAGTCATCTAAGACAGAAATACGAACATTATTGTCCCTTATTCTCCCATAATTCTCCCTTATTCATTATTTTCTAAATATTTCTGTAGCTTCTTTATCTCCACTGCTGATCTCCTAATACAAGCCCACAACAATTCTTAAAATCTTGTCATGATCTCTTATACTTCTGTTTTTATTCTTACTCCTTTTTTGAGCTTCCTATCGTGCTGCCTTCAAAATGATGTAACATATATCTGATTTTTCTGCTTCCTCTTCTTAAATGTTTATTTTTAAATTTATTTTTATCTACTTGAAAGAGTAGTGGAGAAACACACACACAGATATCTTCCAAAAAAAAAAAAAAAAAGAGAGAGAGAGAGAGAGAGATATCTTCCATTTGCTGGTTCACTCTCCAAATGTTCAAATGCTTAAAGCAGCCAGGGCTGGACCCAGCCAAAGCTAAAAGCCCAGAATTCCATTCATGTCTCCAGTGTGGGTGGCAGGGGCCCATATGCTTTTGTATCACCTGCTGCTTCCCAGGATGCATTAGCAGGAAGCTGGATAGGAAGTAGACTAACAGGGGCTTAAACTAGCACTCTGATATGGATGTGGGTGTCCCAAGTAGTGGCTTAACCTGCTGTGCTACACACACTCCATGCACAGGCACATGCCTGTTTCTGCTTCTCTTTCTTAAAAAGTATTCAATAGTTTCCAATTGTTAGAAATAAAATTGAAATTTTGTATACTGTTCAAGCCCCCTCCCTTTTTAAGAGATTTATTTATTTGAAAGGCAGAGTGATAGGGAGAGACAGATCTTCCAACCTTGGTTCACTCCCCGAGTGTCTACAACACCCAGGTCTGAGTCAGACTGAGGCGGGGAACCAAGAACTTCATCCTGTTTTCCCACGTGGTGTGGCATTTGGGCCACCTTCCACTGTTTTGCCAGGCACATTAGCAGGAAGCTGGGTCAGAAGCAGAGTAGTTTGCTTCAAACTGTTATTTTTTTTTTTTTAAGATTTATTTATTTTATTTGAAAGTCAGAGTTAAAGAGAGAGGGCAGAGGCAGAGAGAGGTCTTCCATCCAATGGTTCACTCCCCAGTTGTCCGCAATGGCCGGAGCTGTGCTGATCCGAAGCCAGGAGCTTCTTTCGGGTCTCTCACGTGGGTGCAGGGGCCCAAGGACCTGGGCCATCTTCCACTGATTTCCCAGGCTATAGCAGAGAGCTGGATCAGAAGTGGAGCAGCTGGGTCTCGAATTGGCACCCGCATGGAATGCCTGCGCTTCAGGCAGGGCGTTAACCCACTGTGCCACAGCGCCAGCCCCCAAACTGGTATTCTGATATGGGATGCCAGCATCAGGAGGGGTAACCCAGCCTGCCATGCCAGAACACTGCTCCAACACTTTAAAAAAAAAAAAAGATTTATTTATTTACTTGAAAGAGTTACAGAGAGGGAAAGGCAGAGGCAGAGAGAGAGAAGTATTTTTTTAAAGACTTTGTTTATTTGAGAGGTGGAGTTACAGTCAGTCAGAAGGAGTGACAGAGAAAGGTCTTCCATCTGCTGGTTCACTCCCCAAATGGCTGCAATGGCTGGAGCTGGACTGATCCGAATCCAGGAGCCAGGAGCTTCTTCCAGGTCTCCCATGTGGGTGCAGAGGCCCAAGTGCCAGGGCCATCATCTTCCACTGCTTTCTTTTTTTTCTTTTTTTTTTTTTTTTTGACAGGCAGAGTGGACAGTCAGAGAGAGAGACAGAGAGAAAGGTCTTCCTTTTGCCGTTGGTTCACCCTCCAATGGCCGCCGCGGCCGGCGCGCTGCGGCCGGCGCACCGCGCTGATCCGATGGCAGGAGCCAGGAGCCAGGTGCTTTTCCTGGTCTCCCATGGGGTGCAGGGCCCAAGCACCCGGGCCATCCTCCACTGCACTCCCTGGCCACAGCAGAGGGCTGGCCTGGAAGAGGGGCAACCGGGACAGAATCCGGCGCCCCGACCGGGACTAGAACCCGGTGTGCCGGCGCCGCTAGGCGGAGGATTAGCCTAGTGAGCCGCGGCGCCGGCTTCTTCCACTGCTTTCTTAGGCCATCAGCATAGAGCTGGATCGGAAGATGGGCAACCAGGATTAGAACCAGTGCGCATATGGGATTCTGGCGCCGCAGGTGTAAGATTAACCTATTGCGCCACAATGCCAGTCCCAAGAGAAGTCACAATGCCAGTCCCAAGAGAAGTCTTCTGTCTGCTGGTTCAGTCTCCAAATGGGTGCAATGGCCAGAGCTGGGCCAGGCGGAAGCCAGGAGCTAGGAGCTTCTTCTGGATCTCCCACGTGAGTGCGGGACTTGTGGTGCTCCCTTGTGGGGGCCCAGGGACTTGGACCGTCTTCTGCTTTCCCAGGTGCATTAGCAGGGAGCTGGATCATAAATGGAACAGCTGGAACTCGAACTTGTCCCCATTTTGAATGCTGGCATTGCAGGTAGAGGCTTAACTTCCTGCACCACAGCGCCAGCTCCCTTGTTCACATTCTTTAGGATCTTTTCTTTTTAAATTTATTTGAAAGGCAGAGAGAGATTCTTCTGTCTACTGGTTCACTCCCATTGCCAAAGCCAGGGTCCTGAAGCTCAATCCAGGTCTCCCCATGTGGGTAGCAACGACCCAAGTGCTTGGCCTATCACTTGCTGCCTCCCTAGGAAAGCATTAGCAGGAAGCTGGAATTGGAAGTGGAGCCAAGCACTAAGATAAGGGATTATGGGAATCCCTGTATTAATGCTTACCCTTCCTACCTCCCACTCCACCTCCAGTCTTGTCTTTTTTTTTTTTTTTTTTTTTTAAGATTTATTTATTTATTTGAAAGTCAGAGTTACACAGAGAGAGAAGAGGCAGAGAGAGTGGTCTTCCATCTGCTGGTTCACTGCCCAGAATGCTACAACGGCTGGAGCCGTGCTGATCTGAAGCCAGGAGCCAGGAGCTTCCTCCAGGTCTCCTACGTGGGTGCAAGGGCCCAAAGACGTGGGCCATTTTCTACTGCTTTCCCAGGCCATAGCAGAGAGCTGGATCGGAAGTAGAGCAGCTGGGTCTCGAACCGGCGCCCATATAGGATGCCGGTGCTTCAGGCTAGGGCGTTAACCCACTGCGCCACAGTGCCGGCCCCTCCAGTCTTTTCTTTTTATCATTGAAGCCATAAATATTTGGTAATAAGTGTTTTGTTTGTATGCATTTTCTTTTTTTAATCTTTCTTTTTTTAAGACTTATTTATTTGTTTGAAAGGCAGAGTTACAGAGAGGCAGAGGCAAAAAGACAGAGAGGTCTTCATCTGCTAGGTCACTCCCCAAGTGGCTGCAACAGCTGGAGATGAGTCGATCTGAAGCCAGGAGCCTCTTCTGGGTCTCCCATGTAGGGAGACCAAGGACTTGGGCCATCCTCCACTGCTTTCTCAGGCTACAACATAGAGCTGGATTGGAAATGGAGCAACCTTGACTCGAACCGGAACCCACGTGGGATGCCAGCACTGCAGGTGGTTGCCTTACCTGCTGTGCCACAGCAGTGGCTCCATATATAATGTATTTTAAAAATTTATTTATTTAAAAATATATGAGAGGCAGAGAGAGGGAGCTCTCTATTCTATCCCTTCTACTGGTTTACTCCCCAAATGCAGTGGTTGGGACTGGTCTGGGTTGAAGCTGGAAGCTGGGAACACAATCTGGTTCTTCAGTATGGGTGGTCGGAACTCAATTACTTGAGCCATCACCTCTGTCTTCCAGGGTCTGGGTTCTCGGGAAATTGGAGTCAGAAGCTAGAGCTGGGACTTGAACCTAGATACTCCTTATACGGAATGTGGGCATCTTAACCTATGTCTTAATTCCTAGGCCAAATGTCCTCCTCTAATACTTTTTAATCGGTTACCTTATATGCAAATTTTCTAATTTTTTTTTTTTAAAGATTTATTTATTTGAAAAGCAGAGAGAAAGAGCTTTTATCCATTGGTTCACTTCCCAGATGGCTACAACGGCCAAGGTTGGGCTAGGCCCAAGCCAGGAGCTTCATTTGGGTCTCATGTGGGTACAGGGGCCCAAGTACTTGGGCCATCTGCTGCTACTGCTTTTCCAGGTGCATTAGCAGGGAATCGAATCAGAAGTAGAGCAGCTCAGACTTGAACCGGTGTTCATATGGGATGCTGGCACTGCAGACAGTGGCTTATTCCACTGGACCACAGCGCCAGCCCCTTTTACTTTTTTAAAGAAATTTTTTTTGGTGGCTGGTGCCATGGTATGGTGGGTTAAGTTGCTGTCTGTAGTGCTGGCATGCCATGTGGACACTAGTTTGAGCCCTGGCTGCTCCATTTCCCATCCAGCTCCCCTGCTAATGCTCCTGGGAAAGCAACAGAGGACGGCCCAAGTCCTTGGGCCCCTGCACCCATGTGGAGACCCAGATGAAGCTACTGGTGCCTGGCTTTGGCTTGGTTTAGCGCTGGCCGTTGCTGCCATTTGGGGAGTGAACCAGCAGATGGAAGATCTCAGTGTTTCTCTCTGTTCCTCTCTGTGTAATTGATTTTCAAATCAAGAAATGCATCTTAAAAAATAAGAATGATTTTTTTTTAAATTTTTTGACAGGCAGAGTGGACAGTGAGAAAAAGAGAGAAAGGTCTTCCTTTGCCGTTGGTTCACCCTCCAATGGCCGCCACAGCCAGCGTGCTGCGGCCAGCGCACCGTGCTGATCAGATAGATGGCAGGAGCCAGGTACTTATCCTGGTCTCCCATGGGGTGCAGGGACCAAGCACTTGGGCCATCCTCCACTGCATTCCCTGGCCACAGCAGAGAGCTGGCCTGGAAGAGGGGCAACCGGGACAGAATCCGGCGCCCTGACCAGGACTAGAACTCTGTGTGTCGGCACCACAAGGCGGAGTATTAGCCTAGTGAGCCGCGGCGCTGGCTAAGAATGATTTTTTTTAAAGATTTATTTCTTTGAAAGGCAGAGCTACACAGAGAGAGGCTGAAGGACCGACAAACAAAAAAGAGATCTCTCTGCTGGTTCACTCTCCAAATGGTTGCAACAGCTGGGGCTGGGCCAGGCTGAAACCAGGAAGCAGGAACTCCATTCTGATCTCCCACATGGGTGGTAGGGCTCAAGTACTTGTGCCATCCTCTGCTGCCTTTCTAGGCACATTAGCAGAAAGCTGGATCAGAAGCAGAATAGCTGGTACTCAGACCAGCACTCTAATATGGGATGCTGGCATAGAGTGGTGGCTTAATCTGCTGCACCACAATGTTGGCCCCAGTTTTTTTTCATTGAAAAAAATTTCATTTGTTTTCAAAGGCAGAGATCTCTATCTGCTGGTTTACTCCCCAACTACCTGCAACAGCCAGGAATGGGTCATACTGAAGCTGGGTGTCTGGAACTCAGTCTGGGTGTCCTGCTCGGGTGGCAGGGACCCTGTTGCCTCACAGAGTGCTCATTAGCAGGAAGCTGGATCAGATGTAGAGTTGTGGGACTCATACTAGGCTCTCTGATAAGGAATGTGGGCATCCCAAGTCTGAACTGCTGTACCAAATGCCCTGTCCTCTGTTTCAGTAACCCTGTGAGGGAGATATACCCATTTTACAGATGTGAGAACTCGATTCCCAAGGAGGTGGCGGTTTTGCTAGTATTTCACAGATTAATAAAAGTGGTGAATCCAACATTGTTGGGAAAGCTCTGTCAAAAAGTTGTAATCTTGGGGCTGGTGCTGTGGCGTAGGGGGTCTTAGCCACCTCCTGAAGTGCCAGCATCCCACATGGGGACAGGTTTGAGACCCAGCTGCTCTACTTCTGATCCAGCACTCTGCTATGGCCTGGGAAAGCAATACAAGATGGCCCAAGTCCTTGGGCCCCTGCAGTTACGTGGGAGACCTGGAGGAAGCTCCTGTCTCCTGGCTTCAGATCGGTGCAGCTTCAGCCATTGGGGGAAGTGAACCATTGGATGGAAGACCTCTCTCTGTCTCTGTCTCTATCTCTGTCTGTCTCTGTCTGTCTGTGCTTCTCTCTCTGTGTAATTCTTTCAAATAAATAAATAAATCTTCAAAAAAAAAAAAAGTTGTAATCTTGGGGGGAGGCATTGCAGTGCAGTGGGTTAAGCCACTGTTTGGGATGCCCCATCTCAGGCATGCCCAGTCAAGTCCTGGCTTCTCTGCTTCTGATTCAGCTTCCTGTTCATGCATCCCGGGAGGATGGCTTCATTTGCTTGGGCCCCTGTCACCCACATGGGAGACCTGGATGGAATTCCAGGCTGATTCCAGTGATTTCTCTAGGTGCTTGGAGAATACTGCAGTTTGTTGTTCTGCAGTTGTTCAACCCTATCTGGGTTGAAAAAGTTTTAAGGGTTATCACTGGAATGAGAGAAATGACTGATTCTGTGTACTGATTTTTTCGGAGAACTAGTATGATGGCATTAGGCCAGGTATTTTTTTGGAACTTCAGCGGTATGGGGGCTATCCTTTTCCCCTCAGGAATCTTTGAAGGCAAGTAGTGCAGCTCAGCTAACTTGGCCTTTATCTTAAATGTATTCCCAAGAGAAGAGCTGCAACTGAGCTATTTTGTGGTTTCCTCCTACCTCTGCCTCATTATTCTAACATGCTAGAATGAGGAGAGTAAGGGTTTCAACCTGTGAGTGAGCAGAAACTCTTGAACCAGAAGAAGCCCTTCCTTTCTGTAAATAGTGGTATTACACTAAGAAAGCTGAAAAATCCATCATTATTTTTTCCCTGAAGTGTGCTGATACACAATACCATTGTCTAGTCTTTTAAAGATTGATATGTTAATCTTGAAATTAGAACAAGAAACAATGTGCCAAATATCATTTAAAGGCATAAGGATTATCTGAATGGTGTTCACCTTTGGATTCCAAAATTTATTCGGCAGTGTGAAGCTTTGTCTATTAGTGAAAATCATAATAACAGTTTCCCCAATAGGATAAAAGCTTTTGGAGGATGGGGTAGTTTTCTAGTCACTCTTTAATACTTAAAGGCTAGATTGATACATTGCTGTCAAAGGGATTGAAACAGTTGGGATGCAGCACTGGCATCCCATATGGGCACCTGTTCAATTTCCGGCTGTTCTGCTTCCCATCCTGCTCTCTGCTAATGTGCCCCAGGAAAGCAGCAGAGGATGGCCCAAGTGCTTGGGCCCCTGCACCCACATGAGAGACCTGGAAGAAGCTCCTAGCTTCTGGCTTTGACCTGGCCTAGCCCTGGCCATTGTGGCCATTTGGAGAGTGAACCAGTGAATGGAAGACCTCTCTCTGTCACTCCCTTTCTCTAACCTTGCCTTTTAAATTAAATAAATAAATAAATAAAGTTCTATAGGAGTTTGATGTGAATAGCTTGCCATTCTTCCCACATAATTGGAGTTTATCCTATAGTAAGTGTCCATGAATAGATTAATGTGTTACTCTGATACTATTCTTATTTTGTAATTCAGATATTCAAGAATGCTCAAGGTCCTTAGCTGAATGTATTGAGAATTTGAAAGTTTGCCTTTTAAGAATATTTTAAATTCAGGTATTTTCTTCCAAATAAATGGAAACTAGTACATTTTTTTCTTTTTTCTCTTTTTTATTACTATTTTTTATTATATATATTTTTTGTTTTGGATTTCTGTCTGAAAGAGTTCCCTTTCACTGGCTCACTACCCAAATGCTGCAGCTACTGGGTCTGAAGCTGAGAGCTGGAAATAGTCCAGGTTTTCCAAGTGGGTGGCAGAAAACCCTATTATGTGAGCCATCACTGATGCCTCCCAGGGTTTATATTAGCAGGAAGCTAGAGTCAGGAGCTGCAGCTGAGATTTGAATCCAGGTATTCCAATACGGGATTTAGATGTACCGACTGCTTGATTCAACACCCACCCCATCAGTATGGTTTTCTTATTGTACTAAGGCCCAATCCTAAGTTCTTGTTAGCCTGCATTATTAGCTTTTTACCTTCTGCTTGGTGAGATGTTTTCTAATTAAATTCTGTAAAATGCATTAATACTGAAATTCAAGGAATATGAGTGACTAGAAAAGGATATTTTGCAACTGTATTTTGCGGTTGACAAGAACATGATGGAAATACTAATTTCATCTTTGAAGAGCCTTTAGAATTCAAAGTAATACAAACTCTTTTTTATTATTCAAGATTTTATTATTTATTTAAAAGGAAGATTGACAGAAATGGAGGGAGAGAGAGATGTCTTCCATCCACTGGTTTGCTTCTCAGTTGCTTGTAATATCCAAGGCTAGGCCTATCTGAAGCCAGGAAACAGGAACTCCATCTGGGTTTTCCATGTGGTTAACAAGAACTCACATATTTAGGACATCTTCCATTGCTTTCCCAAGTAGGAAGCTAGATCGGAAGTACAGAGTAGCCAGGATTTGAAATAGGCACTCTGATAAGGATATTTGAGTGTCCCAGGTGGCTTCTTAACCATCTGTACCACAGGGCCTGCCCCAAGCCTAAATAGTAATAAGAGCTTTTTTTTTTTTTTTTTTAAAGATGTATTTTATTTATTTGACAGGCAGAGTTACAGAGAGAGGTAGAGACAGAGAGAGAGGTCTTCGATCCGCTGGTTCACTCCCCAGGTTGCCGCAATGGCTAGAGCTGCGCTGATCCGAAGCCAGGAGCTTCTTCCAGGTCTCCCAGTGGGTGCAGGGGCCCAAGGACTTGGGTCATCTTCCACTGTTATCCCAGGCCATAGTGGAGAGCTGGATCGGAAGAGGAACAGCCGGCATTAGAACCGGCGCCCATATGGGATGCTGATACTTCAGGCCAGGGCGTTAACCCGCTGAGCCAAAGCGCCGCCCCCCCCCCCCTTTTTTTTTTAAAGATTGATTTATTTGAAAAAGTTACAGACAGGCAGAGCCAGAGTGAGCGAGAGAAGGGGTCTTCCATCTATTGATTCACTCCCCACATGGCTGCAACAGCTGGAGCTTGGCCAATCCAAAGCCAGGAGCCAAGAGCTTCTTCCAGGTCTCCCACACGGTTGCAGGGGCCCAAGGACTTGGGCCATCTTGTACTGTTTTCCCAGGTCATAGCGGAGAGCTGGATCGCAAGTGGAGCAGCCAGGACTTGAACTGGTACCCATATGGGATGCTGGTACTGCAGGTAGCTGCTTTACCCCACTACACCACGGTGCTGGCCCCCCTGAAAATTTGAGGCCAACTGATACATATGTACCATGTATATAAGCCGATTGTTGTGAACTATTTTGGTTGTTGTATGGCTTTGTACCATGAAATTTTGAAGTCTATCTGTTATTAAATAGTAGGTTCCTAATTTTGTCAGATATGAAAAATTTTATAAGACTATAACCAAGGTTAGAATCCTGGACATTCTTGGTTTACAAATTAAACCATTTGATTTTGGCTGATTGAGTACCTGATAATATTTACTGGGGGAAGTAAAAGATGATAAACTGTATCCAAAAGTAAAACTTAAGGGAAACATTTATTGTAGTGCTTAAGGAATGCTGGACTAACAGGGTCTTATCAAAGTGCCTGGGTTTAAGTTCTGTTTCTGCTCTTAATTCCAGCTTCCTGCTAATGGACACTCTAGAAGGCAGCTCATGATGGCTTAGGTATTTGGGTCTTCACCACCCATATGGGAGACATGGGTTGAGTTCCCAGCTCTGGCCTCAACTTGGCCTAGCCGGGCTCTTTTGGGCATTCGGAAAATGACCAAGGATGGGAGATTTTCTCTCTGCCTCTCTTTACATAGATTAATTAAATTTAAAAAACTTCATCCTACTACAAATAATAAACGAGTTGCATGGAGTCAACATTGTGGTGTAGCAAGTTAAGTCACCGCTTGCCATGGAATCCCATATCTGAGTTCTGGCTCAAGTCCTGATTACTCTGTTTCTCATCTGGCTTCTTACTAATGCGCTGGGAAGGCAATAGAGGGTTCCTCAGGTGCTTGGGCCCCTTGCCACCAGTTTGGTAGACCAGGGTAGAATTCTGGCTCCTAGCTTCTGTTTGGGCCAAAACTGACTGTTGCAGCCATTTGGGGGAGTGAATCAGTGGATGGGAGATCTTTGTCTCTCCCACTCTATTGTTCTTCCTTTCTAATAAATAAATCATTTTTAAGTGGATACTGTTATGGTACAGGGAGGCATTAGAAGCCATTACTCCCTATTGTTTTATGGCTTTATGTATTACATGAAGAAGTTGGCATTTTGCCTTATTTGATATTAATTTTTGTTAATGTGCTCCTTAGCACATCTTCCATGAGCAGATTAGACTGTGCCTCTTTTTGCTGGCTATTCTGAAAAGCTTTATCAGAGTGTCCCTCTCCCTCTCCCTACCTCTCTCTTCCTCTGTCCCCTTCTCTGTCACACTTTGTGTTTTTCTTGTACCCTCTCCCCTCCTCCCAACACACACTTGGTTCTTCTTTTAATATATTTGAAAGAGAACACTCATCTACTGGTTTATTCCCCAAAAGTCTGCAACGGGCAGTAGTGGGCTGAGGCTGAAGCCAGGAGCTAGAAATGCAATCCCGGTCTCCCACATAAGTGACAGAATCCACCAACACTGCTGCCTCTCAGTCTGTGTTGGTTAAGAAGCTCGAGTCAGGAGCTATACCCAGGAGTTTGTCCCAGTTACTCTGATATGGGACACAGGCATCTTCACTATTAAGCTAAATGCCTGCTCTTTTTGTTGTGCATAAATGGAATTTTCATGTCTGGATATGAGAAAATAGTCTGTTATTGGTCCTACTTTTAGTGGATAGTTCTTAAATTATTTTTTAAAAAATAATCATTTTACTTGAAAGGAAAAGTTATATATAGAGAGGGAGTGGAGGATACAAAGAGAGGTCTTCCATTTGCTGGCTCACTCCCCAAATGGCTGCAACAGCTGGGGTTGGGCCAGGCTGAAGTCAGGAACTAGGAGCCTTTTTCTACTCTCCCACATGGGTACAGGGCCCAAGCACTTTGGCTGTCTTCTACTGCTTTCCCAAGCACATTTTACAGTGAGCTGGAATGGAAGTGGTGCGGCCTGAACTCAAACCAGCGCCCATATGGTATGCATGCCTTGCAGGTGGCAGCTTAACCTGCTGTGCCACAATGCCGGCCCCTTTACCTAAATTCTTGAAAGCTTTCCTCTTTTGGTTAAACTAGAATAACATTTGTTCTTTATTCACTGAATTCCCTGTAGCATCTTTGAGGGAATATGCTTCCATTTCTCAATGAGACACACACAGGCTTTGTGAATTTAAAATAGAGATGTATTGGTCTGTCTTCTCACCTGTAGGAACATCTTTCATTGTATTATATATATACTTGCACCTGACAAGTAGTTATTTGACCTTTGTGTACAAATTACTAGTAGCTTACCAATTTACCATGAAACCATTTTTTTTTTACTGCAAAAGTAATGCCTAGTATGTAAAACTTAGAAGGGAAAAAAGAGGAAAAAATCTGTGCAGTAGTGCTATAATGATTAAAAGTATAACCGGGGGAAAAAAAGTAAAGCTCTAGAGTCATAAAGTTCAGGGTTTCTGCTCTACCACTACATAAATTTAAAACCTTTCACTTCAGTAAATGTTAGTTATTCTTATAAAAGATAGCTGTAAACTTGGCAAAGTTGTGTGTGTGTGTGATAAAATGGACATAATAAAAATTTTGCCATTTTATTTTTTCTGCTTTTTAATTTTAATTTTTAATTAGTTTTAACAGATTCAATGTGATTTGTACATACAATTCTAAGAACATAATGATATTCCTTTCTCCCTCCCCCCTTTGTTTTAAAGTATGTTCTTCAGTGACATTCAGTACATTCATGTTGTTGGGTAAACACTACCACGGTTGGTCTCCTAAATGTTCTTACTTTTCCAAACTGAAATGCTACCCATTAAACAACTCATTCTCTCTTCCTCCTCCCCTCTGGCAGTCACCATCTACTTCATGTTTTTGTGTGTTTGACTAGTTTAGATAACTCATACAAATAGAATCCTATGATTATCTCTTTGTGTCTGCCTTATTTCACCTATAATATCTTCAAGGTGTATCCTTGTAAGGTTAAATAATATGGCTTGTATGTATATTTTACATTTTGTTTATCCATTTGTGGACATTTGGGTTGTTTCTGTCTTTGGCTATTTCTGTGTGCTATTATGTGTGAATACTGTTGCTGTTAGCAAATACCTACTTGCATCTTGCATCCCTACTTTCAGTTATTTTGGATATGTATATCCAAAATTGGAATAGCTAGATCATGATAACTCTGGTTTTGAGGGACTGCCTTACTCCTTTCGCAATGACTGTAATTTACATTTCATCAGCAATGTGCAAGGGTTCCAGTTTCTCTACTACATCCTTGCCAACACTTGTTATTTTCAGTTTTCTTTTCTTTTTCTTTTTTTTTAAGATTCATTTAGCTGAAAGACAGAAGTACACAGAGAAGCCGAGGCAGAGAGAGAGGTCTTCCATCCGCTGGTTCACTTCCCAACTAGCCACAATGGCTGCAGCTGCACCGATCAGGAGCCAGGAGCATCCTCTGGGTCTCGCACACAGGTGCAGGGGCCCAAGAACTTGGACCATCTTCTATTGCTTTTCCAGGCCATGGCAGTGAGCTGGATGGGAAGTGGAACAACTAGGACTTGAACCGGTTGCCCATATGGGATACTGGCATTGCAGGCGGTGGCAAACTATGCCCCTTCTTTTTCTTTCCTTCCTTCCCTCCTTCCCTCCTTCCCTCCTTCCTGACAGGCAGAGTGGACAGTGAGAGAGAGGGAGACAGAAAGGTCTTCCTTTTCCATTGGTTCACCCCATAATGGCCGCTGCGGCCGGCGCACTGTGCTGATCCGATGCCAGGAGCCAGATGGCTTCTCCTGGTCTCCCATGCAGGTGCAGGGCCCAAGCACTTGGGCCATCCTCCACTGCACTCCCGGGCCACAGCAGAGAGCTGGCCTGGAAGAGGAGCAACCGGGACAGAACCGGCGCCCCAACCGGGACTAGAACCCTGTGTGCCGGCGCTGCAGGCGGAGGATTAGCCTAGTGAGCTGCAGCGCTGGCCCGCCCCTTATTTTTCTTAATATTTACTGTAATGGATGTGAAGTGGTAGCTCATCATGGCTTTGATTTACATTTCCCTGATGATTAGTGATATTGAGCATCTTTTGAAGTACTTACTGGCGACTTGTATTTTATCATTGGAGAAATTATTTATTCAAATATTGTTTGGTTTTTAAACCTAAAACTTTCTTTTCTAAAGGTGTATTTATTTATTTGAAAGGCAGAGATGGAGAGAGAGAGAGAGGTCTTTCATTCACTGGTTCACTTCACAAATAGCCACAACTGCTGGGGTTAGGCCAGGCAGGAGCCAGGATTTTCTTCCATGTCTCCCACATGGGTGCAGCAGCCCAAGCAATTGAGGTGCAATAGGGAGCTGGATTGGAGGTGGAGCTGCCAGATCTCCAACTGGCGTCCATATGGAATGCTGGTCTTGCAGGTGACAGCTTTATCCCTTGTTTTTTAATTTCTTTTTTTTTAAGATTTACTTATTTTATTTGAAAGGAAGAGTTAAGAGAGAAGGAGGCTAAGGGAAAGAACTTCCATCTGCTGATTCACACTCCCTAAATGTCTGTAGGTGCAGGGGCTGGAGCAGGCCAAAGCCAGGAGCCACGAGCTTCCTCTGGATCTCCCACATGGGTGCAGGGGCACAAGAGCTTGGACCATCCTCTGCTGCTTTCCCAGGCCATAGCAGGGAGCTGGGTGGGAAATGGAGCAGCTGGGAAGCAAAACAGCACTATGGGATGCTGGTATTGCAGGTGGTTTAACATGATAGGCCACAACGGTGGCCCCTCTTGTTCTTTAGTGTAGGAATTCCTTATGTAGTTTGGATGTTATTTTTATTCTAGATCTTAATCTCTTAAACATATAACTTGCAAATATTTTCTACTACCGTAGTGTCCTTTGATGTAGCAGAGTTTTTGCTTTTGATGAACTCCTGTTTATTTAATTTTTTTGTAATTTTTTTTTTCCCGATTGAAGCCAGGTGTTTCCTCCCGGTCTCCCATGCAGGTGTAGGGGCCCAAGCACTTGGGCCATCCTGCCCTCCCAGGCCACAGCAGAGAGCTGGACTGGAAGAGGAGCAACCGGGACTAGAACCTGGCACCCATATGGGATACCAGTGCCACAGGCAGAGGATTAACCAAGTGAGCCATGGCGTTGGCCCCTGTGCTTTTGGTTTCTAAGAAAACAGTGTTAAACCCAATACCATGAACCTTTTCCCTGCTGGTTTTTCTTTTAACATTTATTTTATTTATTTGAAAGGCAGAGTTAGAGAGAGAGAGGTCTTCCATCCTATCTCCCCAAATGGCCATAATGGCCAGAGTTGGGCCAAACTGAAGCCTGGAGCCAGGACCTTCCCCCAGGTTTCCATGTGGGTGCAGGGGCCCAAGTACTTCGGCCATCCTCTGATGCTTTCGCAGGCGCGTTAGCAGCCAGCTGGATTAGAAGTGGAATAGCCGGGACTAGAACTGAAGCCCACATGGGATGCTTTCCCTGTGACTCTACCTCTCAAATAAATAAAATCTTTTTTTTTTTTTTTGACAGGCAGAGTGGACAGTGAGAGAGACAGAGAGAAAGGTCTTCCTTTTCCGTTGGTTCACCCTCCAATGGCTGCCGCGGCTGGCGCACCGTGCTGATCCGAAGGCAGGAGCCAGGTGCTTCTCCTGGTCTCCCATGGGGTGCAGGGCCCAAGCACTTGGGCCATCCTCCACTGCACTCCCTGGCCACAGCAGAGAGCTGAACTGGAAGAGGGGCAACCGGGACAGAATCCGGCGCCCCGACTGGGACTAGAACCCAGTGTGCTGGCACCGCTAGGCGGAGGATTAGCCTATTGAGCCGTGACGCCGGCTAAAATCTAATTTAAACCATTTTATGTTTTATATCTTAAAGTCTTTGATTTTATTTATGCATAATTTAAAAATTTGTTTATTTGAAGGAGTTACAGAGAGAGAAGTAGAGACAGAGAGTGAGATCTTCCATCCGCTGGTTTACTCCCCAAATGACCACAATGGCCGGAGCTGAGCCCATCTGAAGCCGGGGTGAGGAGCTTCTTCTGGATCTCCCATGTGGGTGCAGGGACCCAAGGACTTGAGCCAGCTTCCACTGTTTTACCAGGCCATAAGCAGAGAGCTGGATCTGAAGAGGAGCATCCAGGACTTGAACCATTATCTATATGGGATGCTGGAGCCATACTTGGAGGCTTAGCCTACTATGCCACAGTGCTGGCCCTGAGAGATCTTTATCTGCTGTTTCATTCCCCAAATGGCTACAGTGACGGGCTGGGCAGTCTGAAACCAGGAGCCTAAAACTCCAATTGGGTCTCCCACATGGATGGCTGGGGGCCATTTTCTGCTGCTTTTCTATGCACATTAGCAGGGAGCTGGAATGGAAGTGGAGCAACTGAGACTCAACTCATGTGGGATGCTGGCGTTGCAAGTGGCAGCTTAACCCACCATGCCATAATCCCCCCCCCCCCCCAGCGCCCTGGAATAGGCTTTTTTTGTAGTTGTCATTAAGATTTGATTTATTTATTTGGAAGGCAGAGTACAGAGTGGAGATTCAGAGAGATCCTCCATCTGCTGGTTCACTCCCGAAATGGCCACAACAGCCGGGGCTAGGCTAGGTTGAAGCCAGGAACTAGGAGCTTCATCCAGGTCTGCCACATGGGTGCAGGAGGCCCAAGCACTTGGGCCATCTATCCACTACTTTCCCAGGTGCATTAGCAGGGAGCTGGATTGGAAGTGGAACAGCTGGGACTTGAACTGATTCTCATGGGATGCCAGCATTGCAAGCGGAGGCTTAATGCATTATGCCACAATGTCAGCCCTAGTTGTAGGAATTTTAAAAGCAAAAAATTTTCTTCTTTGATATGTCCCTCAAACTTACCATTTGTCAATCTAAATGTAAAACTTTTGATAAGTTAATTTCTTGTGATCAGTCTTTTAAAATCAGAGGCAACTTAAGGTGTAGAAATGTCTTGCTAGAATTCTTGTTGAATTCCCAATTGGCAGAGGCAGAGAGCCAAACACTGCTAGGTCAGCAGGTTCATACCAATTTCATATTAAAAAGGATAAGATCAAATTTCTTTAGATTTCCTTACTGACCAGCTTTCTTCCTCTAATGGTCTCTATTAGTCTTCCTCCTCATCTCATTTATTTGCTTTTAGGGTGAGGGTGGTTTTATTCAACAGATTTAAATTTTACCTATTGGATTTAGAACTTTCGCCTGTCCAGTGAGTAGGGGGGGTTACTTTTGGGGCTTTCACAGGTCTAACATATGTGCATTTATTCTTTCAAAGATTTATTTATTTGAAAGGCAGAGTGACAGAGAAGGAGAGACAGACACAAAGGGAGATTTATAAAAAAAAAAAACAAAACAAAACACAAAAACGCTTGTTCACTCCCCAAATGGCTGCAATAGCCAAGTCTGGACCAGGCCAAAACCACAGCCAGAAGCTTCATCCTGGTCTTCCCCATGTGTTGAAGGGGCCCAAGTACTTGGGCTATCCTTTGCTGCCTTCCCAAACATATTAACAGGGGAACCCTGGATCAGAAGCAGAGCAGTTGAGACTGGAACTGACACTCTGTGGCATTGCAAACTGCAGGTTGATTTGCTGTGCCACAGTGCTGGCCCCCACTTACATTCTTTGGTTCTAATTTCAGGGCCTACTGTTCAGAGTAAAACGAAATAAGCCTAGTTTTCATAAACATTAAGAAATGGACTGATCCAAGGGTCTAAATCGTGTTCAAAGTTACCATTTTCTTTGAGATTAAGAGATTTGGAGATTGTTACGTTGATTTATTGTTAATGGTAGTGGTATTTGTCTTGCTTTATTCCTATTCAGGAAGTCTGTCATTTTATGTCCAAGAAGCAAAGCTTGTCTTTTGGGCTTATTAATATCAATTTTCTTAAATTCAAATCACTAAAATATTTCATTTTATTGACTGTTCAAAAGATTTAGATAAAATACTGATCTTTATCTTTCTTACTGCTTAACATTTTTGGAAATGAAAGAGGAAACTGGAAGTTTCCGTTGTCTTATGGTCACTAGAGATTGTTTTGTAGAGTTTGCCCAAATGAAGTGGGTTCTAAATTTTAAATGTTGGAAGTTCTGATATTTGGGATGAAATTTATTCCTAGAGTTTTCTTTTATTTCTGTTAGTTTAATAAGCATCTTTTAACAAACTTTAATGAAAGGGAAAGAATTTCTGGTTCATTTACTTAAATTGATGGCACTTTAATTTCCTCAAAATTTTTTATATAATTAGGCTGGGGGGGCCAGTGCTATGGTACAGTAGGTTAATCCACTGCCTGCAGCTCTGACATCCCATATGGATGCTGGTTCAAGTCCCAGCTGCCCCTCTTCAATCCAGCTCTCTGCTATGGCCTGGGAAAGCAGTGGAAGATGGCCCAGGCTCTTGGGCCCCTGCACCCACATGGGAGACCTGGAAGAAGCTCCTGGCTCCTGACTTCGGATTGGCCCATACCAGCTGTTGTGGCCATTTGGGGAATGAACTAGTGGAAGGAAGACCTTTTTCTGTCTCTATCACTGTCTGTAACTCTACCTCTTAAATAAATAAATAAAATCTTTAAAAAAAATTTAAATAAAAACATTAGGCTAGGGCCTCCCTTCAAACATTAGTTTGGAAAGAGATAAAGTGTCAATAAAAAGAAGGTGCTAACTCCTTCAGAGTAAACTCTGAAAGGAAGAATTTTAATTTGTTAGTAACTTTTGTACCCGGAGAAATGCCAGCTACATAGGAGAAATGCCAGCTATGTATGTGACTAATCTGTTTAGTGATCAGAAAATAAAAAATTGAGGTGGGCATTGTGGTGCAGTCCATGTCCACTTGCAGCACGGTCATTCCATATCAAAGTGTCGCAATTCAGCTCCCTGCTGGTGCACCTGGGAAAGCAATGGAGGATGGCCCAAGTAGTGGGCCACTGGCATCCACATGGCATATCTTGATGGAGTTCTGAGCTCCTGGCTTTGGCGGCTTTGGCTTGCCCCAATATATGGTAAGATTAAAAAAAAAAATGCAAGCTAGTACAAAATTTTAAAATTTTTAAAGTATCTGATGGTAAAAAATTAAAAAAATTTTTTTGAAATGCAGAAGAACAGAGAAAGAGAGGGAAACTGTGCCAGGCTGAAGCTGGGAACTGGGAACTCAATCCAAGTCTTTTGGGGTGGCAAGAACCCAATTATCAGAGCCATCACTGCTACCTGCAAGGGTCTGGATTAGCAAGAAGCTGGAGTCAGGAACCGGAGTCAGAAATCGAATTCAGGTACTCTTATAGGTGATGCAGGCATCTTAACTACTAGGCTGAGTGTACACTCCCAATAGTTTTTTTTTTTTTTTTTCTTCTACAGAGAGAGAGTTATAGACAGTGAGAGAGAGAGAGAAAGGTCTTCCTTCCATTGGTTCACTCCCCTAATGGCCTCTACGGCCGGTGCTGCACTGATCTGAAGCCAGGAGCTGGGTACTTCCTCCTGGTCTCCCATGCGGGTGCAGGGACCCAACCACTTGGGCCATCCTTCACTGCCCTCCTGGGCAACAGCAGAGAGCCGGACTGGAAGAGGACTAGTACCCGGCGCGCCAACCTGGGGTGCCGGCGCTGCAGGCAGAGGATTAGCCAAGTGAGCCACGGTGCCGGCCCTCAATAGTTTTTAAATAGTTACACCTATATACATAAAGTAAAAATACTAAAAAAAATTTGACAGTGATAATGATCAAAATCTATAGTTACCTTTGAGGAAAAAAGGATAGAAATAGAATTTGCAGTAGTTACACAGCTTCAGTTTTATTTGTGATGTTTTCTTTTTCTTTTGTTAAAGATTATTTGAAAGAGTTAGAAGGAGAGACAGAGAGAAAGGTCTTCCATCTGCTGATTCATTCCCCAGATGGCTGCAACAGCCAGTATTGGGCCAGGCCAAAGCCAGGAACTGGGTGCTTATCTGTGTTTCTCATGTATGTGACAGGGACCCAAAAACCTGGGCCATCTTCTGCTTTTCCCAGCGCATTAGCACGGAACTGGATTGGAAGTGGAGCAACTGGCACAGAAACTGATGCCCATATGGGATGCTGGAGTCACAGGTGGCAGCTCTACCCACTCCGGCACAGCACAGACTCTGGCAGCTGCTTAACCCACTACACCACAACACCAACTCCATACAGTTGTGTGTGTGTGTGTGTGTGTGTTTAAAGATGTATTTATTTACTTATTTGAAAGACAGAATTACAGAGAGGCAGAGAGAGAGAGAGCCTCCATCTGTTTGTTCACTCCCCAAATGGTTGCAGTGGTTGGGGCTGGGTCCGGCCGAAACCAGGAGCTTCATCTGGGTCTCCCATGTGGATAAAGGGTTCCAAGGATTTTGGCCATCTTCCACTGCTTTTTCAGGTGCATTAGTAGAGAACTGAATTGGATGTGGAGCCACTGGGACCCCAATCTGCACCCATAATGGAATGCTGGCATCACAGGCTGAGGCTGTACCTGCTGTGTCATAGCATCAGTGCCCCCGTACAGCTTTTTTTTTTTTTTTTTTAAAGATTTATATATTTATTTGAAAGGCAGAGTTACAGAGAGGCAGAGACAGAGACAGAGAGAGAGGTCTTCCATCTGCTGGTTTACTCCCCAGGTAGCCACAATGGCCAGAGCTGTTCTGATCTGAAATTAGGAGCCAGGAGCTTCTTCTGGGTCTCTCTTGTGGGTGCAGGGGTCCAAAGACTTGGGCCATTTTCTGCTGCTTTCCCAGGCCATAGCAGAGAGCTAGATTGGAAGTGGAGCAGCCAGGACTCAAAATGGCACCCATGTGGGATGCTGCACTGCACGGCAGCTTCACCTGCTATGCCAGAGCGCTAGCTCCCCATAGTTTTGTTTTGTTTTTTGACAGGCAGACTGGACAGTGAGAGAGAAAGAGAGAGAGAGGCCTTCCTTTGCTGTTGGTTCACCCTCCAATGGCCACCGCGGCCGGCGTGCTGCAGCTGGCGCACCGCGCTGATCGGAAGCCAGGAGCTAAGTGCTTCTCATGGGGTGTAGGGTCCAAGCACTTGGGCCATCCTCCACTGCACTCCTGGTCCACAGCAGAGAGCTGGCCTGGAAGAGGGGCAACCAGGACAGAATCTGGCGCCCCAACCAGGAGTACAACTCTGTGTGCCGGCCCCGCAGTCGGAGGATTAGCCTATTGAGCCACAGCGCCGGCCTCCCATTCAGTTTTAAATGGTTGGAAAAAATCAAAAGATTATTTTGTGATATGTGAAAATTATATGAGATTCAGAGTTTAGTGTTCATAATTTTTATGCCTTTTTTTTTTCTTTTGACAGGCAGAGTGGACAGTGAGAGAGAGAGACAGAGAGAAAGGTCTTCCTTTTGCCGTTGGTTCACCCTCCAATGGCCGGCGCATTGCGTTGATCCGATGGCAGGAGCCAGGTGCTTCTCCTGGTCTCCCATGGGGTGCAGGGCCCAAGCACTTGGGCCATCCTCCACTGCACTCCCTGGCCACAGCAGAGAGCTGGCCTGGAAGAGGGGCAACCGGCGCCCCAACCGGGACTAGAACCCGGTGTGCCGACGCTGCAAGGTGGAGGATTAGCCTAGTGAGCCACGTCGCCAGCCCTTTTTATGTTTTTTTTTTGTTTTGTTTTGTTTTGTTTTTGTTTTTTTTTTTAAAGAGATTTATTTGTTTGAAAGGCAGAGTTAGAGAGAGGTCTTCCATTCACCAGTTCACTCCCCAAATGGCCACAACAACCAAGCTGGGCTTGGCTGAAGTTAGTTGCCTGGAACTCTGTCCAGGTTTCTCATGTGATAGACCGGGGTCCATGTACTTGTGCTGTCTTCTGCAGCCTTCCTGTGATCATTAGTAGGGAGTTCAATAGGAAGTGGAGCAGCCAGGCCTTGAACTGGCACTCATATAGCATGCTGGCACTGCAGGCTGCTGCTTAATCTGCTCAATAAAGCTGGCCTTCATAAATTTTTTATTGGAAGCAGCCATACACATTTGTTTACATATTATCAATGGTTGCTTTCATGCTGCTAGAATGTCAGAATTCTAACCATGACAAAGATGGTAAGGCCCTGAAGTCTAAAATATTTACTGTCTGGGCTCTTTACATAAAAAGCTTGCCAATCTGATATGGATGAATTCTGGTTTTAGATTAATGTTGCTGTAACTGGACAGTTGAGTTATTAGTGAGTATCTTAATATGTTAGAAATAGTTATTACCAGATTGTGCTTTTTTGGACACTTTATGTGTCAGTCACTTAGGGGACAGCACTGTGGCGCAGCAGGTTAAAGCCCTGGCCAGCAGCGGCAGCATCCCATATCGACACCAGTTCTGGTCTTGGCTGCTCCACTTCTGATTGAGCTCTTTGCTAATGTGCTTGGGAAAGCAGTGAAGGATGGTCCAAGTGCTTAGGCCCCTGCACCCCCACATGGGAGACTTGAAAGAAGCTCCTGGTTCCTGGCTTTGGATTGGCTCAGCTCTGGCCATTGTGACCATTTGAGGAGTGAACCAGCAGATGGAAGACCTACCTCTCTCTCTGTCTCTACCTCTCTGTAACTGTCAAATAAATTAAAAAATCTAAAATAAGCCGGCGCCGTGGCTCACTAGGCTAATCCTCCGCCTTGCGGCGCCGTCACACTGGGTTCTAGTCCCGGTCGGGGCGCCGGATTCTGTCCCGGTTGCCCCTCTTCCAGGCCAGCTCTCTGCTGTGGCCAGGGAGTGCAGTGGAGGATGGCCCAAGTGCTTGGGCCCTGCACCCCATGGGAGACCAGGATAAGTACCTGGCTCCTGCCATCGGATCAACGCAATGCGCCGGCCATTGGAGGGTGAACCAACGGCAAAGGAAGACCTTTCTCTCTGTCTCTCTCTCTCACTGTCCACTCTGCCTGTCAAAAATAAATAAATAAATAAATAAGTACTTTTTTTAATTGATCACTTAGATAATTGACATTTAGCCAAGTTTCAAAATGGTTACCCAATAGTGGTCTGGTCTTTTGTTTCTGATTGTAAATTTACCTTTGACAGTTGTGATTGACAGGTTTGTGTGTGTGTTAAAGATTTATTTATTTATTTGAAAGAGTTACAGAGAGGCAGAGAGAGAGAGAGAGGTGTTCCATCTGTTGGTTCACATCCCCACATGTGAAGGTTGGAGCTGCACTGATCCAAAGCCAGGAGCCAGGAACTTCTCCGGGTCTCCCATGAGGGTACAGGGGCCCAAGGACTTGTCTCATCTTCTACTGCTTTCTCAAGCCATAGCAGAGAGCTGGATTGGAAATGGAGCAGCTGGGACTCAAACCAGCGCCCATATGGGATGCTAGCACTGCAGGTGGCAGGCTTACCTGATAGCCACAGCACCAGCCCCCCCCCCCCTTTTTTTTTTTAAAGATTTACTTACTGATTTGAAAGAGTTACACAGAGAGAGGGAGAGACAGAGAGATCTTCCATACTGGTTCACTCTCCAAATGGCTGCAGCAGCCAGGGTTGTACCAGGTCTAAACCAAATGCAAGGAGCTTCTTCCACATCTCCCATGTGGGGGTAGGAGCCCAAGGACTTAAGCCATCCTCTGCTGCTTTCCCAGGTGCATTATCAGGGCGCAGGACCAGAAGTAGAGCATCCAGATTTTGAATTGGTGCCCATAATGGGATGCCAGCACCACAGGCTGTGCCACAGTGCTGACCTTTTTTTTTTTTTTTTTTTAAAGATTTGTTTTATTCATCTGAAAGGCAGAGTTCCATCTGTTGGTTCACTCCTCAAATGACTTGAACAGCAGGGGCTGGACCAGTCAGAAGCCAGGAGCTTCTTTCAGATCCCATATGGGTGCATGGGCCCAAGGACTTTGGCCATCCCTGCTGCTTTCCCAGGAGCATTATCAGGGAGCTGGATTGGAAGTGGAGTAGCTGGGTCTCAAACCAATACCCATTTGGGCTGCCAGTGTCACAGGTGGTGGCTTAACCTGCTATGCCACATCACTGACCCCGGACATTTTTATTTTTAATTTGTACTTATAAGAGGCAGGAAGAGAGATCTTTGATCCACTGGTTCATTCCTCAGATGCCTGCAATAGCTGGGGCTGGACCAGACTTAAGCCAAGAACCCATAGCTCAATTCAGGTCTCTCACATGGTCTCAATTCAGGGACCCACATACTTGAGCCAATCATCTGTTTCCTCCCAGAATGGCATGTTAGCAAAGAAGCTGGAATTCAGAGTGAAGCCAGGACTTGAACCCAGGCATTCCAGTGTGGGATTCTGGCATTCTAGTGTCTTAACTGCTGGGCCAAATGCCCAACCAAAAGTTTGACTTTTTTTTAAAGATTTTATTTTACTTACTTGAAGAACAGAGTTACAGAGAGAGGTAGAAACACACAGATAGAGGTCTTCCATCCACTGGTTCACTCTCCAAATGGCTGCAATGTCCAGAGCCGAGCTGATCTGAAACCAAGAGCCAGGAGCTTCTTCCAGGTCTCCCACATGAGTGCAAGGCCCAAAGACTTGGGCCATCCTCTGCTGCTTTTCCATGTGCGTTATCAGGGAGCTGGATCAGAAGTGGAGGAGCCAGGACTTGAACCAGCACTGCAGGCTGGTATGCCAGCGCTTTAGGCCAGGGCTTTAACCCTCTGTGCCACAATTCCAGCCCCCAAAGTTTGACATTTAAAACAAAAAGTTGATTTATTTTTATATATTTGAAAGGCAGAATGAGACAGACACACACACACACACACACACACAAATTTTATTCCCTGGTGCATTCCTCAAATCCCACAATAGCTGGGACTGGGTTAACTCGGAGTCAGGTACCTAGAAGTCCATCCAGGTCTTCATGTGGATGGCAGGGACTCAAGTACTTGAGTCATCATTCTGGGATGTATATTAGCAAGAAGTTAGATCAGAACCAGAGTAGCATAGCCTGGACTTGAACCAAACACTCTGATAAGAGATGCAAGTGTCTCAGGCAGCGGGTTAACTCTGTGTGCCACAATGCCTGCTTCCAGAGCTGTGTGATTTGAAATTGATGTTTTGATAGTTTATTATTTGTTATTTCTAATAATTTTCAACAAATGCAGTGATCGTTTAGAGGACTATCATGTTTATTTTTTTTTTTTATTTTATTTTATTTTTTTTTGACAGGCAGAGTGGACAGTCAGAGAGAGAGACAGAGAGAAAGGTCTTCCTTTGCCGTTGGTTCACCCTCCAATGGCCGCCGCTGCAGCCGGCGCACCGCGCTGATCCTGGCAGGAGCCAGGAGCCAGGTGCTTTTCCTGGTCTCCCATGGGGTGCAGGGCCCAAGCACCTGGGCCATCCTCCACTGCACTCCCTGGCCATAGCAGAGAGCTGGCCTGGAAGAGGGGCAACCGGGACAGAATCCGGCGCCCCAACCGGGACTAGAACCCGGTGTGCCGGCGCCGCAAGGTGGAGGATTAGCCTATTGAGCCACGGCGCCGGCCTATCATGTTTATTTTTAAAGAATTGTTTATTTGAATGTCAGTGACAGACATAGAGAGGTCTTTCCTCAGGTGCATAAGCAGAAAGCTGGATTGGAAGCACATGGAATGGGGGTGTCCCAGTCACTGAGACAGAACACTCTCCTCTATAATACTCAAACATAACAAACACATAGTTGCTGAGTAAAGGCATGTTTTTGAGTAATCTTGTTTTTTAAATTTTAAAATGCATGTAACTTTGGTCAAGTGTTTACCTTTGGGAACTCATATGGTAGGAATGGTGATTTAAATCTAATATAATATAGTTAATATTTTTCAAAGGTAAATTCTGGATTCCAGAAGAAATTTTTCTTAAGCAACAACTTCCAGTTCAGAGCAACATAATGTAGTTTTGACTATATGTAGAAAGATATTGACTGACTTAGCCATCAGTTATTTCCTTGCGCAACACTCTGCTCTCCTAGCAGCCTTTTGGGTCTAATACTTAACACCAAAAGCCGGGTAATCCTATTTGAGATAACTTGTGTTACGTTCACATTCACCTCAGGTTGCATAAGATCATAGTGCTCTATTAGAAGAAATGGAGAAGGCAAAATCAGATGATTTGAATCCTTTATCATCTTCTCTTCTTTAAGACAGTATTGTGGGCTTGGTGTTGTGGCACATTGATTATTGTGCCTGCGACGCTGGTGTTCCAGATGAGTGCTGGTTTGAATCCCGGCTGCTCCACTTCAGATCCAGCTCTCTGCTGATGTGCCTGGGAAAGCAGTGGAAGATGGCCTAGATGCTTGGGTTCCTGCAAGGCACATGGGAGACCCGAATGGAGTTCCATTCTCTTGTCTTCCATTTGGTCTAGCCATGGCTGTTATATCCATTTTGGGAGTGAACCAGTTCTTGCTCTCACTTTGCCTTTCAAAGAAAGAAAGAAATCTTCAAAAAAAAAAAAAAAAAAAAAAAAGATACTAAAAACCATATTAGTTTTTAGAGCCATAGCCATGGTATTGTAAAAATTAACTGAAAGTATTTGTTTAATCGATTTCTCCTTTTAAAAGTTCTTCAGAAAGGGATCTTAGGTTCAGGGTTGTGACAGGATGGATGAAGCTGCTGCTTGCAATGCCAACATCCAATATCCAAGTGCTGGGAATCTGGGCTGCTCCACTTCTGATCCAGCTTCCTGCTGGGAACCTGCCATCCACATGGAAGACCAGGATAGAGTTCTTGGCTCCGGGCTTCAGCCTGGCCCAGCCCTGGCTTTGCAGTGGCCATTTGAGGGAGTGAAATAGCAGATGGATGATCTCTCTGTTGATCTGCCTTTCAAATGAACAAAAAATTTTTTAAAGGGATCTTAATAAAATTGCCTTACATATAAAAAAATTAAGATAAAGTATCTTTGGGGCTGGTGTTTATAGTGGTTAAACTGCTGGTTGTGATGCTTACATACCATATTAGAGTGCCAAGGTTTGAGTCCCAGTTTCATCTCAGTTCCAGCTTCCTGCTCATATAATCCCTGGGAGGTGGCAGGTGTTGGCTCAAGTAATTGAATCCCTGCCATCCATGTGGGAGATCTGCATTCAGTTACTGACTCTCTGCTTCAGCCTAGCTTTGGTTATTGTGGGCATTTGTTGAGTGAGAGCAGAGGAACTCTGTCTGTCTCTTGAATAAATAAGAATTAAAAAGTACATATTCTGGAGCTGGTGCTTTGGCATAGTAGGTTAAGCATTCGCCTGTGGTGCTGGCATTCTGTGTGGGTGCTGGTTCAAGTCCTGGCTGCTCCTCTTCCAATCCAGCTCTCTGCTATGGCCTGGGAAAGCAGTAGAATATGGCCCAAGTGCTTGGGCCCCTGTAGCCGCATGGGAGACCCGGAGGACGTTCCTGGCTCCTGGCTTTGTATCAGTTCAGCTCTGGCCATTGCAGCCATTTGGAGAGTGAACCAGTGGATAGAAGACCTTTCTCTCTGTCTCTCCCTCTCTTTCTCTGTGTCACTCTAGCTCTCAAATAAAATTTTTTTAAAAATAGTATATAATCTGATGGTACTTTTCTCTAAGAAATTTATGGTTGTATAAATAGAGTATATAGGGCCCCTGCCTTGTGGCAAAGTGGATTAAGTCATCACCTGCAATGCCAGCATCCCATGTGCCAGTTCATGTCCTGGCTGCCCCACTTCTGATCCAACTCTCTGATACTGGCCTGGGAAAGCAGCAGAGGATGGCCCAAGTACTTGGGCCCCTACTATTCACGTGGGAGACCTGGAAGAAGCTCCTGGCTTCAGCCCAGCCCAAGCTGTTGGGACCATTTCAGGGAGTGAACCAGCAGATGATGAAAGACCCTCCCTCTCTTTGTAGCTTAGCTTTTCAAATAAATTAAAAAAATAATAATAAAATAAAAAATAAGTAGAATATACTATGATCTTTTTTTTTTTTTTTTTAAGGTTTATTTATTGGGGTTGGAACTGTGGCATAGTGAGTTAAGTCACTGCCTGCAGTGCTGGCATCCTGTATGGGTGCTGGTTCGAATCTTAGCTGCTATTCCTCCTCCTCCTCTTCTTCTTCCTCTTCCCCTATCTCCCCTTCCTTCCCTTCCTCCTCTTCCTCTCCCTCCTCCTCTTTTTTTTTTAGAAAGATTTATTTTTTTTATTTGAAAGTCAGAGTTAAACAGAGAAGAAGGAGAGGCAGAGAGAGAGAGACGTCTTCCATCCTCTGGTTCACTCCCCAATTGGCTGCAATGGCCGGGGAGCTGTGCCTATCTGTAGCTAGGAGCCAGGAGCTTCCTCTGGGTCTTGCCACGTGGGCCCTGCTCCAGTTTCGATCCAGCTTCCTGCTCATGTACCTGGGAAAGCGGCAGAAGATGGCCCAAGTGCTTGCCCTCTGCACCCACATGGAAGATCTGGTAGAAGCTCCTGGCTCCTTGCTTCAGCCTGGCCCAGCCCTGGCTCTTGCAGTCATTTGAGGGAATGAACCAGTGTAGAAGACCGGCCGGCGCCGTGGCTCACTAGGCTAATCCTCCGCCTTGCGGCGCCGGCACACCGGGTTCTAGTCCCAGTTGGGGCGCCGGATTCTGTCCCGGTTGCCCCTCTTCCAGGCCAGCTCTCTGCTGTGGCCAGGGAGTGCAGTGGAGGATGGCCCAGGTGCTTGGGCCCTGCACCCCATGGGAGACCAGGAAAAGCACCTGGCTCCTGGCTCCTGGCTCCTGCCATCGGATCAGCGCGGTGCGCCGGCCGCGGCAGCCATTGGAGGGTGAACCAACGGCAAAAGGAAGACCTTTCTCTCTGTCTCTCTCTCTCTCACTGTCCACTCTGCCTGTCAAAAAAAGAAAAAAAAAGACCTCTCTCTGTCTCCATCTTCCTTCCCCCCACCCAACTTTACCTTTCAGATAAATAAAATAATAAATAATTTCTTAAAAACATTTATTTATTTGAAAGAATGCGAGACAGAGATAGATCTTCTGTCTGTTGATTTACTCCCCAAAGGGCCACAAGGGCTAGTCCTGGGCTGGGGGAAAGGCCAGGTGCCAGGAGCTTCTTCCAGATTCCCATGTTGGTGCAGGTGTCTAAGTACCTGGGCTGTCTCTACTGCTTTCCCAGGCATGTGAGCAGGAGGCTGGATCAGAAGTTCAGCACCCGAGAAAAATCTGGTTCCCATGTGGGATGTCAGCATTGCAGGCGGTGGCTTAACCTGCTACCCCACACTGCTGGCCCCACTAGGATCTTATAAACTCCTCAATCATTAATATTTCACTCAATATTGAGAGTTACTTTCTTTGCCCTGACAATTTTCCCATCTGGTCTTAAAGGCCCCCAAGCAATTATGTTTTTTATGATTCTCCTATTTTCCATTTCTTTTGCCTTATCCACTTTATCTACACTTGTTGTAGTGGAGAATTCAGTTCTTTTTTAGAGTGTTGTTTTTGATTGGAGATAGACAGGTGTCTCAATATTAAGAGCTAATATCTCATGCCTGAATTCATGCGGGTTTCTTTACTGCAACTTAGATCTTTCCTTGTTAGATTTTTGAAGAGCTTTTCTTATTTCCAAAGTCAGGAATAAGAAAGTCTCAATGAACACGATGGTTGATTGTACCTTACCTCAAATGTGATTATCAAGTTTACAAAGGAACAGATTACTGGAGTGAAATGGTCACGGAAACGACCTGAATGAATGCTGCTATCTTGAATTCAAGGGGTGAATCTTGGGGTCATCGAGGAATGTTTAGTAACTTGTCTCCATGTCACTCTGATGCCTCAGTTCTGTACCTCTTGTACCTGATTTCCATCTGTTGAGGCAAGGAAATATTGCGAGTCTTTTGCCTGTCAGTTTTTATAAACTTTTTTTTTTTTTTTTTTTTGACAGGCAGAGTGGACAGTGAGAGAGAGAGACAGAGAGAAAGGTCTTCCTTTGCCGTTGGTTCACCCTCCAATGGCCGCCGCGGCCGGCGCACCGCGCTGATCCGATGGCAGGAGCCAGGAGCCAGGAGCCAGGTGCTTTTCCTGGTCTCCCATGGGGTGCAGGGCCCAAGCACCTGGGCCATCCTCCACTGCACTCCCTGGCCACAGCAGAGAGCTGGCCTGGAAGAGGGGCAACCGGGACAGAATCGGGCGCCCCGACCGGGACTAGAACCCTGTATGCCGGCGCCGCTAGGCGGAAGATTAGCCTAGTGAGCCGCGGCGCCGGCCAAAATTTTTTTTTTTTTTTTTTTTTTTTTTGGCAGGCAGAGTGGATAGTGAGAGAGAGAGACAGAGAGAAAGCTCTTCCTTTGCCGTTGGTTCACCCTCCAATGGCCGCCGTGGCCAGCGCGCTGCGGCTGGCGCACCGCGCTGATCCGATGGCAGGAGCCAGGTGCTTATCCTGGTCTCCCATGGGGTGCAGGGCCCAAGCACTTGGGCCATCCTCCACTGCACTCCCTGGCCACAGCAGAGAGCTGGCCTGGAAGAGGGGCAACCGGGACAGAATCCGGCGCCCTGACCGGGACTAGAACCCGGTGTGCCGGCGCCGCAAGGCGGAGGATTAGCCTAGTGAGCTGCGGCGCCGGCAAAATGTTTTTTTAAAGATTAATTTTATTTATTTGAAAGGGAGAGTTACATAGAGAGATCGATCTTCCATCCACTGGTTCACTCCCCAGATGACTGAAGCAGCCAGGGCTGTGCCAGGCCTAAGCCAGGAACAAAGAGCTTTTTCCAGGTCTCCCATGTGGGTGCAAGGGTACAAGGACTTGGACCATCCTCTGCTGCTTTCCCAGGCACATTAGCAGGGAGCTAGATTGGAAGTGCAGCAGGCTGGACCCGAACCAGCACTCATATGGGATGCAGCACTTCAGGTGGCAGCCTAACTGGTTACACCACAGCATTGATGTCAAATGGAGGATCTTTTTTTTTTTTTTTTTTTTTTTTTGACAGGCCGAGTGGACAGTGAGAGAGAGAGACAGAGAGAAAGGTCTTCCTTTTCTGTTCGCTCACCCCCCAATGGCCGCTGCGGCTGGTGCGCTGCAGCCGGCGCACCGTGATGATCCAAAGCCAGGAGCCAGGTGCTTCTCCTGGTCTCCCATGGGGTGCAGGGCCCAAGCACTTGGACCATCCTCCACTGCACTCCCTGGCCACAGCAGAGAGCTGGCCTGGAAGAGGGGCAACCGGGACAGAATCCGGCGCCCCGACCGGGACTAGAACCCGGTGTGCTGGCGCCGCAAGGCGGAGGATTAGCCTAGTGAGCTGTGGCGCCAGCCAGATGGAGGATCTTTGTCTCTTCCCTCTCTGCCACTCTACCTTTCAAACACATACATACATATTTTAAAAGAATTACATTAGGGGCTAGTAGGTTAAGCTGCTACCTGTGACATCAGCATCACATATAAGAAAACTGACTGTGGCCGGCGCCGCGGCTCACTAGGCTAATCCTCCGCCTAGCGGCGCTGGCACACCGGGTTCTAGTCCCGGTTGGGGCGCCGGATTCTGTCCCGGTTGCCCCTCTTCCAGGCCAGCTCTCTGTTGTGGCCGGGGAGTGCAGTGGAGGATGGCTCAAGTGCTTGGGCCCTGCATCCCATGGGAGACCAGGATAAGTACCTGGCTCCTGCCATCGGATCAGCGCGGTGCGCCGGCCGCAGTGTGCCGGTCGCGGCGGCCATTGGAGGGTGAACCAACAGCAAAAGGAAGACCTTTCTCTCTGTCTCTCTCTCTCACTGTCCACTCTGCCTGTCAAAAAAAAAAAAAAAAAAAGAAAAAAGAAAACTGACTGTTCTACTTCTGATCCAGCTCCCTGCTAATGTACTTGGGAAACCAGCAGGAGATGGCCCCAAGTACTTGTGCTGCTGCCAATCCATGTGGGAAACCTGGATGGAATTCTAGGCTCCAGTTACAACCAGTGTATGGAAGATCTCAATCTGTGTCTCTCTGTGTAACTCTGCTTTTCAAATAAATGAATAAACCTTAAAAACAAAAAAAAAGGAAAGGGACAGAGGTAGGTGTTTGCTGCAACAGTTGCTTGAGGTGGCTGCATCCCATGTTAGAACGTGTGATTTCTGGCTCCTTCAAATCCAGCTTCCTGGGGCTGGCGCTGTGGTGCAGTGGGTTAATGCCCTGGCCTGAAGTGCTGGCATCTCATATGGGCACCGGTTCACATTCTGGCTGCTTCACTTCCGATCCAGCTCTCTGCTATGGCCTGGGAAAGCAGTAGAAGATGGCCCAAGTCCTTGGGCCCCTGCACCTGTGTGGGAGACTCGGAAGAAGTTCCTGGCTCCTGGCTTTGGATCGTTGCGGCCAGTTGGGGAGTGAACCATCGGATGGAAGACCCCTCTCAAGTGTGTGCGCGCTTTCTCTCTCTCTGCTTCTCCTCCTCTCTCTCTGAAACTCTTCCTTTCAAATAAATAAATAAATCTTAAAAAAAAAAATCCAGCTTCCTGCTGATGTACATTCTAGGAGGCAGCAGATAATGGCTTTGGTATTCGGATTCCTGCCACTCACATGGGAGACTCTGGCCCAGCCTTGCCTGCTGGGGTCCTTTTGAGCAGTGAAGCAGCAGATGGAAGGTCTCTGCATCTCTGCTGCTATGCCTTTCAAATAGATGAAAGAAAAGAGATCTCCCTCCTTGCGTTCACTCTCCAAATGTCTGAAACAGGTAGAACTGGGCTGGACCAAAGCTGGTAGCTGAGAATTCAGTTCAGATTTCTCATTTGCTTGGCAGGAACCCAATGACCTGGGCCATTACAACTTCCTTCTATGGCCCGCTTTAGCAGGAAGCTGAAACCAGGAGCCAGAGCTAGGTCTCGAATCCAGGTACTTGGATATGGAACATAGGCATCCCAATCTATGGCTTTAACTGCCAGGCTAAATGCTTGCCCCAGAGGTTTTCCACTTGCTGCTTCACTTCCAAATACCCACCACAGACAGGGCTGGCCAGGCAGGAACCCAGAAGTCAGTCTGGCTGGGCCTCTCCTGTGGATGGCTGGGACCCAAGTACTTGAGCTATCATTTGCTCTTTCCTAGGGAATGCATTAGTCATAAACTGGATTAAAAGTGGTGGAGGTAGGACTTGAATCAGGTGCTCTGATAGGGATGTCAGCATCCCAAGCAGTGTCTTTTTTATTTTTACAGGCTGAGTGGACAGTGAGAGAGTGAGACAGAGAGAAAGGTCTTCCTTTGCCGTTGGTTCACCCTCCAGTGGCCTCTGCGGCCGGCGCACTGCACTGATCCGAAGGCAGGAGCCAGGTGCTTCTCCTGGTCTCCCATGGGGTGCAGGGCCCAAGCACTTGGGCCATCCTTCACTGCACTCCCTGGCCACAGCAGAGAGCTGGCCTGGAAGAGGGGCAACCAGGACAGAATCCAGCACCCCGACCGGGACTGGAACCTGGTGTGCTGGCGCCACTAGGTGGAGGGTTAGCCTATTGAGCCGCCGCGCTGGCCTAAGCAGTGTCTTAATGGCTGCAGCAAACAGCTGCTCCTGGTTTTTGACTTCAATTTCATTTGACTAATATTCTCTTTAATCTGATGGTTAAAGCGGAGAGTGGCAAGGCAAGCATGTAAAAGAGAAATGCTTAAGGCATGGTGTAGTGGAGAGTATGTACTTTGGAGCAAGCTGTCCTCTTCTGTTACTAGCTAAAAGAAAGACTTCATTCAAATATTTTAATTTCACTAAGGTAATAATCATCTCTAGAAGACAGTGTAGATTAGGTAAAGCTTTTAAATATTTGGTGTATTAAATGTTCAATGAATATAGATCTTTTATTTTTCCTGAATACTACTTTAGGGAATATGGTTTTTTTTCAGGGCATCACAACTTGGATAACAAATCCCAAGAAGTCTTTTTAAATCCTATTTTCAGTTCGTACAATTGAACACCTTTGGGACTGGCATTGTGGCATAATGGTAAAGCGGATTCCTGAAATGCCACCATCCCATATGGGCATCAGTTCGGGTCCCAGCTGCTCCACTTCCAATTCAGCTCCCTGCTAATGTGCCTGGGAAAGCAGCAGATGATGGCCCAAGTGCTTGGGCCCCTGTACTCATGTGAGAGACCCAGAAGAAGCTCCTACCTCCTGGCCCAGCCCAGCCCAGCCCCAGTTGTTATGTCCATTTGAGGAGTGAACTGGCTGATGGTTCTCTTTCTGTATTTCCCTCTCTTTCTCTGTAACTCTGCCTTTTAAATAAATAAATCTTAAAATAAAATTAAGTACCTTTGGGTTTGGGTGATTATGGCTTAGCTGAAAGGAATAGAGTTTCTGTATACAGTTCTTAATTTTTCAAGGCTCTGGTGGAAATAATCTATTGGTTTGAGAACATTTCTGGTATCTCCAACTATTAATCTAGACAACTGCCATATATGGAGGCAAATATTACAGCAAACCTAGAGTATTACCTTCCTCTGTTATGATGGAGAGTTAATTCATGGCTAATGGTAATCACTACTGACACTTAACTTGTATCTGTAGTTTGTTTCCTTCCTTTCTTCCTTTCTCTCTCTCTCTCTCTCTCTCTCTCTCTCAAGATTTATGTGTTTATTTGAAAGCTGGAATTACAGAGAGGCAGAGAGAGAAAGAGGGGTCTTCCATCTGCTAGTTCACTCCCCATATTGCTGCAGTGGCTGAAGCTGAGCTGATCTGAAGCCAGGAGCCAGGTTCTTCTGGGTCTCCCATGTGGGTGCAGGGACCCAAGCACTTGGGCCATCTTCTGCTTTTCCGGGCACATTAGCAGGGAACTGGATTGGAATTGGAGCAGCTGGGACTTGAACCCATGCACATATGGGATGCTGGCACTGCAGGTGGGTGCTTTACTGCTAGCCACAGTGCCATTCCCTTAACTTGTGCCTAAGTGCTTACAGATACAAGCCTACTTGTAGGGGGTACATTCCGAGACACTCAATGGATATTTGAAAACCAGGGTAGTGCCAAATCCTATGTATACTGTTTTTTTCTGCTGTCATCCAGTGTTACTACATAGTACCAGAATTAGTCTGTCCTCAATGTTTTATGCCTTACTGCCTCCTTTGCATTACTTCTCTTGCTTATTTAGTAAAATAAGGGTTACTTGAATACATGCACTGTGATACTGCGATATGACTACTAAGTAACAGACAGGTAGCATATACAGCATGGATATACTGGACAAAAGAACAGTGTAGGATTTAATCCCACTACTCAGAACAGCATGTGATTTAAAACTTAGATTATTTATTTCTGGAGTTTTCGATTTAATGTTTTCAAACATGGTTGAGTGTAGTTAACTAAAACCATGAAAGCAAAACTATACATAAGGGGGAGTACTGTAAATGGAGTTATATGGCCTGTTGTCACTGGCTTCCTTTACTTAACATATTTTCAGGGTTCATTTATGTTGTAAAGTGTGTCAGTATTTCATTCCTTTTTTGGGTAGGAGTACATAATCTATTGTATAGATATACCATATTTTGTTTTTTATTCAGAAATTTGTGGACATTTAGATTGTTTCAACCTTTTGGTTTTTTTTTTTTTTTTTTTTTTTTTGGACAGGCAGAGTGGACAGAGAGAGAGAGACAGAGAGAAAGGTCTTCCTTTTGCCATTGGTTCACCCTCCAATGGCCGCCGCGCTGCGGCCGGCGTACCACGCTGATCCAAAGGCAGGAGCCAGGTCCTTTTCCTGGTCTCCCATGTGGATGCAGGGCCCAAGCACTTGGGCCATCCTCCACTGCACTCCCGGGCCACAGCAGAGAGCTGGCCTGGAAGAGGGGTAACCGGGACAGAATCCGATGCCCCGACCGGGACTAGAACCTGGTGTGCCGGCGCCGCAAGGCGGAGGATTAGCCTAGTGAGCCGTGGTGCCAGCTAACTTTTTGGTTATCATGAATAATGTTTCTGTGAACATTTGTGGACAGGTTTACGTATAGAGGTAATACTTGCAATTTTTTTTTTTTTTTTAAGATTTATTTATTTGAAAGAGGGAGAAAGAGACAGATCTTCCACCTGCTGGTTCACCCCCAACATGGCCACAACTGCCAGAACTGGGCCATACCAAAGCCAAGAGCCAAGTGCCTCTTCCAGGTCTCCCACATGGATGCCATCCTCCACTGCTTTCCCAGGCACACTAGCAGGGAGCTGGATTGGAAGTAGAGTAGCCGCGACTGGAATCTGTGCCTATGTGGGATGCTGCTTAACCTGCCACACCACAATGCTGGCCCTGCAGTTCTCTCATTTATCTAGCAAAAGAGTTATTGGATCATATGGTAACTCTGTGTTTAACTTTGTGAGGAATTGTTCAAATTGGCTGTATCATCTTTCATTGGAATATAAGGGTTTTTAAGAAATAATTTTTTGTTCATTATATTTGGAAGGCCTCCAGAGAGACAAAGAACAAGATCTTCCATCTTCTGGTTCACTCCTCAAACATGACAGGTCAGGCGTGGCCAGGCCAAAGCCAAGAGGCCAGAACTTAATCCAGGTCTCCCAGGGTGGTAGGGACTCAAGCACTTGAGTCATCTTTAGCCTCTCAGGGTGCACAATAGCACGGAGCAGGAATTGGGAGCTAGGACTTCCATCCAGACGTTCTGATAGGGGATGTGGGTGCCCCAAGCAACATCTCAACCACTATACCAAACACCTCCCCCAGGAATGCAGTTCTTCCACATGCTCTCCAATACCTGTTATTATCTGTCTTTCATATTGTAGTTGTCTTAATGGATGTGAAGTGGGATTTTTTTTTTTTAAGAGAGGCAAACGGATCTGTATCTGTTAGTTCATTCTCCAAATGCCTGCAACAGCTGTGGCATGGCTAGGCTGGAGCCAAGAGTCAGAAATTCACTCTGAGTCTCCCATTTAGGTAGTGGGTACCCAATTGAGCTGTCACTTGCTGTTTCCTGGAAGGCACATTAGCAGGAAACTGGAATGGGAAGTGGAGCCAGAACTTGAATCCAGGTACTCTAGGATGCTGGTGTCCCAAGCAGCATTTCAACTGCTGCACCAAAAATCCACCCCAGTCTTTTTGTTTCGATTTGTATTTCCATGATGAGTAATGATACTGAGACTCTTCTCATGCTTGTTGGTTCTTGGTGTATCTTCTTAGGAAAAATACCTATCCAAATCATTTGCCCATTTAAAAAATGTATTTATTTGGAATCAGAAAGAGAGAGCTCCCAGAAAGAGAGAGCTCCCAATTCTGTTTCTTTTTTTTTTTTTTTTTTTTTTTTTGGACAGGCAGAGTGGACAGTGAGAGAGAGAGAAAGGTCTTCCTTTTTGCCGTTGGTTCACCCTCCAATGGCTGCCGCAGCTGGTGCGCTGCAGCCGACGCTGATCCGATGGCAGGAGCCAGGTACTTATCCTGGTCTCCCATGGTGCAGGGCCCAAGCACTTGGGCCATCCTCCACTGCCTTCCTGGGCCACAGCAGAGGGCTGGCCTGGAAGAGGGGCAACTGGGACAGAATCCGGCGCCCCGACCGGGACTAGAACCCGGTGTGCCAGCACCGCAAGGCGGAGGATTAGCTTAGTGAGCCGCGGCGCAGGCCCCAATTCTGTTTCATTTCTCAAGTGCCTACAACTTCTAGGGCTGGGCCAGGGAACTCAATCCAGATCTCCCACATGGGTAGTAGCAACCTAGTTATTTGAGCTATTAGCGGCAAACTAGAGCCAAGAACCAGAGCTTTAAAAAATAAAAACAAACAAACAAAAAACACTGGAGCTGAGTATTGGAAACTGTAATGGCTGGAGCTGGGCTGATTCAGAGCCAGAAGCAGGAGGAGCTTCTTCCAGGTCTCCCACATGGGTACAGGTGCCCAAGCACTTGGGCCATTTTCCACTGCTTCCCCAGGCCATCAGCAGGGAGCTGGATGGGAAGCAGAGCAGCCTGAACTCAAACCAATTACCATAAGTGATGCTGGCAGAGCAGGTGGATGCTTAACCTACTAAGTCACAGCACCAGCCCCAGAAACATTTTCTTTTTCTTTTTTGAAAAACATGTAAAGACACTTTTCCCTGCCCTGCCCTTTTTCTTTTTCTTTTCCCTTTCCTTTTCTTAATAATTATTTGAAAATCTTACACACAGAGAGAAGGAGAGGCAGAAAGAGAGAGAGAGAGAATCTTCCATCTGCTGGTTCACTCCCCAACTGGCCACTGTGGTTGGAGCTGTGCCCATGTGGGATGCCAGCACTGCAGGTGGTGGCTTTACTGGTTAAGCCACAGCGCCAGCCCCAGAAACTTTAAAAAAAAAATTATTTGGGGGTCCCACACTGTGGTTTAGCAGATAAAGCCTTCGCCTGCAGTGCCAGCATCCCATTTGGGTGCCTGTTCAAGACTCAGCTGCTCCACTTTGGATCCAGCTCTCTGCTATGACCTGGGAAAGCAGTGGAGGATGGCCCAAGTCCTTGGGCCTCTGTACCCACATGCACGTGCGAAGACCAAGAGGAAGCTCCTGGCTCCAGTGCATCTCCGGCCGTTGCGGTCAACTGGGGAGTGAACCACCAGATGGAAGGCCACTCTGTCTTTGTCTCTCCTTCTCTCTTTGTGTAACTCTTTCAAATAAATCTTAAAAAAAAAAAAAAGGCTCAAGTGCTTGGGCCCTGGCACCCATGTGGGAGATTTGAAAGACGCTCCTCTTGGCTCCTGGCTTTGGATCAGCCCAGGTCTGGCCGTTGCGATCATTTGGGGAGTGAACCAGCAGATAAAAGATCTCTCTCTGTTTCTGCCTCTAACTCTGCCTTCCAAATAAATTAATTAATTTAAGAAAATTTGAGAGACAGAGAGAAAGCTCCAACTATTGGTTCACTCCTCAAATGCCCACAGTTGTGTATTGGACCCAGGCCAGAGCCAAGAGCCTGGAATACAGTCCAGGTACTTTTGTGGGTGGCAGGAACCCAATTATTGGAGTGATAATTGTTGTGTCCCTAGATCTGCATTACTGGAAAGCTGAAGTCAGGTGATACAGCTCAGAATCCAGCCCATGCACTCCGAAGTGTCACGTGGGTGTCTTTACCACCAGGCTGAATGCTTGTTCCTAGAAATTGTTTTTTATTTTTAAAGATTTATTTTAAAGGGAAGGAGGGAGAGAGAAAGTGAGAGAAATAGATCTTCTGTGCTCCAGTTTAGTACCCAGAAGGCCACAGTGGCCAGGGTAGAGCCAGGCTGAAGCCAGGAACCAGGAGCTTCAGATTGGTCTCCTACATGGGTGCAAGTGCCTAGACATTAGGGCCATCTTTCACTGCTTTTCCAGGCCATTAGCAGAGGTAGCTGGGTTGAAAATGGCGCAGCTGGCACATGAACCAGCACTCATATGGGATGCCAGCATTGCAGGTGGCGGGTTTACCCTTTACATCACAATGCTGACCCCCCAAAACTTAATTTTGATGCAGCCTAGTTTGTCTTTGCTTGTGTTTTTGTGTTATAACTAAGAGATCAATGTCTATTTTGTGTTATAGCTAAAAGACCAAGTCTAATCTAGAGTTGCAAAGATTAACTCATGCAAAGTCAAACTGCAGATAAGAGCAGAATATTACTGTATATTGTTTTATAGACTGACAAAAGTTGACCAATATTTAAGTGTAGTTAGATATATTTAGTGGACTTATGAGCATGCTCTTTGAATGGTGGTTAAAAAACAGTTGGGGCCGCCACTGTGGAATAGTGGAGAAAGCTGCCGCCTGTAGTGCCGTCATCCCATATGGGCGCCAGTTCGAGTCCAGGTTGCTGCACTTCAGTCCATCTCTCTGCTATGGCCCGGGAAAGCAGTAGAAGATGGTCCAAGTCCTTGGGCTCCTGTACCCACGTAGGAGACCCCAAAGAAACTCCTGGCTCCTGGCTTCAGATTGGCACAGCTCTGGCAGTTGTGGCCATCTGGGGGAGTGAACCAGTGGATGAAAGACCTCTTCTCTCTCTGTCTCTGCCTCTCTCTAACTGCCTTTCAATAAATAGATAAATTAATCTTAAAAAAAAAAAAAAAAAAAAAAGACAATCTTCTTTCTTCTCTCCCTCCATCAACTGAGCTGGTGAGCCTCAGTTTAAAATTTACAGTTCTCATAGTTCTCTTATGGAAATGTGATACATGAGAGAAAAATAATATTTTCCTTACTGCATTTATCACATATATCATATTTTTAATCAAATTATTGTCATATTTTCCCTTATCTGCTAAAATGATAGCAGAATCTAGATCTGGAGACATCTCTTGAGCTTCTGTTAAGTGCAACTTACTGTGGCTGAGATGTTACAACATCAGCCACTTGATACTCGGTGTCATTGTGGGATTTTAGGGTTTTCCTTTGTAGTTTGCAAATTATTAAAAAATTATTTTTTGAAAGATATGGCAGAGACAGATCTTCCATCCACTGGTTCACTCCCCAAAAGCGTGAGATAGCTGAGCTGGACCTGACAGAAGCCAGGAGCTGGAAAATCATTCTAGTTTTCCTACATGGGTGGCATGTAGGATTACTTGAGTCATCATTTGCTGCCTACCAGGGTGCACATTAGCAGGACGCTGGAATTGGAAGCAGAGCTAGCACTTGAATCCAGGCACTCTACAATGACGTGTGGGCATCTTAACCACAGTGCTAAACAGTCACCCCAGTTTGTAAATTACTGAGGGCATTATGCCAGTGTCCAGTACTACCTAGTTCATGTTTAGCTCAGAATTTTCTGAAAGTTGAAGTTAATTCTGTATTGTTAAGGAATACTTTTCTTTGCATATTAATAACTGTGAGTAGAATATATTTTTCTTTTTCTATATTCTGCAGACTCTAAAAGCTTTAATATATAAGAAAAACAAGAGCTTTGTGAGAGATGGTGATGAAGGCAGTGTAACTATGATTTGAGTTTCAGAAGTCCAAATGAAGCAGGCTTTTGGGGTGATATATTAAAAGAAGATATCAATTGACAAGTAAGAAAGTCCATTCTCTCTTCTTATTCCTTCTTACTGTTTGCAAAGAATTTAGTTCTTCAGGGGCCAGTGCTGTGGCATAGTGGGTAAAGCCACCTCTGCAGTCCTAGCATCCCATATGGACACCGGTTCAAGTCCTGACTACTCCACTTACGATCCAGCTCTCTGCTATGGCTTGGGAAAGCAGTAGAAGATGGCCCAAGTCCTTGGGTCCCTGCACTCGTATGGGAGACCCGGAGGATGCTCCTGGCTCCTGGCTTCGGATTGGTACAGCTCTGGCCGTTGCAGCAAACTGGGGAGTGAACCAGCAGATGGAAGACCTCTCTCTCTCTCTTTCTCTTTCTCTCTCTGCCTCTTTCTCTGTGTAACTCTGACTTTCAAATAAAATTAATAAATCTTAAAAAAAAAAGAATCTAGTTCTTCAGCTAAAGATCTTACAGTAAATTCCCTTTTTTTTTTTTTTTTTTGGACAGGCAGAGTTAGGGAGAGAGAGAGTTATAGACAGTGAGAGAGAGACAGAGAGAAAGGTCTCCCTTCTGTTGGTTCACTCCCCTAATGGTTGCTATGGCTGGTGCTGTGCCAATCCGAAGCCAGGAGCCACGTGCTTCCTCCCGGTCTCGCATGCGGGTACAGGAACCCAAGCACTTGGGCCATCCTCCACTGCCTTCCTGGGCCACAGCAGAGAGCTGGACTGGAAGAGGAGCAACTGGGACTAGTGCCTGGCACCCCAACCAGGACTAGAACCTGGGGTACTGGCACTGCAGGCAGAGTATTAGCCAATTGAGCTATGGCGCCGGCCTATCATAGTAAATTCTTTAGTCAGTGGTGGGGCATTTGGTGCAGTGGTTAAGAGATTGCTTGAGATATCTGCATCATATATTTGAGTACCTAGTTCAAGTTGTGGCCGTTCCTCTTTGAGTTTAGCTTCCCTCAAATGTGTGTATCAGTAAGTAGCAAATGTTGGGTCAAGTAGTAGGGCCCCTGGCTGGGTGACCTGGTTTGTGTTCCTGACTCCTGGTTTGGGCCTGGCACTGTCCAGGTTGTTATGAGCATTTGGGGAATGCTGATAGAAGATCTCTCTCCATCTGTCTCTACCTT
Organism: Oryctolagus cuniculus; assembly: GCF_051225735.1. Taxonomy (NCBI): domain Eukaryota; kingdom Metazoa; phylum Chordata; class Mammalia; order Lagomorpha; family Leporidae; genus Oryctolagus; species Oryctolagus cuniculus. The sequence continues at coordinate 45,066,228 of NC_142873.1, forward strand.
TCAAATAAAAATGAAAATGTTTTTAAAAAACTTAAAAAAAAATCCTCCAACAATAGAAAGCAATTACCACTGCCCTCCCTCCTCTTTGGTTTATTTTGATTTCTTCCCCATCACTTTCTAACCTTTTATCAGCATTTTTGGGAAATGAAAAGTCTTTATAAGATTATTGGAGGGCTGGGGCTGTGGCACAGTAGGTTAATCCCCCGCCTGCAGTGCTGGCATCCCATATGGGTGCCAGTTCTAGTCTCAGCTGCTCCTCTTCCAGTCCAGCTCTCTGCTGTGGCCTGGGAAAGCAGTAGAAGATGGCCCAAGCACTTGGGCCCCCACACCCATGTGGGAGACCCAGAGGAGGCTCTTGTCTCCTGGTTTTGGATTGGCCCAGCTCCAACCATTGTGGCCATTTGGGTAGTAAACGAGTGGATAGAAGACATTTCTCTCTGTCTCTTCCTCTCACTGTCTGTAACTCTTACCTGTCAAATAAAATCTTTAAAAAAAAAAAAAAAAAAAAAGATGATTGGAAACAATTGTGCTATAACAGAAAAGGAAAATTAATCAGGGGATCAGTCTCAAATATGTCTAGCATCTGGCTTTGTCTGGAATGACATAGATATGTGTGTTAAATGATACATTGGTCAGTAAGGTGCTGTAATGCAAAGAGGAGAGAGTGTTCTAGCTATGTGGAATAATCAACTGTACTTAGGGCCTAAGCCATTTTAAAACTTATTTTACTTTGTGATAAAAAGTACATAGCAAAGATATAAACTATTTTTAAAGAGTGTGCATATACTGTCAGGATGGCTTTGCCATGAAACCTTTCTGAGATTTGTGTTAGGTGTAGATGTTGTTAGTTGATAGGGCTAAATCATATACTGCCTGTGGGACAGCTTCAGGAAAATACCTTTAATGAGCATATCTACTGTCTTACCAGTATTGGTTAAAGAAAAGGAGCTTAGCAGGCAGTAGGTCTTCATTTTTTTGTAATTTGGAATATGCTTTGGTATTGATTTTATGATTTCCTGTCTGAGATGTTGGCTCTGGAAACTAAACAGTTAAAGCATGATTTGAGAGGAAACTAGCTCTCATGAATGAAGGCAAAGTTTGGCACTAGGCCAGAATAAAGGGGGGGCTAGTTAGGGTGGGGAGGCTAACTGACTTTTGTACCACAAAGGACTTTTAAAAATTAAGAGATAATTCCATATCCTGAGGTTATAAACCGGCTACAACTGGTTTTTCTCTCCCCCCTCCTGCCCCCGCTAGGCATCATGGGTAAAAGTAAGCATCCCCCTGTTTCTTTTGTTTAATATAACAGTACGCCGTGTGATTGGCAGGGCAGTGCCCACTTGGAGACCGGGTTTGTGCAGGTCTCTGAAGGGGGATGGCACGCATGGGGCCACCCCTGTGCTACAGAAGGAGCTTCTTTTAAGATAGAAAAGAAAAAGGAACATCCCCCCCCTCCCGCCCTCATGGGAAAAAAAAATACCCTAAACCCATCTCTTATTCCTTTTTTTCTTCTTTTTTCTGTTTCCCCCTTTCTTGTCTCCAATTTTCCTGGCAACTAGAGGAGGGAGCAGAAAAATGTATACCTGTAAGTACTTTTAACTGCCTTCTTCTCCCCTCCCCCCTTTTTTCTTTTTCTGAAAGTAGAAACTCAGAATTGCTCTCAGTTTCTTTGTGGTGTAGAAAGTGACATGCTAAGGTTTCTGCTGGGATTGAAGTAAGAAACACTTGCTTTTTAAAATTTTATCTGAATAATTGTTTCTCATATAAATCTTGCGATTGATCCTGTTTCCCTCTGCCTCACCCATTTGTTATAATGATAAGGGTCTTTGGCTTCTTAGCCCTTGAATTAAAGCTATAAGAAGAGTGCAGTACTAAGATTTTCTCTTTCTCTTTCTGTCTTTTAAAAATTTCTTTTGTCTGTAGCAGTGATGATTTTAGTTCCCTCCCACTTACCCTCACTACCCCCCTTCTTTCCATGTCAGCTCCAACCCTGTTCTGTGAATGGAATCAACCAGCTGACTGAGTGCTGGCATCATGCCAGGGGCTGCAAAGCAATGAGAATGTGCGCGCGCTCGCGTGTGTAAGTGTATACAGAACACAAAGGGAACGGCCTGCAGTCTAGGAAATCACAGGCTATTATATAAGGAAGTCTGCGTCATCTCTGCTTTCTTGGGGTGGTGGACAAGAGAGGGGAGAGGCTTAGAGAAAAAATCTTTTGATACACATATACACACCCACTTTTTTTGTTGCCATCTTAGGAAGAAAATCAGATAGGTATTTGTGCTGTGGCAGGTAACAGAGCTTCTATGTGTAGGTACTGGTTACTGCTATCTTAGTGGAAGTAGTAACACTTGGGAGGTGAAGCAGTTTGTTCTAGGTCTCTGCTTTCTGTCCTCATTCAGAGATGTATGCACTTGAGGAAGACTGACTAGAAGAGAAATGCCTCCTGGACTTGATGGTTGTTAATTTGTTGATAATTCTGTGAGGGCATTAGGGGTCTGGTCAAAGTATTTATAAGCATAAAGAATTGCTAGTGGTATAGGGACGGGTAGGTGAAAGGGAGTGCTGTTCAGGAGAACCAAAAATCCAGATAATAGAGCAAATAGTATTTATTAGGCACTTTGAATTCAGTCCTTTTTTCCTTCTGTTTAGTATGTTATAAAATTGCTGTATTCTTCCTCTTCTTGCCATCTGCTGCAGAGTTAGAGTTGTACAAAAGAAAAGTCAACACTTGGAAGGAAGGAAGAATTAGAGATTGTTCTAAGCATGCAGACGTTGCAAGTGTTCCAGTTTTGGGGTTCAGTTTGAATGACTATATCTTTCATGGGCCATTAGGAACTCAACATTGATTTAGAAGTTAGAATTTTGCTGCTCAATTAACTGTGATGCCTTATTTCTTAATTTCACTTTATATGATTCTTAGATATCTGTATGAAGCATCTTTTGTATTAGGTGGAAAGCAGGAGGCTATACTGTTGTAGTAGTTTTTATGTGAGTTTAATGTTACTCCTTCCAGACTGTTCTGACTCAAGGCACTGGTGTGTAACGCTTGGATAAGGAGAGTTTGGAGTGGGAGGGAACTTTTGAACTGGTTTATCCTATAATAAGGGGGTTTGTCAGATTATAGTTTAGAGGAAGTTCAGAACTGTGTCTGTTAAAGCCTACGAGTTTACGTTCTTGCCACATTTTCACAAGCAGCAGTCTTTGGAGATCTATATTTTTTAGTGTACAAGTTTTGATGTGAATATTTGTTTTTGTTTCCTTTGATAGGGGGTAAATATGAGGACAAACTTTAAGGATTGTAGAATGGGACTTAACAGAGTGGCTGGCCTGCTCATTCCTCAGTGTGACCACAATTTTTACCCAACCCCACATAGCTGGAGCCCATTTTTCCAAGTTCCTTTTAGAAATGAATTAAGGGCCAGTGCCGCGGCTCACTAGGCTAATCCTCTGCCTTGCGGCGCTGGCACACCAGGTTCTAGTCCCGGTCGGGGCGCCGGATTCTGTCCCGGTTGCCCCTCTTCCAGGCCAGCTCTCTGCTGTGGCCCGGGAGTGCAGTGGAGGATGGTCCAAGTGCTTGGGCCCTGCACCCCATGGGAGACCAGGATAAGTACCTGGCTCCTGCCATCGGATCAGCACGGTGTGCTGGCCGCAGTGCGCCGGCCACGGCGGCCATTGGAGGGTGAACCAACGGCAAAGGAAGACCTCTCTCTCTCTCTCTCTCTCTCTCACACACACACACTGTCCACTCTGCCTGTCAAAGAAATAAGGAAAATGTTTCCTAAACAATTGAATACTGAAAGACAAAATAGCCACAGACCACCCTTGCTCAAACCTAGAGACTAGATAAAGACTTATCCAGAATTATTGTGGTAGTCCGTATTCTTGGAAGTATTAATTACCTTTATGAGTTGATTTTATTTATCTTCTTGTAGTATTGTTTGGTAATATTCATGAGAATCAGCCATATTGTATGTGTGCATGTGCTTGTCATGGTTTACCTGTTACATTAGATTACATTAACTATAAAGGGAAGAGAAGATAAAAGCTTACTTCATTCCTTGCCATCTTCATTCTGTCTGTATGATGCTTGCTTGCTTCCTAGTCTAGTCTGATAGTTTCAAGGAAGGGCTTTTGCATCTTTTTTTTTTTTTTTAATTTTTTAAAGACTAATTTATTTGATAGAGTTACAAAGAATGAGATCTTGGGGCAATGCAGGTAAAGCCACCCCCTGCAGCCCTGGCATCCCATGGGGCGTCAGTTCAGGTCCTAGCTGCTCCACTTCTGATCCAGCTCACTGCTCATGTGCCTGGGAAAAGCAGCAGAAGATGGCCCAAGTGCTTGGGCCCCTGCACCCATGTGGGAGACCTGGATAAAGCTACTGGCTCCTGCCTGGCCCTGTCCTGGCTGTTGCAGCCATTTGGGGAGTGAACCAGCGGATAAGGTCTCCCTCCCTCCCTCTCTCCCTCCCCCTTCTCCATAACTTTCAAATAAATCTTTAAAAAGAGAGAGAAAGAGATCGTCCATCCACTAGTTTTTTCCCCAAATGGCTGCAATAACTAGGGCTGGGACAAGCCAAAGTCAAGAGCCTGGATCTCATCCAGGTCTCCCAAGTGAGTGGCAGGGTCCCAAGAACTCAGGCCATCTGCCTTTGCTTTCCCAAGCACATCAGCACTGAGCTAGAGTGGAAGTGGAGTAGCTGGTACTCAATCCTGTATGCATATGGGATGCTGGCCATCACAGCTGGCCAACCCCCTGCATCTTTTTTTTTTTTTTTTTTTGATTTTTGACAGGCAGAGTGGACAGTGAGAGAGAGAGACAGAGAGAGAAAGGTCTTCCTTTGCCGTTGGTTCACCCTCCAATGGCCGCCGCTGCAGCCGGCGCACCGCGCTGATCCGATGGCAGGAGCCAGGATCCAGGTGCTTTTCCTGGTCTCCCATGGGGTGCAGGGCCCAAGCACCTGGGCCATCCTCCACTGCACTCCCTGGCCATAGCAGAGAGCTGGCCTGGAAGAGGGGCAACCGGGACAGAATCCGGCGCCCCAACCGGGACTAGAACCCGGTGTGCTGGCGCCGCAAGGTGGAGGATTAGCCTATTGAGCCACGGCGCCGGCTATGCATCTTTTATTTTTATATTTTCTTTTATTACCTATAACCTGATTGAGAAAAATAATTTTAGTGATTAGGCAGTCATAATCAGAATGGCATAAACCAGCACATTGTATTAATGGATATGTTTTCAACTTTTAATTTTTACTTACTTTTGCTTAACTCTCACAGGCTCTAGGTTCCTGTTTATCTGTAATGTAGTGGTGTTTTGTCTTGTTTTGGATTTTATTATTTATTTTACTTATTTGAAAGAGAAACAGAAAGATATAGCTTCCATCTGTTGGTTCACTTCCCTGATGGCTACAACAGTCAGGGCTGTGCCAGTTGGAGGCCAGGAATCCAGAACTCAGTCCTTATCTCCCATGTAGGTGGCAGGGACAAGTACTTGAATCATCATCTGCTGCCTCCCTGTGTTCTCATTAGTGGGAGGCTGGAACTGGGAGCTGAGCCAGGACTCAAACCCAAGCACTTTACTGTAGGATGTAGGCATCCCACATGACATCGTTATCATTATGCCAGATGTCTGTCCATGCAAAGCAGTTTTTAAGGATGTGCTAAATCTGCCCTTTGGTCATCTCTGTTCCTTTCATTCTGATACCACCAGTTTTAAGTGGTGTTCAACAGATTTATTTTTGTATATCAGAACTTTGGGGCTGATTTTTTTTTTTTTTTTATTTAAGATGACAGTAGGAAAGCATTGTTTACCTCTTAACTAGCTTATAGGCAGCAGTCGTCATGACACATTTAAGCTTAGGGGGCTTTATGATCTTTCATACATATCATTAAACAAAGCCAAGGTAACCTAGGCTCTTGATTAAAGGATGTGAGCCAAAGGTTTATGTAGTAAAATGAATTATATATAAAAGACACTTTAAAGCTAGTAAACAATAATGTTCTCTATATTTTTATTTAGTGACACAGAGAGTAAAGGAGAGTCAGAGATCTTCCATCTACTGATTCATCCCCCATAACGGCCACAAAGGCTGAGGCTGGTCTAGGTGAAACCCAGGAGCCCAAAACTCCCATCCAGGGCTCCTGCAGGGGTAGCAGGGGCCCAAACACATGGACCATCTTCTGCTACTTCCCAGATAGATTAGTGCATTAGCAGGTGAGCTGGACCAAAGTGGAGCAGCTGGGACTGAAACTGGCACACTAATATGAGAGGCTGGTATCACAAGGGACAGTTTAACCATCATGCCCCAACAGCTGAACCAACTGCCCACTACTCATTGTGTAAGGGTGTGTGTGTGAGAGAGAAATAATTTTTTAAGAGGTTTATTTTATTTATTTGAAATACAGAGTTACAGAGAGGGAAAGACAGAGAGAGATCTTCCATCTACTGGTTCACTCCTCAAATGGCTACAATGGCCAGGGCTGGACCAGACTAAAACCAGGAGCCAGGAGCTTCTTCTGGGTCTGCCACATGGGTGCAGGGACACAAGCACTTAGGCCATCTTCCGCTGCTTTCCCAAGCCATTAGCAGGGAGCTGGGTAGGAAGCAGAGCAGCTGGGACTTGAACCCACACCCAAATGGGATGCCAGCATTGCAGGTTGTGGCTTTACCTGCTATGCCACAATGCCAGCCATTTGTGTGTGTGTGTATGTGTTTGTGTGTTAAAGATTTATTTATTTAGGGGCCAGCGCTGTGGTGCAGTGGGTTAAAGCCCTGGCCTAAAGTGCCAGCATCCCATGTGGGTGCCAGTTCTAGTCCTGGCTGCGCCTCTTCCAATCCAGCTCTCTGCTATGGCCTTGCATAGCAGTGGAGGATGGTCCAAGTCCTTGGGCCTCTGCCACTCGTGGGAGACCTGGAAGAAGCTCCTGGCTCCTGGCTTCGGATCGGCGCAGCTCTGGCTGTTGCGGCCATCTGGGGAGTGAACCAGCAGATGGAAAACCTCTCTCTCTGTCTCTACGTCTCTCTGTAACTTTCAATTAAATAAATAAATTTTTTTAAAAAGATTTATTTTATTTAAAAGGGAAAGCAGACGAGCTTCCATTTGCTGGTTCACTTCCCAAATAGCTCTAACAACCAGCCAGGCCCTAGGCCAGGCCAGAACCAGGAGCCAGAAACTCCATTTGTGCCTCTCACATTGGGCTCAAGTACATGAGCCATTTTATCTGCTGCTTCCCAGCACATTAGCAGGAAGCTGGATCTGAAGCAGAATAGTCAGGACTTGATTGTGCACTCCGATAAAGGAAGGGATACAGTCTTTCTAAGTAGCAGCTTAAGTCTACAGCTATACCACCCTGAATGTTCCTGATCTCATCTAAGTAGCAGCTTAACCCGCTGCCTCACAACATCTGCCTCCTTTGTTGTGGTTATGAGTTACATATCCTAGTGACTAAAGTTGTTGAGCATCTTTTCATGCGCTTTTAAACTATTTATATGTCATTGGAGAAACGTCTGAGTGCTTTGCCCACATGTGTTGAGTTCTGAGCAGTACTGAAGAAGATATCCACAATTCTGAGAATTGAAAAGGTTGCTAGAATACCCTTCTCTGGAATCACTATGAATTCATGGGTTTTAACATATCCATGGAACAGGAATTTTGCCTAGGGTTTAAGTTTCCAGTTGGAATGCCCGTGTCCCCTGTCAGAGTGCCAGGGTTCAAGTTTCAGCTTTGATCCTGATTCTAGCTTCCTGCTAATGGACATCTTGGAAGTAGCAGGTGATGGCTGAGGTGATTGGGTAACTGCCAGCAACATGGGAAACCTGAATTGAGTTCCTTGCTCCCAGCTGTTGGCCTGGCCCAGTACTGGCCAATGCGGGCATTTGAGTAGTAAACCAGCAGATGTGAGCTCATGTGCTCTGATTTTCTTTGTGTTTCCGTCTGCTCAGATTTAAAAATTTGAGAAAATTTGTCACTTAAAAATATATGTGGGCCGGCGCCGCGGCTCACTAGGCTAATCCTCCGCCTAGCGGCGCCGGCACACCAGGTTCTAGTCCCGGTCGGGGCGCCGGATTCTGTCCCGGTTGCCCCTCTTCCAGGCCAGCCCTCTGCTGTGGCCAGGGAGTGCAGTGGAGGATGGCCCAGGTGCTTGGGCCCTGCACCCCATGGGAGACCAGGAAAAGCACCTGGCTCCTGGCTCCTGCCATCGGATCAGCGCGGTGCGCCGGCCGCAGCGCACCGGCCGCGGCGGCCATTGGAGGGTGAACCAATGGCAAAGGAAGACCTTTCTCTCTGTCTCTCTCTCTCACTGTCCGCTCTGCCTGTCAAAAAAAAAAAAAAAAAAAAAAAAAGAAAAAAAAAGAAAAATATATGTGCACACATATAGTACATACATAGTGGTATATTGCTATGATCTTGTAACCATATTAGTTTGTATAGTTAACTCTTTATGACCATGAAGTCATCTAATCATGCCCTCTCATTTCCTGTTATTAAGCAACACATGACTACATATACACATATATGCACATACAAATGGATATAGAAATTTTTTTTCTGTTTATTTACTTGAGAGGTACAGAGAGGGAGAGATGGAGAGTGAGGTCTTCCATCTGCTGGTTCACTCCCCAAGTGGTTGCAGTGGCTGGAGCTGAGCTGATCCGAAGCCAGGAGCCAGGAGCTTCCTCTGGGTCTCCCACATGGGTGCAAGGGCCCAAGGACTTGGGCCATCTTCTAGTGCTTTCCCAGGCCATCAGCAGGGAGCTGGATTTGAAGTGGAGCAGCCAGGATTCTAACTGGTGCCCATAAGGGATGCTTAACCTACCATACCACAGCACCAGCTCCCTTTTTTTCTTTATTTTGAGAGGACCTGGAAATAATGACACCACTATATAAATAAGCATATCCAACACTGTATCTTGATTTTTTAAATTTTGTTTATTTACTTGAGAGGTAGAGTTACAGACAGAGAGAGAAGAGAGACAGAGAGAAAGGACTTCCATCACTGGTGCACTCCCCAAATGGCCACAATGACTGGAGGTGGACCTATCCAAAGCCAGAAGCCAGGAGCTTCTTCTGGGTCTCCTAAGTGTGTGCAGGTACCCAAGCACTTGGGCCATCTTTTACTGCTTTCCCAGGCCATAGCAGAGAGCTTGATCAGAAGAGGAGCAGCCAGGATACAAACCGGCATCCATATGGGATGCCATTGCTGCAGGCGGAAGCGCTTAGCCCATTATACCACGGCGCAGGCCCCTTGAATTTTTTTTTAAGGTTTATTTATTTTATTTGAAAAGCAGAGTTACAAAGAGGGAGGGAGGGGGAGAGAAAGAGAGAGGGAGAGGGAGGGAGGGAGGGAGGGAGAGAGAGAGGGAGAGAGAGAGAGAGAGAGCTTCCATCTGCTGGTTCACTTCCCAAATGCCTGCAGTGGCCAGGGCTGGGCCAGGCAGAAGCCAGGAGCAGGAGCTTCTTCCAGGTCTCCCATATGGGTGCAGGGGCCCAAACACTTGGGCCGTCTTCTAATGCTTTTTCCAGGCCATTAGAGGGAGCTGGATCACAAGTGGCGCAGCCAGGAATTGAACCAGCACTCATGGGGGATGCTGGCATTGCAGGCAGCACTTAACCCACTGCACCGCAGCACCAGCCCTCACATGTTGATTGCTAACCATTCTCCAATAAAAGGAACCGGGGCTCCTCAGAGAAATGGGTAGACAGAGGAAAAATAAGGTGGTCCTGGAGCATCATGTGGTACCAGAAACTAATGAAATACTAAAATAACAATGGGGAGCCAACTTGAAGGATCTTCCAGTTACCAGAACTGGGACAATCTGAACAACAAAATAAATAATTATTACAACCCACGGAATAAAATGAATATCCAGAATACTGTAAATAAATATTTGAATAAGTAAATGTACTGGACAGCGGTTTCTTACCATGACATTTAAATTAATATAGGAATGATGAAAAAGGCAGATACTACAGTAATAATTGCTGTAGGAAAGAACTGTCTATGGGGATCAGGACTGCGGTACAGCAGGTTAAGCTGCCTCCTGCAATGCAGGCGTCTCAAATGAACACTGATTTGAATCTTGGCTTCTCCACTTTCATGCTGACATACCTGGGAAAGCAGCAGAAAATGGCCCAAATACTTGGACGTCCGGCACGCATGTGGGAGACCCAGATAGAGTTCCAGGGTCATTCTGATCCCAGTCCTTGCAGCCGTTTGGGGAGGAAACCAGCTCATGGAAGATCTCTCTGTATTCTCCATAATACTCTGCCTTTTAAATAAAAAATCTTTTTTTGAAAAAGATTTATTTTTATTTGAAAGAGTTAGAGAGAAGTACAGAACTGGAGGTCTTCCATTCACTGTTTGCTCCCCAAATGGTCACAACAGCCGGAGATGGGCCAATCCAAAGCCAGGAGCCTCCTCTGGGTCTCCCACGTGGGTGCAGGGGCCCAAAGAGTTGGGCCTTCCTCAGCTGCTTTCCCAGGCACATTAGCAGGGAGCTGGATCGAAGTGGAGCTGCCAAGACTTGAACTGATGCCCATATGGGATGCCTGCTTTGCAGGCTGGGACATTAACCCGCTCTGCTACTGCACTGTTCCCCAATAAATAAATCTTAAAAACAAAACCAAAAAGGGTTTGTGGATGCTAAAATTAGTGGGCAGAAGTTTGATAAAGATGGGTATTTGCATAATTTGTAATATCTCTCCCTAACAGCATTTCAGTGGTGAAACCTGGTAGACACCACTTTAAACAAATGATCAAGGCTAACATCACCAATCATACAGCATATCTCCCTTTGACTTACAGTGGGATAATGTCCTGATAAATCCATCATAAACTGGCAGTGTCAGTAGTCAAAACTGCATTTTATACACCTAATCTGCTAAATGTCATAGTTTAACAACACAGTACACTGTATTGTACTGGAATTTTTTAAAAGATTTATTTGTTTATTTGAAAGGCAGAGTTATGGTGCGGCAGAGGTGGACAGAAACAGATCCTCCATCTGCTGGTTAACTCCCAAATGGCTGCAGTGGCTGGAGCTGGGCCGATCCAAAGCCAAGAGCTTCTTCTGACCCAGGCTGGTGCAAGGTCCAAAGCACTTGGGCTTTCTTCTACTGCTTTTCCAGGCCATAGCAAAGAGCTGAATCAGAAGTGGTGCAGCTGGACCTTGAACCAGCACTCATGGGATGCTGACACTACCAGTGGCAGCTTTACCCGCTATGCCACAGCTCCTGCCCTGTACCGGATAGTTACCGTTTTGATTGTGCGGGTGACTGAGGACTGTGACTGCTAATGTAACAGGAGAATATATTGCGTGTTGGTAGTCCAACAAAATTTCAAAGTTTGGGGCCAGTTCTGTGGCATAGTGGGTTAAGCCTCCTGTAGTGCTGGCACCCCTTTTGGGTGTTGGTTGGAGTCCCAGTGCTCCACTAGAGATCCAGCTCCCTGCTAATGCACCTGGGGAAACAGCAGAGGATGACCTAAGTCCTTGGACTCCTGTACCCACTCTTGACTTTGGATCATCCCAGCTCTTGCCATTGAGGCCATTTGGGGAGTGGATGGAGGATCTTTCTCTCTACCTCTGCCTTTCAAAAAAAAAATTCAAACTTCAAAGTACAGATTCTATTGAATACATTCTGCTTTTGCATCGTGAAGTCAAAAAACTTTAAGTTGGGCCAACATTGTAGCACAGTGAATAAACCACTGCTTGTGTCATTCCCTATCAAACTGCTGGTTTGAATCCCAGCTGCTTTGCCTTTTTTTTTTTTTTTAAAGATTTTTATTTATTTATTTGAAAGAGTAACACAGAGGAGGAGAGGCAGAGAAATAGAGAGGTCCTCCATTCGATGGTTCACTCCCCAAATGGCCACAAAGGCTGGAACTGCGTCAATCCAAAGCCAGGAGCCAGGAGCTTCCTCTGGGCTTCCCATGTAGGTGCGGGAGCTCAAGGAATTGGGCCATATTCTACTGTTTTCATAGGCCATAGCAGAGAGCTGGATTGGAAGAGGATCAGCCAGGCCTTGAACTGGCGTTCACATGTTATGCCAGCTCTTCAGGCTAGGGCATTAACCCACTGCGCCACAGCGCTGTCCCCATGCTTTGCTTTTAATTCAGCTCCATGCTAATAACATATGGGAAACCAGCAGAAGATGACCCAAGTCTTGGAGATCACTGCTACTCACATGGGAGATGCAGATGGGACTCGAACTGGCGCCTATATGGGATGCCAGCACTGCAGGCGGTAGCTTTACCTGCTACTACACAGCACCGGCCCCAAAAAGATTTATTTATTTGAAAGGCAGAGAGAGAAATCTTGCAGCCACTGGTTCACTCCTCAGATGGCTGCAGTATCCAGGTCTGGGCCCAGCTGAAGGCAGACACGCCATTTGGGTCTCACGATGGCAGGGGCACAAGTACTGGGCCATTCTTTATTACCTTCCCAAGCCAGCAGGAAGCTGAATCAGAGCTGGAGTAGCCAGAATTCTAACCAAGTGGCAGCTTAACCTACCGTGCCACAGCAGCCTAAACTCCATGAACTTTTTAAAATAACCTCATATGGTCGTGGCCAGCACTGTGGCGCAGTGGATTAAACCCCTGGCCTGAAGCATCGGCATCCCATATGGGCGATGGTTCAAGATGTGGCTGCTCCACTTCCGATCCAGCTCTCTGCTATGGCCTGGGAAGGCAGTAGAAGATGGCCCAAGTTCTTGGGCCCCTGCACCCGCGTGGGAGACCTGGAAGAAGCTCCTAGCTTCTGGCTTCAGATCGGCACAGCTCCAGCTGTTGTGGCCAGTTGGGGAGTGAACCAACAGATGGAAGACCTCTCCCTCTGCCTCTCCTCTCTGTGTAATTCTGACTTTCAAATAAATAAATAAATAAATCTTTAAAAAAATAACCTCATATGGTGACTGTTTTAGCTATAGCCACAAGCAAAATATCTGAGGTCCTTGATTTTTTTTTTTTTTTTTTTTTTGACAGGCAGAGTTAGTGAGAGAGACAGAGACAAAGGTCTTCCTTCCTTTGGTTCACTCCCCAAATGGTTGCTACGGCCGGCGCACTGTGCCAATCCGAAGCCAGGAGCTAGGTGCTTCTCCTGGTCTCCCATGCGGGTGCAGAGCCCAAGCACTTGGGCTATCCTCCACTGCCTTCCCGGGCCACAGCAGAGAGCTGGACTGGAAGAGGAGCAGCGGGACAGAATCCGGCGCCCCAACCGGGACTAGAACCCGGGGATCCGGCGCCGCAGGCAGAGGATTAGCCAAGTGAGCCGCGGCGCCGGCCGTGGTCCTTGATTTTTAAAATTTTTCTGAAAGGGAGACAGAGATAGCACCCATCCACCAATTCACTCCCCCAGGTGCCCATAGCACCCAGGGTCAAGCCAGCCTGAAGCCAGGAACCAGGAATTTAGTCTGGGTCCACCAGGTGGATGACAGAGACCCACGTACTTGAGCCATCACCTGCTGCCTCATTAGCAGAAAGCTAGAATCAGGAGCAGAGCCAGGAGGACTCTTAACCAGACATATCTTAACCCCAATGTCAAAAACCCACCTGGAGGTCTGATTTTTTTTTTTTTTATATTTATTCATTTATTTGAAAGAGTTACACAGAGGGAAGAGAGGCAGAGAGGGAGGTCTTCCATCTGCTGGTTCACTCCCCAGTTGGCCGCAACAGCCGGAGCTGCACCGATCCGAAGCCAGGAGCCAGGAGCCTCCTCCAGGTCTCCCATGCGGGTGCAGGAGTCCAAGGACTTAGGCCATCTTCTGTTGCTTTCCCAGGCCATAGCAGAGAGCTGGATCAGAAGTGGAGCAGCCACATCTTGAACCGGCCCACTGGGCCACAGCGCCGGCCGTAAGGTCTTCAATTGTTAAGAGCTTTCTCCCAAAAGGGTACTGAGACCAAAACAATTTAAGTGCCACTAGAGTATGTCTAGTAGCTGCAACAAAGACCCCAAAATGCAGTGGTTCAAACAAGAAAAAATTTCCTTTGTAATTGCCCAAGGTTAGTGGTTCCTAATTGGGTTGTTACGGGTGGTAGGTAATTCAGAGATTCAGGTTATTTCACACTGATTTTACTGCTAATCCCTAGGACAATGATTCTCAAAGTTTATTTTGTATAAGAATCACCTGGAGAGTTTGTTAAGCCTTGATTCCTAGTTTTCATCCTCAATTTCTGATTCCTAGGGTCTGAGGTAGAGTTTGAGATTTTGAATATCCAAGATACCAGAAATGTTGATGCCACTAGTATAGGAAGGGCACATTCTAGGGCATTTTCCTTCTTTGCAAGGGTGAAACTGGTTGCAGACAAATGGGAAGGAAAAAGAACATGAAGGAGGAGTTTGTCCATCTTTTTTTGACAGAGTAGACAGTGAGAGAGAGAGACAGAGAGAAAGGTCTTCCTTTGCTATTGGTTCACCCTCCAATGGCTGCCGCGGCCGGTGCACTGCAGCCGGCGCACCGTGCTAATCCGGTGGCAGGAGCCAGGTACTTATCCTGGTCTCCCATGGGGTGCAGGGCCCAAGCACTTGGGCCATCCTCCACTGCACTCCCGGGCCACAGCAGAGCTGGCCTGGAAGAGGGGCAACCGGGACAGAACCCGGCGCCCCTAACGGGACTAGAACTCAGTGTGTTGGTGCCGCAAGGCGGAGGATTAGCCTAGTGAGCCGCGGCGCCGGCCCTTTTTATCTCTTTTTTTCTGCCCCCTTTTTTAGTTCTTTTTTTCTGTTTTCAAGCATTTATCTTACCTATCAACAAGAGAGACCTGATATAGCCAGTATTTTAATTTTTGTGGAAGAAGATGAGAGTTTCAAAGGGCAGTGAGTAACAGGATCATCAATCCCCATTGGTAAGGGGCTAGTGGTGTGACTCTGCAGGTTAAGCTGCCCCTTGTGATGCCGGCATCCCATATTGGAGTGCAGGTTTGAGTCCTGGCTACTCTGCTTCCTATCCAGCTCCCTATTAATGTAGCTGGGAAGGCAGCAGAAAATGGTCCCAAGTATTTGGGCCCCTGCCGCTCACATGGGAGACCTAGATGGAGTTTCTGGCACCTAGGTTTGGCTGTTGTGGATATATGGGGAGTCAATTAGGAGATGGAAGATCTCCTCCTCTTCCCCTCTCCCTCTCCCTCTCCCTCTCCCTCTCCCTCTTCCTCTCCCTCTCCCTCTCCCTCTGCCTCTGCCTCTGCCTCTGCCTCTGCCTCTGCCTCTGCCTCTGCCTTCCAAACAAGTAAAATAAGTTTTTTGTTTTTTCTTTTAAGACACTGGTAGAATGAATTTTAGAATCCATCAGATTAAGAATTGGATTTACATAGTGTGGCAAGGGAAGGTTTTAGGAGGGTGAGATACACAAATACAGAAGCGAGACTTTTTTGTTCAAATAGTAATAACTCTGACCCTCATTGAGCATTTTATAAAGAAGCAATTTCTTTGTATTTATCATTTATATTTATTATCAGTAAACTCCTAAGGGAAGTGAGATCTGGTAATTTGTATGGTTTGCCAAATATGACATAGTTATCTAAGGGGGCAGCTGAGAAGTATGTCAGGCATTCTGACATGATTTCTTCAAATGAATTTCTATCACTGAGTCAGTTCCTAATGAGGGACAACTTCTGATAGGGTATAGCAAAGGTAAAATCGAAGGTCAGTTGACTATAGAAGATTGGGATAACAGCTTGAAAGAAGGCTTGTTTGTTTTGTATGAAAAATTGAAGCAGCAAAGAGAAGCCAACTAAGGAGCTATTTTATCTGCTGTAAGGATTTTTAAAATTTATTTATTTATTTTTAAGATTTACCTATTTGAAAAGCAGAGCAATGGAGAAAGAAGAGAAGCAGAGTGAACTTCTGTCCACTGGTTCTCCCCATATGGATACAACAGGCAGGTCTGGGCCAGGCTAAACCTAGGAGCCCAGAACTCAATTAGGTCTCCCATGTGGGTGGCAGAGACCTAACTTCTTGAGCCATCACCTGTTGCCTCCAGGATACTTTAGCGGGAAGCTGGAATTGGGAGCAGAACCAGAACTTGAACCTAGATACTCTGATATGAGATGCTAGCATCATACGTACCATCTTAATTATACCAAATATATACCAAATACCAAATTTATACCAAAAGCTATACCAAATACCAAATTTATACCAAAAGCTATACCAAATACCTGCTTCCATGTGCTTATATTTAAAACTTTGTAGAGCCGGCACTGTGGCATAGTAGGTTAAGCCTCTGCCTACAGTGCCAACATCCCATAAAGGTGCTGGTTTGCGTCCTGGCCATTCTCCTTGAACTCTAGCTCCCTGCTGATAGCCTGGGAAAGCAATGGAAGACAGCCCAAGTGCTTGGGTCTCTCGTCCCGCATGGGAGACCTGGAAGAAGCTCCTGGCTTCTGGCTTTGGATCAGCCCAGCTCTAGCCATTGCAGCCATTTGAGGAGTAAACAGTGGATGGAAGTCCTTTGTCTCTGTCTCTCCCTCTCTCTCTAACTCTGCCTCTCAAATAAATAAATCTTTAAATATGTGTGTGTGTGTGTGTGTGTGTGTGTGTGTGTGTATAAAACCTGGTGGTGCTTCTGTAAGAATTTTTTAAGATTTACTTATTTATTTCAGAAAATAAATAAGAATTACAGAGATAGAGAGAGACATCTCCCTTCGACTTATTCGTTCCCTAAATGGCTGCAGCAGCCGGGGGCTGGGCCAGGCCGAAGCCAGGAACCTGGATCTTCATCTGGGTCTCCCATGTGGGTAGCTGGGGCCCAAGCACTTGGGCCATCCTCCATTGCTTTCCCAGATGCCTTATGGAGCTGGATTGGAAGTGAAGCAGCCAGGACTTGAACTGATGCTCACGTGGCATGCCAGCATTACAGGCAGTGGCTTAACCTACTGTACCGCAACAGTGACCTCTGAAATAAGAATTTTTCTTAAAAGATTTACTTATTTATTTGAAAGGCAGAGTCAGAGAGAGAGAAAGGTTTTCCATCTGCTGGTTCACTCCCCATATGGCTGCAACAGCTGAAGCTGGGCTGATCCGAAGGCAGGAGCCAGGAGCTTCTTCCAGGTCTCCTATGCGGGTGTAGGGGTCAAGGATGTGGGCCATCTCTGCTGCTTTCCCCAACCATATCAGAGCTAGATCAGAAGTAGAGCAGCTGGGAATCGAACTAGCGCCATATGGGATGCTAGTACTGCCGGCAGCAGATAAAGCTGCTGCCTTTAGCGCCAACATCCCATGTAGGCGCTGGTTGAAGTCTCAGCTGTTTCTCTCCCAATCCAGCTCTCTGCTTATGGCCTGTGAGAGCAGTCAAAGATGGTCTAGGTCCTTGGGCCTCTGCACCCATGTGGGACACCTGGAAGAAGCTCCAGGCTCCTAGCTTTGGGGTTGATCTAGCTCCAGCCTTTGCGGCCATCTGGGGAATGAACCAGCGAATGGAAGACCTTTCTTTCTCTAACTCTGCCTTTCAAATAAATAAATACATCTTAAAAAAAATAGTGTATTTGAGAGAGAAAGAGAGCTTCCATCTGCTAATTTATTTCCCCAGATGACCACAGTGACCAGTATTGGACCAGGCCTGAAGCCAGGAACCAGGGATTCGATCCATATCACTTTCATGGCTAGCAGGAACCCAACCCCTCAAGCCATCACCTGCTGCTTCCTAGGGTGTGTATTAGCAGGAAGCTGGAGTCAAGAAGCTGGAGCTGTTTATCAAACTAAAGATGCTTCAGTATGGGATGCAGGCATCCTAACTGGTAACTAATCTGCCTGCTCCTAAAACAAGAATTTTTTGAACATATGTGTTACATTTTTTTTTTAATAGCTTAGAAGCATTTTGGAAGCAGACATCCTTTTGAATTGAAGTTTCTGGTACCCTGGTCCTTTTCTATTAATTATGGAGCAAGTTATTTTCCTAATTGACTCCTAGCCAACTCTACACTTTCTGTCCTCTGCCTAGCTTCTCTTCTCAGAGTATGCTTGCAACGGACAGCTTTTTGAATCCAGAAATTTACTCAACGAAAACATTTTTGAGTATGTGTTACATACAGGTTAGATGCAAAGATAGGAAAATGAACACCTATATAAAACTACATTTGGTTTCTGACCTCTGGGGACTCAGAATTTTTGAAGAGAGATAGAAAAGTAATTCAGTAATGAGACAAGTGCTAGTAAGTTCAAAAATGTTTTTACAGCACGAAGGGAAAATTGCCTGAAGGAACAAAGAAGGTTTCATAGATATAATTTTTTTTTTAAGATTTGTTGATTTGAAAGAGTTACAGAGAGGCAAAGAGAGAGAAAGAGAGAACGAGCCAGGGTCTTCCATCTACTGGCCCACTCCCCAGAAGGCTGCAATGGCTGCTGCTGTGCCGATCCGAAGCCAGGAGCCAGAAGCCTCCTCCGGGTCTCCCACGTGGGTGCAGGGGCCCAAGGACTTGGGCCATCTTTTGCTGCCTTTCCAGGCCATAGCAGGGAGCTGGATAGGAAGTGGAACATCCGGGACTCAAACCAGTGCCAGTATGGGATGCCGGCACTGCATGCGGTGGCCTTACCTGCTATGCCACTGCGCTGGCCCTGATGTAATTTTTTAAAGATTTTATTTATTCATTTGAGAGTTAGTTATAGAGTGAGAGAAAGGTCTTCCATCTGCTGGTTCACTCCCCAAATGGCCACAATGGCCGGAGCTGGGCCAATCTGAAGTCAGGAACCAGGAGCTTCTTCTGGGTCTCCCACACGAGTGCAGGAACCCAAGATTTCGGCTGTCTTCTGCTGCTTTCCCAGGTGCATTAGCAGGGAATTAGGTCAGAAGTTGGAAGAGCCAAGACTTGAAAGGTGCCGGTATGGAATGGCTGTGTTGCAGGAGGTGGCTTAACCCACTGGACCACAATGCTGGCCCCATCTAATAAGCATTTCTTTCTTTCTTTTTTTTTTTTTTTTTTTGACAGGCAGAGTGGACAGTGAGAGAGAGAGAGAGAGAAAGGTCTTCCTTTGCCGTTGGTTCACCCTCCAATGGCCGCCGCTGCAGCTGGCGCACCGCGCTGATCCGATGGCAGGAGCCAGGATCCAGGTGCTTTTCCTGGTCTCCCATGGGGTGCAGGGCCCAAGCACCTGGGCCATCCTCCACTGCACTCCCTGGCCATAGCAGAGAGCTGGCCTGGAAGAGGGGCAACCGGGACAGAATCCGGCGCCCCGACCGGGACTAGAACCCGGTGTGCCGGCGCCGCAAGGTGGAGGATTAGCCTATTGAGCCACGGCGCCGGCTCTAATAAGCATTTCAAACTTCACATGTCAAACTGAATTTTACGTTTTTCACTCTAAACATGGCCATTTTAGTAAAAAAATCACTCATGCATTTATAGAGATAAAAATCCTATAGTCATCCTTAACTATTTCTCTTATATTTCATATCCAGCATATCAGCACTTCTGTTGGCCTTTCTTTTTCTCTTTTCTTAATAATTATTTATTTGAAAGGCAGGTGGCCTTTTTTTCAACGTATATAGTCTGTTAACTTGTGACAGAAAACCATAGGTGATTTGGCCTCTGGATTGTACCTCTCTTGCCACATTTTCTCCCACTCCTTCACTTAG
Organism: Oryctolagus cuniculus; assembly: GCF_051225735.1. NCBI lineage: Eukaryota > Metazoa > Chordata > Mammalia > Lagomorpha > Leporidae > Oryctolagus > Oryctolagus cuniculus. The sequence goes on from NC_142873.1 coordinate 45,085,792, forward strand.
ATGTGGGCATGTCATCTTCACATTTTTACCATTTCTTGCAGATAAGTACTATGGTCTCTCAAGCAACATCCTTGCTATTCCCTCTCCTTGTTACATTCTCTGTCAGCTATATGCACAGTTTACTTACTCTCTTAATTTAGATATTGATTCATTTGTTAAGCTTTTCAAACAACACTTTGCTGACCATGCTTTTAAGAATAATCTCTTAAGGGCCAGCGCTGTGGTGTAAAGGGTTAAACCACCTCCTGCAACACCGGCATCCCATATGGGCATCATTTAGAGTCTGTGTTGCTCCACTTCCGATCCAGCTTCCTGCTAATGGCTTAGGAGAACAGCAGATGATGGCCCAAGTTCATGAGCACCCATGTAGGAGACCCAGAAGAAGCTCCTGGCTTTGGCCTGGTCTAGCCGTGGCCATTGCGGCCAGCTAGGTAGTGATACAGTGGATGGAAGATCTCTCGCTGTAACATTGACATTCAAATAAATAAACAAATCTTTATTTTAAAAAATGCAGTGGATAGGGGGCTGGCGCAGTGGCGCAGTGGGTAAAGCCACCACCTGGTGGTGCCAGCATCCCATGTGAGTCCTGGCTGCTCCACTTCCAATCCAGCTCTCTGCTATGGCCTGGGAAAGCAGTAGAAGATGGCCCAAGTCCTTGGGTTCCTGCCTTCAGATCGGCACAGCTCCAGCCATTGTGGCCAGTTGGGGAGTGAACCAGCGAATGAAAGACTACCTACCTACCTCCCTCCCTCTCTCTCTCTCTCTCTCTCTGACTTTTAAATAAAATAAATAATTCTTTTTTTAAAAAATGCAGTGGATAGACAATCAGGATGTTTGCGTTTTCTGGCCAATAAGGGAGTGTAGATGTTTCTTCAACAGATGGGTTTCATTTCCCATGGGTGTGTGCTCAGAAGTGGGATTGCTGGATCATAGGGTAGGGTAGTTCAATTTTTAGTTTTTAGAGGAACTTCCATACTGTTTTCCACAATGGTTTTACTTATTTGTTATCACACCAACAGTGTGCAAAAGGGTTCCCTTTTCTCCACATCTTCACCAACACTTGTTATCTTTTGTCTTTTTGATAGTAGCCAGACTTACTGGGTTGAGATGATATCTCAGTGTTTTTGATTTGTGTTTCTCTGATGATTAGCCTAGGTTTAATGATGATTTGTCTGGCCAAAGCCAGGAGCCCTGGAACTCTACCTGGGTCTTCCATGTATAGGACCAAAAACAGGAACCTGGACCCTCCATCTAGATTTCCCACTTGAGTGTCAGGGTTCCAAGTACTTGATCCATCTTCCACTTCTTTCCCAGGCACATTAACGGGACTGAACTGGAAACTGAGCAGCTGGGCTCAACTGGCACTCTGATGTAGGATTCCAGCATGACAGAATGCTGGCCCCAAGGATTTCTTAACCAATTTGCCAAACACCTACCACAAAAGTTTTTAGTTTTGATGAGGTCCAGTTTGCCTACTTTTTTCTTTTGCTTATATTTTTTGATGTTACAAGAGTATTTCAAAAAGTTTGTGGAAAATGGAACTAAAAGATAAGCTTAGGACAAGTATTTAGCCTAGTGGTTAAGACATCTTCATCCCACATGGGAATACCTGAGTTCAGTTTGCGCTCCAGCTCATGACTCAAGTTTCTTGTTAATGCAGACCCTGGGAGGCAGTGGTGATGACTCAGATAATTGAGTTCTTGCCACCCACATGGGAGACCTCGATTGAATTCCTGGCTTCTGGCCTGACCAGCCCTGACTATTGAAGGCATTTGGTAAGTAAACCAATGGATAGGAGCTCTCTGTCTCTGTCTCTTAAATATATAAAGTGACTTTTTAAAAAATATTTGTTTATTTAAAAGGCAGTTTTGCAGAGAGACAGACAGAGACAGAGATTTTCCATCTGCTGATTAACTCTGTAAATGGCCACAACACTTGGAGCTGGGCCAGTCTGAAACCAGGAACCATGAACGTCCTCTGGTTCTCCTTCATGAGTGGCAGGGGCCCAAGGACTTGGGCTGTCTTCCTCTGTTTTCCCAGGCACATTAGCAGGGAGCTGGATCGGAAGTAAAGCAGCTGGGACTCGAACCAGCACCCATATGGGATGCCGGCATCACAGGTGGAGGCTTTATATGCTGTGCCACAATGCTGACCTCATAAATGTTTTTAAAAATGTTTATTTAGGTGCAAAAAATATGCATCTTTTATAAACTTTTTGAAGACCATTATATATCTAAGAAACTAATTATCCAAGGTTACATGAATTTTGAATTTTTTTCTTATATTTTTCTAGCTTTAACCTTTATATTAATATTCATTTTTTTATACACATGCATGGTTTTAATTTTTTCTGTCAAAGAATAATTTATCTTTACAGTAGTTCCATCTTCCATAAACATTCTGAAGTACCCTTGTATATAGTGTGAGATAGGAGTCTGACTTCATTCTTTTGCATCTGGATAACCATTATCTTAGAATTATTTTTTGAAAAAATTGTTTTTTTCTCTCATCGAATTGTCTTGGCATCCTCCTTGGAAATCAACTGACTACAAATATTTAGGGTATATTTCTGGATGGTAAATTCCATTCTATGGATCAGTGTGTACTATACACACACATATATAGTGTAGTTTTCTTTTCAAGCATTATTTTTGTATCTAGAAGTTCGACTTCAAGTCATTCTGTACATCTTTATTCTCCACTTTTTGGATACATGGACTACAATTATCACATCTCTTTTTTAAAGTCCTTTTTAAATTCTAAAATAATTCATTCTGGGTAGGTGGATTTCTATTTATTGATCGTTCTTCTCATCACAAGTTGTACTTTCCTGCCCTATTGTATGACTGGTAATCTTTTTTTTTTTTTTTTTTTAAGATTTATTTATTTATTTGATAGAGTTGCACAGAGAGAAGGAGAGGCAGAGAGAGAGAGAGCAAGATCTTCCATCCACTGGTTCACTCCCTAGTTGGTCGCAGTCCAGAACCAGAGCTTCCTCCATGTCTTCCCATGTGGGTGCAGGGCCCCAAGGACTTGGGCCATCCTCCACTGCTTTCCCAGGCCGTAGCAGAGAGCTGGATGGGAAGTGGAGCAGTTGGGACTCAAACCAGCACCTATATGGGATGCTGGCATTGCAGGTGGCGGCCTTACCTGCTATGCCACAGTGACCTGGTAATCTTTGACCAGATTCCAGACACTATCAATTTTATATTTTGGGGTATTGAATTTTTTTTATTCCTGTAAATTTTCCTGAGGTTTGTTCTATGATTATTAATGTGTTTGTCAACAGTCTGATTTTTTTTTTAAGATTTTATTTATTTATTTGAAAGAGTTACACAGAGAGGGAGGGAGAAGCAAAGAGAGAGAAAGAGAGGTCTTGCATCCTCTGGTTCATTCCCCAGGTCACTGCAACTGCCGGAGCTGCGCCAATCTGAATCCAGGAGCCAGGAGCTTCCTCCAGGTCTTCCCATGCAAGTGCAGGGGCCCAAGGACTCGGACCATCTTCTGCTTTCCCAGGCTATTGCAGAGAGCTGGATCAGAAGTAGAGCAGCTAGGACTAGTACCAGTGCCCATATACGCCACTGCACTGGCCCCTGATCTTTTTTGAGTCTTAACCTTTTTCTTTTTTTGAAAGGTGAAGCAGGGTAAGAGAAATCTTTCATATGCTGATTCATTCCCAAATACCTGCAATAGCTAGGATTGGACCTGGGTAATGTCAGGAGCCAGAAACTCTATCCTGGCTTCCTGTTTGAGGCAGGGATCCAAGTATTTGACTATCTTTCTATCATCTGCTGCCTTCAGAGTGCGCATTAGCTAGAAGCTGGATCAGAAGTAGAGGCAGTGAGTAGGGGTGGGGTGGGGGTGGTGTTGTGGTATAGTGGGTTAAGTGCCACCCACTATACAATGCTGGCATTGTATAAGGGCACTGGTTGGTGTCCTGGCTGCTCCACTTCCATCCCAGCTCTTTGCTGATGGCCCAAGTGTTTGGGTCTCTGCTGCTCATGTGGGAGACCTAGAAAAAGTTCCTGGTTCCTGGCTTTAGCCCAACCCAGCACTGGCTGCTGTGGCTATCTGAGGAGTAAACCAGTGCATAGAAGGTTTCTTTCTCTGTCTCTCTCTAGCTGGTTCACTCTCCAGATGACTGCTTTAGCCAGGTTTGGGCTAGGCTGAAGAAAGGAACCAGGAACTCCATCCTGTCTCCCACATGGGTGGCAGGAGCCCAAGTACTTGGGGCCATCTTCTGCTGACTTCCCAGGTACATTAATGGGGAGCTGGATCAGAAGCTTGGAGTAGCTGAGACTCAAACTGGTGCTCAGTTTTGGGAGCCAAAGTTACAAGCACCAGCTTAACCTGCTGTTCCACAGCACCAGCCCTGAAATACTGGTTTTAACATCAGTAAATTGATGCCTAAATATTGAACTGGATAATGAATTACTACTGCATATTTCTGCTGTGAAGTTTACACAGAAGTTAAAACAAATTAACTAGAGTTTTATGCACTTACTTGAATAAATTTTAAATATAAAAAATTGAGGGGCTGTTATTTGGCACATTGGTTAAGACACTACTTGAAACAGCCGCATCCAATATTGGAGTGCCTGGGCTAAGTCCTGGCTCTAGATCCTGATGCCAGTTTCCTGTTGATACAGAGCATGGAAGGCAGTATTGATGGGTCAGATAATTGGGTTCCTTCCTGCCACCCATATGGGAGACCTGGATTGCATTCCTAGATCCTGACTATGGCCCCAGTCTGCCCCAGCCATTGTGGGCATTTGGGAAGTGAACCAGCAGATGGAAACTCCCTCTGTCTCTGTGTCTGCCTCTCAAATTTAAAAATAAAGGAGTCTCTCAGTAAATAGATATGTTTACACACTGTCTATACTAGCTATTATTTATAAATGCATATATAGACAATAAATTTACAAAAATATTCATGAAAGTAGTAGCAACAAATCTATCCTAACGTTTTCCTTGAACAGGAAGACTAAAGAATGGGTTTGAGAGTGAATTTACACTGGATGTTTTGGCTGTATCTGTAATATTTCATTTCATTGAAAATAAGTTAGAGGGCAGGCATTTGGCACAGTAGTTAAGCCACTGCTTGAGATGCCTGCGTGCCATATTAGACTGAGTTCAAGTTCCAACTCTGCTCTTTTTTTTTTTTTTTTTTTTTTTAAGATTTATTTTATTTATTTGAAAGAGTTACAGAAAGAGGTAGACACAGAGAGGATCTTCCATCCACTGGTTCACTCCGCAGATGGCCACAATGGCTGGAGCTGTGCCAATCCAAAACCAGGAGCCAGGAGCTTCTCCCTGGTCTCTCAGGTGGGTGTAGGGGCCCAAGGTCGTGGGCCATCCTCCACTGCTTTCCCAGGCCATAGCAGAGAGCCAGATCGGAAGAAGAGCAGCCAGGACTAGAACCGGCACCCGTATGGGATGCCGGCGCTTCAGGCCAGGGCTTTAACCCTGCTACGCCGTAGCGCCGGCCCCCCAGCTCTGCTCTTGATTCCATCTTTGTGAAACCACCTTGGAAGTCAGCAGATGATAGCTCAAATACTTAGGTTCTTACCAAGGGGAAGACCTGAATTGAGTCCCTTTCTCCTGTCTTCAGCCTGGCCCTGCCTTGCTCAGCACCATCTGTTGCAGGATGAGGAGTAAGCCAGCAGTTGGGAAATCAATCAACCTCTCTCTTCTCAAATAAACAATAAAATATTTAAGAAAAAAATGTGGAGCCCACTTATGAGAAAGGACTAATATATAGAATATATAAAGAACTCTCAAAACTCAACAGTTAAAAACATCCAGCAAACAATTCATTTAGAAAAGAAGTAAAAGACATGAACAGAAGTCTCACCCGGGGCCGGTGCCGAGGCTCACTTGGCTAATCCTCTGCCTGCGGCGTCGGCATCCCATATGGGTGCCGGGTTCTAGTCCCAGTTGCTCCTCTTCCAGTCCCACTCTCTGCTGTGGCCCTGGAAGGCAGTGGAAGATGGCCCAAGTGCTTGGCCCCCTGCACCCACATGGAAGACCAGGAAGAAGCACCTGGCTCCTGGCTTTGGATTGGTACAGTGCTATCCGTAGTGGCCATTTGGGGAGTGAACCAACGGAAGACCTTTCTCTCTGTCTCTCTCACTGTATAACTCTGCCTGTCTAAAAAAAAAAAAAAGTCTCACCCAAAGAAAGGATATGCAGATGACAGTTAAACACATAAAAAAAATTAGTCATTTGAGAAATGCAAATCAAAACCATGATGAAATATTATATACATTTATCAGAATGGTTTCAATAAAAAATAATGATACCACCAAGTGCTGGTGAGAATGAAGAAACTATATTTATCATCCATTGCTTCTGGGAATATATGATGGTATAGCTACTCTGGAAATCAGCTTGAAAGTTTCATATAAAACTAAACACTCACGTGACTGAAAATTTGCACTGTTGGGCCTTAATCCCACGTAAATGAACTCATGTATGTTTCTTCAAAAACTTGTACATCAATATTAATAACAGCTTTTTTTCTTTTGTAAATATTAGTTTATTTGAAAGTTAACACAGAGTTATAAGAACACCAATTAATGTTACCATATTAAGTCTACATATTCTTTATTTTCTTTTTTAGACTTCATTTATTTATTTGAAAGAGTTAGAGAAACACAGAAGAGAGATCCTCTTTCTGCTGATTCACTTACCAAATGGCCACAACGGCCAGGGATGGGCCAGGCCGATGTCAGGAGCCAGTGGAGCAGTCAGGAAAGGAACTGGAGTCCACGTGGGATGCCAGCATTGCAGGCTGTGGCTCTACCAGCTGCACCACAGTGCTGTCCCCCTGTAGATTACTATACCCAGTCTCACGCCTTAGGAATGGGACTCACAGTCCTAAGTATAAAAAATAAATTTTAATGAACATTTGGGGCCAGTGCTGTGGTGTGGCAGGTTAAGCTGCTGCCTGCAGCATTGACATCCCTTATGGGTGCTGCAAGTCCAATCCAGCTCCCTGCTAATGGCCTGGGAAAGCAGCAGAGGATGGCCTAAGTGCTTGGGCTTCTGTACACATGTGGGAGACCCAGAAAAAGCTCCTGGCTCCTGGTCTTGGATTGGCTCAGCTGTGGCCTTTGCAGCCAGTTGGGGAGTAAACTAACATGAAAAATCTCTCTCTTTTTCTCTGTGTAACTGTCTTTCCAATAAATAAATAGAATTTTTTAAAGTATTGAGCATTTGTAAACATCCCATTTTTACAGATGACATTGAGACTTGGGGTGGTAAAATAGCTTGTTAAATATTGGACATGGTAAAAATAGTAGTAACTTAAAACTGTTTCTATTCATAAAAATTTTTCTTTCTAGTTCATTATTGCTAATTTCCTAGGAGGAATAGTGTTGGAGAAAATTCCGTAAACTTATATTTTGTTAGTATTAAAAAAAATCAAAGTTAGAATGGAAGGTGATGATTAGCTTGCCTTTAATAATTTTTGCTGCATGAGTAGAGAAGATAGTACTATCAGGCTAAGCACATTCCTTCATTAAGAAAAGCCAAGCATCTTTTAAGATTTTGAGTCTGTATCTGTATCCAAATGAGGGCAGATAACAGTAGGCCTCTCTGATCCTTGCAATATCCAGACTGTTTTTTTGTTAGATATTTTTGTCTAGTTCACCTTTTTCATATTCTACACTTGTAAGATAGGCCAATCAAAGATATCCTTGGGAGACATAAGGAACTTTCTATTCCTATAATTCTTTTCAAGAAGAATTTAGTATGAGAGCTAAAACAGCAGAAGCATCTGATTCCATCCAAAGTCACTTTGCATATCTGTTTTTTGTGGTATGTAGGCTCCTAATGATGAGTCATGCTGGTGAGTGTGGTGGTTAGTTTCCGGTATCTTTCACAGTAAGGACCTTCATGACTGGAAAGTATTTGGAATTTACTTTCTGTGCTGAAGTTGAATGGAGAAATTTCCCTTAATATAGATGTTCTAAGATGATTATAGGGTAGTAGGTTAACTCATTTAACTTTTTTTTTTTTTAAGATTTATTTATTTATTTGAAAGAGTTACACAGAGAGAGAAGGAAAGGTAGAGAAATTCTTCCATCCACTGGTTCACCCCTAATTGGCTGCAACAGCTGGAGCTGCGCCGATCTGAAGCCAGGAGCTTCTCCAGGTCTTCCCACATGGGTGCAGGGGCCGGAGGACTTGGGCCGTCTTCCACTGCTTTCCCCGGCCATAGCAGATAGCTGGATAGGAAGTAGAGTAGCCGGGACTTGAACTGGCGCCCATATGGGATGCCGGCACTGCAGGCAGCAGCCATACCCACAGTGCCGGCCCCGACTCATTTAACTTTTAACATCTGTATGATTTGGGTTTTTTTTTAAGATTTATTTTATTTACTTGAAAGAGTTACAGAGAGAGGTAGAGACAGAGGTCTTCCATCCGCTGGTTCACTCCCCAGATGGCCTCAGCAGCCAGAGCTATGGTGATCCTAAGCCAGGAGCCAGGAGCTTCTTCCAGGTCTCCCACATAGGTGCAGGGGCCCAAGGACTTGGGCTGTCTTCTGCTGCTATCCCAGGCCATAGCAGAGAGCTGGATCATAAGAGGAGTAGCTGGGACTCGAACCAGCATCCATATGGGATGCCAGCGCTTCTGGCCAGGGGTTTAACCCACTGCGCCACAGCATTGGCTCCAACAATTTTTTTATGATTCTTAATAACTTTACCACCTAATCCTCTTTTCTTTTGGACTACTTAAGAGATTTCATTTCATTTTTTTGCTGTAGGATGGATAGAATGACAGAAGATGCTCTTCGTTTGAATCTGTTGAAGCGGAGCTTGGACCCAGCAGATGAACGAGATGATGTCCTGGCAAAGAGACTCAAAATGGAAGGGCATGAGGCCATGGAACGTCTAAAAATGTTGGCACTGCTCAAAAGGAAGGATTTGGCAAATCTTGAAGTGCCACATGAGTTACCCACCAAACAGGATAGCAGCGGTGTCAAGGGCTATGAAGAGAAACTCAATGGGAATCTCAGGCCTCATGGAGACAGCAGGACTGCTGGGAGGCCAGGGAAAGAAAACATCAATGATGAGCCTGTGGATATGAGTGCTCGACGGAGGTATGGCTCAGTTTAGTTGCCTCTGGGGTTAGAGTCTTCTCACAAAGTAAGCCTGTGGAAATGGAATGAATTCCAGTGAGAGGAGGGTGTTTTTCATTCTAAAGCTTCTTAGAAGATTTCTCTGTGTCTGGCTTGATTGTGAATTCCTCTTAATTGTAAATGAAACTTGATGCTTCAAAATAATGTAGTATACAAAGAGTTATAGGATTTTTTTCCCATTTTATTTAAAAGACAGAGTGATAGAAAAGAAGAGACACAGAGAAAGAGTTCTTCCATCCACTTGTTCACTCCCCAGATTCCCACAACAGCCAGGTCTGTGCTAGGCTAAAGGCAGGAGAAGGAACTCAGTCTGGGTCTCCCACATGGGTGGCAGGGACCCAAGTATTTGAAGCCAACATGGGCCGTCTCCCTGGGTGCACATTAGCAAGAAACTAGATTGGAAGCTGAGGAGCCAGGACTTGAGCCAAGCACTCTAGTGTGATTGATGCATGTGTCCCAAGCGTTGGCTTAAGCCACTGCACCAAATGCCTGCCTTGAGAATCACAGTTCCTAACCTTAAGATAAAATGGTCAGGGGCCTGTGTTGTGGCACAGTGAGTTAAAGCCCCAGCCAGCAGCACTGGCATCCCATATGGGTGCCAGTTCAAATCCCAGCTGCTCCACTTCTGATCCAGCTCCCTGCTAATATGCCTGGGAAAGCAGTAGAAGATGACCCAAGTCCTTGTGCTTCTGCACCCATGTGGAAGAAAGAAGCTCCTGACTCCTGGCTTTGGATAAGCTCAGCTCCAACTGTTGAGGCCATTTGGGGAGTGAACCAGCAGATGGAAGACCTCTCTCTCTTTGTCTTTCAAATGAATAAAATAAGTCTCTCTCTCTCTCTCTTTTTTTTTTTTTTTTAAGATAAAATGGTCCGGCGCCGTGGCTCAATAGGCTAATCCTCCACCTAGCGGCGCCGGCACACCGGGTTCTAGTCCCGGTCGGGGCGCCAGATTCTGTTCCGGTTGCCCCTCTTCCAGGCCAGCTCTCTGCTGTGGCCCGGGAAGGCAGTGGAGGATGGCCCAAGTGCTTGGGCCCTGCACCCCATGGGAGACCAGGAGAAGCACCTGGCTCCTGCCTTTGGATCAGCGCGGTGTGCCAGGCCGCAACGCGCCAGCCGTGGCGGCCATTGGAGGGTGAACCAACGGCAAAAGGAAGACCTTTCTCTCTGTCTCTCTCTCTCACTATCCACTCTGCCTGTCCCCCCCCCCCCAAAAAAAAAAAAAAAAAAAAAGGTCATTCCTGGATGACCATTGGAAGTAAATTAATATATGGGCTGGATAAAGCTGCCTCCTGCAGTGCCAGCATCCGATCTGGGCACCAGTTTGTGTCCCAGCTGCTCAACTTCAAGTCCAGCTCCCTGCTAATGGCCTGGGGAAAGGAGTGGAAGACAGCCCAAGTGTTTGGGGTCTCTGCTTCCCACATGGGAGACCAGGATGAAGCTCCTGGCTTCTGGCTTCAGCCTGGCCGAGCACTGACTGTTAATAGCCATCTGGGGTGTGAACCAGTGGGTAGGTTCTTTCTCGCTTTGTGTGTGTCTGATTCTTTCTCTGTAACTCTTTCAAGCTAAAAGTCTCTTTTTAAGTAATAAATTAATATATACCTTCACACTGATGCCTTTCTGGCGCCGCGGCTCACTAGGCTAATCCTCCACCTAGCGGCGCAAGCACACCGGGTTCTAGTCCTGGTCGGGGCGCCGGATTCTGTCCCGGTTGCCCCTCTTCCAGGCCAGCTCTCTGCTGTGGCCCGGGAGTGCAGTGGAGGATGGCCCAAGTGCTTGGGCCCTGCACCCCATGGGAGACCAGGAGAAGCACCTGGCTCCTGCCATCGGATCAGCGCGGTGCGGCGGCCATTGGAGGGTGAACCAACGACAAAGGAAGACCTTTCTCTCTCTGTCTCTCTCTCTCTCTCACTGTCCACTCGGCCTCTCAAAAAATAAAAAAATAAAAAATAAATTAAAAAAATAAAGCCATGCCTTTGAGGTGAGGGGTGGAGGGTAAGTCTTGTCTTTAGCTCATTCCAGAAGTGTTATGATTTGTTTAATGTGGAGTCCCAGTTTTTGTTACATCAAAAAGCATGGGCCTGGCTTTTCTTGTTTCTAAGGGAATCAGTTTTATGTGGTAAGTCTTGACATTCTTGCCTTGTCTGTTCCACTTCCCTCAACCCCCGCAGATATATAAACATTTATTTATGACTTAAGCTCATTCATTTTCTCTTTCACACATGTACACAAAGAACATGTCTTCATTTTTTTCTTGTGTCTATCAAAATTGAGTAACTTGAATCTATGGAGCACACAACACACTGTATGGAAGTACATGGAATAGGCTGAAGACCAAATCAGGCTGGGCATTGAATCAACCCCCCAGGTTTTTTGTTTTTGGTAGTGGTTTTTGTTTAAGGTTTATTTAAAAGGCAAGTTACAGAGAAAGATTGGGAAAGAGATCCTGTCTATGCTGGTTTATACCCCAAATGGTTGCCAAGGCCAGGGCTGGCTAAGCCGAAGCCAGGAGACAGGAACCAGGAACTTTATCCAGGTATCCCACCTGGGTTGCAGGGCCCCAAGTACTTGGGCCATCTCCCAATGCCTTCCCAGGCACATTTGCAGGGAGCTGGATCAGAAACCAGTGCCCATATGGGATTCCAGCATCATAAGCAATGGCTTAACCCGCTGTGCCACAGCATCCTCCACAATGTCATCCCCACTAACCCTAGTTTATTTGAAAGGCGGAGTTACAGAGAGAGAACGAGAATGTGTGTGAGATCTTCATATGCTGGTTCACTCCAGAAGGCTGCAGTGGCCAGACCTGGGCTGCTCTGAACCTGGGAGCCAGGAGCTTCTTTTGAGTCTCCTGTGTGGATGCAAGAGCCATCCTCCACTGCTTTCCAGTAATATCAGGGAGCTGGATTGGAAGCAGAGCAGCTGGGAGTTGAACCAGCGCCCATATGGAGTGCTGGCTGGTGACTTTGCCCACTACGCCACAGCACTGTCCACACTAGCCCTAGTTATAAGAATATCCAGATGGGGGCCAGCTTTGTGGAGCCGTTTCCAGTTAAGGTACTGCCGGCAATACTGAAATCCCATATGGGCACAGGTTCAAGTGCCAACTGTTCTGCTTCTGGGAAAACAGCAGAAGATGGTCCAAGTATGTGGACCCCACCACCCTGTAGGAGACCCAGATAGAGTTCCAGGCCCCTGGCTTCAGCCTGGCCCAGCCCTTGCTGTTGCCAGCATTGGGGAATGTAACCTGTAGGTGGAAGATCTCTCTTCTCTTTTTCCCTCCTACCCTCTTCCTCCATTTCTCTGTCTCTCTGTCTCTGTCACTTTGCCATTTAAATAAAAAAATTACGGAGTAATAAAATATTAAAAAAAAGAGAAATGAACAAAATATAGAATCCCAGGAAGGAAAACCATGGTTTCTTTTTTTTTTTTCTTTCTTTCTTTTTTGGCAGGCAGAGTGGACAGTGAGAGAGACAAAGAGAAAGGTCTTCCTTTCCCGTTGGTTCACCCCACAGTGGCCACTGCAGCCAGCGCACTGCGCTGATCCAAAGCCAGGAACCAGGTGCTTCTACTGGTCTCCCATGCGGGTGCAAGGCCCAAGCACTTGGGCCATCCTCCACTGCCTTCCCAGGCCACAGCAGAGAGCTGGACTGGAAGAGGAACAATCGGGACAGAATCTGGCGACCCAACCGGGACTAGAACCGGGGGTGCCAGTGCCGCAGGCGCCAGCCCCATGTTTTTTTTTGTTTTGTTTTGTTTTTTGTTTTTTTGATATGTTATCCTCCAAGAATTGGAAATTTGTAAGATATATATATATATATATATTTTTTTTTTTTTTTTTTTTTGACAGGTAGAGTGGACAGTGAGAGACTGAGAGACAGAGAGAAAGGTCTTCCTTTTCTGTTCGCTCATCCCCCAATGGCCGCTGCGGCTGGTGCGCTGCAGCCGGCGCACCGTGATGATCCAAAGCCAGGAGCCAGGTGCTTCTCCTGGTCTCCCATGGGGTGCAGGGCCCAAGCACTTGGGCCATCCTCCACTGCACTCCCAGGCCACAGCAGAGAGCTGGACAGGAAGAGGGGCAACTGGGACAGAATCCAGTGCCCCAACTGGTACTAGAACCCGGTGTGCTGGCGCCACAGGTGGAGGATTAGCCTATTGAGCCGTGGCACCGGCCCCCATGGTTTTGTTTTGGTTTTTTTTTTTGTTGTTGTTGTTGTTGTTGTTGTTGTTGTTTTGACAGGCAGAGTGGACAGTGAGAGAGAGAGACAGAGAGAAAGGTCTTCCTTTTGCCGTTGGTTCACCCTCCAATGGCTGCCGTGGCCGGCACGCTGCGGCCGGCGCACCGCACTGATCCGATGGCAGGAGCCAGGAGCCAGGTGCTTTTCCTGGTCTCCCATGGGGTGCAGGGCCCAAGCACCTGGGCCATCCTCCACTGCACTCCCTGGCCACAGCAGAGAGCTGGCCTGGAAGAGGGGCAACCAGGACAGAATCGGGCACCCTGACAGGGACTAGAACCCGGTGTGCCGGCGCCGCTAGGCGGAGGATTAGCCTAGTGAGCCGCGGCGCCGGCCCCCATTGTTTTTTTAATAGGATTAAAAGATAGGTAAAAGGACTGGTGCTGTGGCATGGTGGATTGATATCTACCTGCGTCACTGGCATCCCATGTGGGCACTGGTTCGAGTCCTGGCTGCTTGGGCCCCTGTATCCACAGGGGAGACCAGGGGAGGATTCTGGCTCCTGGCTTTGGATCCTCCCAGCTCCCGCCCTTGCAGCTAGTTGGCGCGGTGGGGGAGGGGAAAGTGGGATACCAACAGATTGAAGACCTTCCTCGCTTGTTCTCTTCCTCTTTCTCTTTGTAACTCTACCTCTCAAATAAAAACTCTTTAAAAAGAAAATGCATAAAATGAAAGCAGGAGGATAGAAGAGTTCTTCACATGTAGCCATGTTGCCTAAACATCTTATTTTGCTCTCATTTAGGAAAGTTATGGTATCTATGAAATAAAGTATGTGTGAAACCAATTCTATTTTTATTTTCAAATGCTAGAGATACAACAGCAGTTCTTTGTGTTTAGTTATTTTTACTACCGGGATGAAAATAAGGAAAATCTGCCAGACTGAGTCACAACTTTCAGCAGCAAGTTGGACTTTAATAATATTAAGAACCCCAGATACTGCAAATCATGTGTGTTTGGGAAAGGAGCATAGCAGTTTCTTTCCTTGAATGTTTAACACATGAAGACAGGGTCTCTGTTGTGTTTTTTTGTTTTTGGAGGAGTAAGACTTGATTTAGGCTTTATGTTTTCTGTACTATTTTTCTAATATGGATCTGATTATATCTGAGAATATCATTTTGTGTTCTCAGATAAGATTTCCTGATAATGTTACACACTTCCAGAATCTTTTATCCAGAAATGTCTCTGCATATCTTGGTTCTTGGGAGTCCCTAATAGATTTGAGCAATAAAATAATTCCTTACCTTAGAAATAATCTTTTATATTTTAAAGGCAGATTGAGAGAGGTAGCAACACACCCAGAATGGCCAAAACAACCAGATACGGTCCACGCTAAAACCAGGTTGAGCTGCCATCTGTGGTGCTGGCATCACATATTAGAATGCTGGTTTGTGTCCCAGCTGCTCTACTTCTGTTCCAGCTCCCTGCTGATGTACCTGGAAAGGCAGTGGAAGATGGCCCAAGTGCTTAGGCCCCTGCTACCCAATGGGAGACCCAGATAGAGTCCATGCTCTTGGCTGTAGCTTAGCCCATGCTCTTGGCTCTTGTGGGTATTTGGGGTGTGAACCAGCAGATGGACGATCTCTTTCTCTGTCTTTTCCTGTCTGCCTCTCGCTCTCGCTCTTGCTTTGCCCTTCAAATACATCTTTTACAAAGGAAAAGAAGCCGGCGCCGCGGCTCACTAGGCTAATCCTCCGCCTAGTGGCGCCGGCACATCGGGTTCTAGTCCCGGTCGGGGCGCCGGATTCTGTCCCGGTTGCCCCTCTTCCAGGCCAGCTCTCTGCTGTGGCCCGGGAGTGCAGTGGAGAATGGCCCAGGTGCTTGGGCCCTGCACCCCATGGGAGACCAGGAAAAGCACCTGGCTCCTGGCTCCTGCCATCGGATCAGCGCGATGCGCCGGCCGCAGCGTGCCGGCCGCGGCGGCCATTGGAGGGTGAACCAACGGCAAAGGAAGACCTTTCTCTCTGTCTCTCTCTCTCACTGTCCACTCTGCCTGTAAAAAAAAAAAAAAAAAAAAAAAAAAAAAAAAAAAGGAAAAGGAAAAGAAAAACTAGAACTCCAACGTGAGATGCAGGAAGCAGCAGCTTAAGCCATTGAATCACAAGACCCACATCTCTTTCTCTGCCTCTCAAGTTGAAAAATAACACACAGAATGGGCCAGCGTTGTGGTGCAGTGGGTTAAGCCTGCAGCACCAAAATCCCATATGGATGCTGGTTTGAGTCCTGGCTGCTCCACTTGCAATCCAGCTCCATGCTAATGTGCCTGGGAAAGTAGCGGAGGATGGCTCAAATCTCTAGGTCCTTGTACCCATGTGAGAGGCTCTGGAAGAATCTCTTGGTTTTGGCCTGGCCTGGCCGTGGTCATTGTGGCTGTTTGGGGAGTGAACCAGGATGGAGGATATCTCTCTCTGTCTCTCTTTCTCTATAACTCTGTCTTGCAAATAAATAAATCTTTAAAAAGAGAGAGAAACACACAGGAGAAGGACAGGCCTTGTGTTTTAAGACCTTAATGGTTCCTGTGTTGCATACCTAAGTGCCTGGGTCCAATAACTGCCTCCATCTTCTGACTCCAGTTTCCTGCTAATGCAGTCAGCAGTACTGACTCAGGAACCAGATTGCTGCCACTCAACATGAGAGACCTAGATTGAGTTTTAGCTCCAGTCTGACCCAGTCTGCTCATTGCATGTGGGGAGTAAACCAGTAGATAGGAGTGTTCATTCAGTTTGTCTGTGTTTCTTCTTGACCCTCTTTCTCCCCACCTCAAATATGGGAAGAATCTTCTAAAAGTTATGGATCTAACCAGGACCAGAGTGAGTGATATGCATTGAGAAATCAAGTGGAGAATGGGAAATTTTCCAGACCTCAAAATTGTTCATGCATGTTAACATTAGGGATGAAGGGGATAAAGAAATATAGAAATGTTATGTATGTTGCACACAGAAAATATAAACAGTTTTTTCAAGCCTGACCTAAATAGGGTTCCAGGAACTTTGAGTTTGAGAATGAAAGAATCTTTTCTCCCTCTAGTGGCCCCTTTTCGTATAATTCTATATTCTCAGTTTGCTATGTCCATAACCAACAAGGTAATATAGCCATCCATACAAATTTGTTAGTTTACAAGCCATTCTCCTCACTTTGACCCACTATTCTATTTTATCAGCTAAGTTTAGTTTATTTTAGTAATTCCAATTGAACCACTGAGGTATTGAATGTCTGTCCCATCCAGGGATGTCTTTTCCAGGGATGTCTTGTTCAGAAGACATCCATGTCCCATGCAGGTGGTGTAGTACAGGTTAAACTGCCACTTGGGACACAGTATGCATCACATATTGGCCTCTGCATCTGATGCAGCTTCCTGGTAATGTGCACCCTAAGGGCAGCATATGATGGGTCAAGTACTTGGGTCCCTGCCATCTGTGTGAGTGACCAAGATGGAGTTCTGACTCCTGGCTTTGGCCTAGGTCATCCGTTTGGGCCATTTGGGGAGTGAATCAGCAGATGAAAGATAATCTGTTAGCTCTGCCTTTCACATAATTAAGAATGAACAGACTTTAAAAAAAAATCCTATCCCAACAGTATCTGAGACAGTAAGCTCTGAGAAATAGTGGAGAGGCTCTCATGACTAATGATCTGCAAATGTAATGTGTTCAAATAAGCCTAAAAACTCATTGCCCTAGAACCATATACTCCTGACAACAGGGACAATCTCAAGAAAAGTGGGAACTAGTAAGATATCTTTGAAATCAGAGATTAAATAGAAAGTACAATCAATGGCTTGAGAATACAAGGCAGTTTCCAGTTTTTTTTTGTTTTTTTTTGTTTTTTTTTTTTTGTTTTTTTTTTTTTTTGACAGAGTGGACAGTGAGAGGGAGACAGAGAGAAAGGTCTTCTGTTGCCATTGGTTCACCCTCTAATGGCCACCGCAGCCAGCGCACCGCGCTGATCCGATGGCAGGAGCCAGGTATTATCCTGGTCTCCCATGGGGTGCAGGGCCCAAGCACTTGGGCTATCCTCCACTGCACTCCCTGGCCACAGCAGAGAGCTGGCCTGGAAGAGGGGCAACTGGACAGAATCTGGCGCCCCGACCGGGACTAGAACCCGGTATGCCGGAGCCGCAAGGCGAAGGATTAGCCTAGTGAGTCACGGTGCCAACCATTAGTTAACTCTTAAACATTGAGTGCCATTTTTCATTATCTGCAGAAAGAAACCTAGCCCCCAGAAAGACCAAAACAAATTTTACAGAATAAATAGGTTTAGTAATAAGTAACTTCTAGGTGCCAGTTTTGTAGCATAGCAGGTTATACCATATGGGTCTCAGTTCAAGTCCTGGCTGTTCCACTCTGATCCAGCTCCTTGCTAATGTGCCTGGGAAAGCAGTGGAGCATGACCCAAGTGCATAGGCCACTGCACCCACGTGGGATACCTGAAAAAAGCTCCTGGATCCTGGATCCAGCCTTGCCCAGCCCTGGTCATTGTGTCCATCTAGGGTTCTCTCTCTGTCTTTCCTTTTGTGTCTGTAACTCTGTCTTAAAAAAAAAAAAAAAAAAAAAAAAGAGTAATTTCTAGATAGTTTCTTTCTGGCAAATAGGTGCAAGTTTCCTATATGTAATTATCCAGGTTCAGTCTTCCTTCAAAAGTCTGTACTTGGTAATTTTTCTTTTTTCAGGCCTTCTTTTGCCGGTTATTTAGTTTGACAGGATAGACTTTCATTGAGGTTCATATAACTGCCTTTCTTGTAAATCCTCATATAGCCAGGACCATGTTACCATCTGTACCTAGGATAAATGATTAGGTTCTACTGCTTTTGCCCTTCTTCCCCCATAAAGCTAGCCATTTCCTTCTTGAGCTTCCATGTAACTAATGACAGTTCAATGAATAATGAGTTACAGAGAGAACAATCATTTTAGAATATTTATCAAAATCTGGGGGGTAGGGATGGCATAGTGGGTAAAGTCACCACCTGCAACTCTGACATTGCATATGGGCACCAGTTCAAGTCCCAGCTGCTTCACTTCCATTCCAACTCCCTGCTAATGGCCTAGGAAAAACACTGGCCCAAGCAAAACCTGGAAGAAGATCCTGACTTTCGCTTGAGCTTTTGTGGCCGTCTGGGAAATGAACCAGCAAATGGAAAATCTCTCTGTCTCTTCCTCTAACTCTTTCAAATGAATAAATCTTAAAAAAAAAAAATCTGTGTAAGGGGCAATTGATGATTGGCACAGTGGTTAAGATGCCACTAGTGCCAGCGCCGTGGCTCGCTAGGCTAATCCTCCCCCTGCGGCACTGGCACCCCGGGTTCAAGTCCTGGTTGGGGCACAGGATTCTGTCCCGGTTGTTCCTCTTCCAGTCCAGCTCTCTGCTGTGGCCCGGGAGAGCAGCGGAGGATGGCCCAAGTGCTTGGGCCCTGCACCCACATGGGAGACCAGGAGGAAGCACCTGGCTCCTGGCTTTGGATTGGCTCAATGCACTGCCCATAGCGGCCATTTGGGGGGTGAACCAACAGAAGGAAGACTTTTCTCTCTGTCTCTCTCTCTCACTGTCTTAACTCTGCCTGTCAAAAAAAAAAAAAAAGTCTAAGATGCCACTTGTGTCCCCTGTATCCCATATCAGGAGTTCTTTGGTTTGAGCCCTGACTCCGTTTCCAGTTCCTGCTGATGTGCACCCTAGAAGGCTCAAGTACTTGAGTTCTTGCTACCCATATGGGAGATCCCGATTGAGTTCTTGGTCCTGCATTGGCCTGACCCAGCCCCAGCTGCTGTTGCAGGCATTTGTGGAATAAACCAGTGAATGGGAAGATCCCTGTTGCTTTACATTCAAACAAATAATTTTGTCCCAGAGGGCACAGGGACAGAGATATAAAGATAATGACTGGCTTTAAGATAGAAACAAGAGGGTGCCAGTGCTGTGACTTAGTAGGCTAAGCCTCCACCTCCAGGGTTGGCATCCTACATATTCACCGGTTCAAGTCCCAGCTATTCCTCTTCTGATCCAGCTCTCTGCTGTGGCCTGGGAAAGCAGAAGATGATGTGCTTCTTTCTTGGGCCTCTGCACCCGTGTTGGGAGTGAACCAGTGGATGGAAGACCTTTCTCTGTCTCTCCTTTTCTCTGTAACTCTTAATAAATAAAGATCTTAAAAAAAAAAAAAAAGCCGGCGCCGTGGCTCAATAGGCTAATCCTCCGCCTTGCGGCGCCGGCACACCGGGTTCGAGTCCCGGTTGGGGCGCCGGATTCTGTCCCGGTTGCCCCTCTTCCAGGCCAGCTCTCTGCTATGGCCAGGGAGTGCAGTGGAGGATGGCCCAGGTGCTTGGGCCCTGCACCCCATGGGAGACCAGGAAAAGCACCTGGCTCCTGGCTCCTGCCAGGATCAGCGCGGTGCGCCGGCTGCAGCGGCGGCCATTGGAGGGTGAACCAACGGCAAAAAGGAAGACCTTTCTCTCTCTGTCTCTCTCTCTCACTGTCCACTCTGCCTGTCAAAAAAAAAAAAAAAAAAAAAAAAAAAAAAGAAACAAGTCGGAGCGCCGGATTCTTTCCCGGTTGCCCCTCTTCCAGGCCAGCTCTCTGCTGTGGCCCGGGAAGGCAGTGGAGGATGGCCCAAGTGCTTGGGCCCTGCACCCCATGGGAGACCTGGAGAAGCACCTGGCTCCTGCCTTCGGATCAGTGCGGTGTGCCAGCTGCAGCGCGCCAGCCGTGGCAGCCATTGGAGGGTGAACCAACGGCAAAAGGAAGACCTTTCTCTCCGTCTCTTTCTCTCTCACTATCCACTCTGCCTGTCCAAAAAGTTAAAAATTAAAAAAAGAAACAAGTGTTCTTATCATACAGAGTTTATGTTTTGAATTTATATTTATTTACTTGAAAGGCAGAGAAAGATCTTCCAATCCACTAGTTCACTCCCCATCCATTGCAGTCAATTGAGGAGTGAACAAGCAGACTTTAAATAAATAAGTTTAAAAAAAATTTTTTTTTCTACATGGAAAAAAATTCAGAGGAATTTAGGTCTGTTCTGCTTCACCCTTAACTCTTAGGATAAAGACACCACGATGGAAATAATAGCAAAATCTCAGAATATTTAACATCTAAATTCCTTAGAGGTAAGGGCACTGTGGTATAGCAGGATCCATTGTTGGGGGCACCTGCATTCCATATCGGAGTGCCTGGGATTTAGTCCTGCCTCGGCCTTCCTGACTGAGGTTTCTGTTAATGTGCTTGGGAGGCAGCAGGTGATAGCTTAAGACCTGAGTCCCTCGGGCTGGCGCTATGGCACAGCAGGTGAAGGTGCTGGCTTCCGCAGTGACTGGAGCTGCACCAGTCTGAAGCCAGGAAGGAGCCAGGAGATTCTTCTAGATCTCTCACATGGGTGCAGGGGCCCAAGAACTTGGGCCATCTTCTGCTGCTTTCCTAGGCCATAGCAGAGAGCTGGATCAGAAGTGGAGCAGCTGGGACTCAAACCAGTGCCCATATGGGATGCCAGCACTGCAGGTGGTGGCTTTACCTGCTATGCCATAGCACTGGCCCTGAAAAAAGATTTTTTAAAGATTTATTTATTTATTTATTTATTTGAAAGAGTTACACAGAGAGAGGAGAGGCAGAAAGAGAGAGAGGTCTTCCCTCCAATGGTTCACTCCCCAGTTGGCCACAATGGCCGGAGCTGTGCTGATCCGAAGCCAGGAGCCAGGAGCTTCTTCTGAGTCTCCCACACAAGTGCAGGGGCCCAAGGACTTGGACTATCTTCCACTGCTTTCCCAGGCCATAGCAGAGAGCTGGATCAGAAGTGGAGCAGTCAGATCTCGAACTGGCGCCCATATGGGATGCCAGTGCTTCAGGCCAGGGCATTAACCCACTGTGCCACAGCGCTGGCCCCTGAAAAAAAAATTCTTTAACATTTTTATGAACCTCACTGTTGGAAATACCTTAATTTTTCCTTTTTTCATTTAGTGAGCCTGATCGAGGAAGGCTAACTCCGTCTCCAGATATCATTGTTTTGTCTGACAATGAGGCTTCCAGTCCTCGTTCTAGCTCCCGAATGGAAGAAAGACTTAAAGCAGCCAACCTAGAGATGTTTAAGGTAAGAAGATTGAATGTTCTCCATTTCATACTATTTCTGTTTCTTTTAATTCTGTAAGAATCTTTATTCTGGTTGGTTATTGAGTGTTTACTTTTTTATCCAAATAACTACCTATTTATAAACTCTTTAACTTTCAGTTTCATGGATGTACTCTTTTAGAAGGAACTCTTAGAGAAGGTAGTTTGAAAAAGCATATATAAGCAAGTATACTTAATGTAATTTATATTTGGAAAATGAAAAATTTATAATTCAAGTCACATAAAGTAAGCACTTGGCTGGAAGGATACTCTCTACATTCTATCCAGAGTCTTACACTATAGAGAGACTCCTAAGGTTAGCTAGGGGAAAATGGCTTTAAAATATTTAGAAAACAGTGTCTCCCTGTGGTCATTTAGTGCCTACTGAATGTTCAGACACTGTACCACTCCCCAGAGATAACAAAGATAATCCTGTCATCACTTCTGCTTTTGTATGGATGCTGAAGGTTTCAAGCCTAACAAGTCAGGATCAGCCCTTGCAGGAAGGGATTCTGGATACCTGTTGCCATCACTGACGGTCTCCTTGTTTCCTTAGGGGAAAGGCATTGAGGAACGGCAGCAGCTCATCAAGCAGCTGCGAGATGAGCTACGATTGGAAGAAGCCCGACTGGTGCTATTAAAGAAACTGAGACAGAGTCAACTACAGAAAGAGAATGTAGTCCAGAAGGTAATACACCCCAGAAACAAGGGACTAGAGGAAAGAAAGAAAAGATCGTTTGAGAATGGGCTGCCCAGCCTGGCTCATTCTTCTCTGTATGTAGCTTCTATTAGTCTCTAGAAGCAGTGATTTCTTTTCTGTCTTAGACTTTAATCATGAAAATCTTGATTCCATTTTTCTCATTTTTTCCTCCTGGTGAACAGGAGCTTCACATTGACAAGGAATTTGAAAGTCTAGAAATGTATCCGAGTCCCTCCTGTAATTGGTGGCCTTTTTCACAGTCTCATTTTCTCTTCCCTCTCCCAGACTCCAGTTGTACAGAATGCAGCATCTATTGTTCAGCCGTCTCCTGCACATGTGGGACAACAGGGCTTATCCAAGCTTCCCTCCCGGCCTGGGGCCCAAGGGGTTGAACCTCAGAATTTGAGAACATTACAGGTATGTGACCCACAGTAGGATCATAGTGTTGAAGGGCCCAGTCTATTCACTCTCTTTTAGGGCTTTTCTGGTGGTGATGGAAGAATCTGGCCATGATAGGGGTGTTACCACTACAGACAGTCCTGTTGATCCTTTATGACATAGCTGAGTCTGCAGTAGAAGGGTGAACAGCCTGCGTCTGCCACTCTCGTTTTTCTTCTCTAGGAAAGGTTTCCAGCTTCTCTAGAGAAGGGTTTGATCATTTTTAAACTCTCTAATCATACAAGATTAGAGAGTTATTACCAAAAAAGCCAGGAATTTCTTATGAATCAGGGTATACAGTGGTGGTCAATTTCCATAGATCATTAGATGAAATTACCAAACCTGACTATGTTACTCCTGTGTTTCTATTCAACTACGTATGTTTTAGGCAGTGTTCTCTCCTTTTGCATTTTGTGAGGCTTTATTACCACCTGTGACTAGTTTTTTCTCTTCCCCTTCAGGGTCATAGTGTCATCCGTTCAGCAACCAATACCACCCTCCCACACATGTTGATGTCTCAGCGTGTTATTGCACCAAACCCAGCCCAGCTACAGGGTCAGCGGGGCCCACCTAAGCCTGGCCTTGTACGCACCACAACACCCAACATGAATCCTGCCATCAATTACCAACCAGTAAGAGAATTATGATGTGGAAATAGAAATTGTTTATTTGCTTTTCTTTTGAAGTACCCATAATTTCTGTACATAGAGAAATTCTATGACAAGGGTAAGGTGAATGGAGGTTGAATTGAGCATTCCCAAAAGTGGAAGCTTTGAGGAATTACATGTGAATATTAGTGGGGAGAGAGGATATATAGCAGAGTAGCCGTAAGCCAATATATTCTAGCAACACAGAGAAGGATCTAGAAGATGCATGACAGAAAGCATCCCCAGTCTTTATTTTTCTCTTAACAGATCTTTTGCAGTGAATAAGTTGCTCACTTCCTATCTTGGGAAAGTTAAGTAGTCCAAATTAGGATCGGATAGAGTCCTCTGCCAAGAATGCATGTATTGGTCCTATCTCCCATATACCAGCCATCAATGATAACTATTCTCAATCTATTTTAGCAGTCAAGTTCTTCTGTTCCCTGTCAGCGCACAACATCCTCTGCCATCTACATGAACCTTGCTTCCCATATTCAGCCAGGGACCGTGAACAGAGTGTCTTCACCACTTCCAAGCCCTAGCGCCATGACTGATGCTGCCAACTCACAGGCTGCAGCCAAACTGGCTCTTCGCAAACAGCTGGAAAAGACACTCCTGGAGATCCCACCCCCAAAACCTCCTGCTCCCTTGCTTCACTTCCTGCCTAGTGCAGCCAATAGTGAGTTCATCTACATGGTGGGCTTAGAAGAAGTCGTACAGAGTGTCATTGACAGCCAAGGTAAGATATTTCTGCTAATCAGTCTCCTTATCTAAGCAATAGGTTGTCAAGCCTGATTAACTTAAGCAGAGTATCAGAGTACTGTGCAATATTAAATAGTTTCTTTTTACTATTGCGAAACTGCTACCCATCTCTTATTTACAGGCTGTTGGGGGAGCAACATATCAGAAGAACTTTTTTGTATGTGTGTATCTTAGGCTTCATATTTTTATTGTGGGGGCAGTGTTGTTAAGCCATAGTGGTTTAAGCCACTGCTTACAGTGCTGGAATCCCATATCGGAGCACCAGTTCAAATCTGAGTTGCTCTGCTTCTGATCCAGCTCTCTGCTAGTATACCTGGGAACATAGCAGAGGATGGCCCAAGTGCTTGTGTCCCTGCCACTGATGGTGGGAGATCTGGAAGAAGTTCCAGGCTCCTGGCTTCAGCCTGGCCCAGCCCCAGTCATTGCAGCCATTTTGGTGAATGAACTAGCAGATGGATGATCTCTCTCTCTCTGTGTCTCTGTCACTCTGCTTTTAAAATAAATAAATCTTGAAAATTGTATATATATTAAGTTTTATTGATTATTTTGTGTATTTACATATTTTTTACAGTATATTTCTCTTAAATGGTGCTTAATGTGATACATATATAATTTGATGGTTAGAACTTGTTTTTAATATCAATATTTGGCATTGTGGTGAATTACCATAATTGATCCCTGTCCTTTGAACATTTGTAGTTGAGAAAATACACATACTGACATAGATAACTAAGTATGGCCACAGAAAAGCCATAAAATATCACTGAGCCAGACTATGGAGCTGTTTTTTTTGACAGGCAGAGTTAGAGAGAGAGAGGCAGAGGGAAAGGTCTTCCTTCTGTTGGTTCACCCCCCAAATGGCCGCTACGGCTGGCGCTGCGCTGATCCGAAGCCAGGAGCCAGGTGTTTCCTCCTGGTCTCCCATGTGGGTGCAGGGCCCAAACACTTGGGCCATCCTCCACTGCCTTTCCAGGCCACAGCAGAGAGCTGGACTGGAAGAGGGGCAACCAGAACAGAATCCGGCGCCCCGACCGGGACTAGAACCCGGGGTGCCGATGCCGCAGGGGGAGGATTAGCCTAGTGAGCCGCGGTGCCAGCCCAGACTGTAGAGTTTTAACACCATATAGTCTAAACTTACAGAAGTTGTTAAATTTTCCAAACTACAGACTTGTGAGAACATCTTACAGGCAAGGAAAGCCCCTAGAGGACTCAGTATTGGCTATAAACAGATCACAAGGTGACTAATTCAGACGCTGATAACTAAAATCATGAATGTATGTATCAGGGATAAGGATAGTCTAGAGTCAGGAGATGTGAAGCAGTGAAAGGATTGCTTGAGTTCCATGGAGTCCTTTGACTCTGAATTGACAACAGTATTTTCTTCTCAAGGTGATAAAGTAGAAAATCAGAAAACATGGATTCTTTTTCCCAGCTCTTGTCATTTAGGAGTTGTTTTATTTCTTAGACCGTTTCCTCATTTGTAAGGAAAGATGGTACTGTCTGAACTCCTTAAAGTGATGTTGTTAAAATGAAATGAAATTTTTGTTTTATTGAAAGTATTTTATAAATTGTAGAGTATTTTTGTAGAGTCCTCTCTTAGTTCAACAGAACAGACTCCTGGAAAGGTGCTGTTTGATGAGAAGATAGGAGATGTGAAGCCGTTGTGTTTTTTCTGTTGGCATCTAGGCAAAAGCTGTGCCTCACTTCTGCGGGTCGAACCCTTTGTGTGTGCCCAGTGCCGTACAGATTTCACCCCTCACTGGAAGCAAGAAAAGAATGGTAAGATTCTGTGCGAGCAGTGTATGACCTCCAACCAGAAGAAGGCCCTAAAAGCTGAACACACCAACCGACTGAAAAATGCTTTTGTTAAAGCCCTTCAGCAGGAACAGGTAAGAATTCTGACTCCTGCCCAGCAGTCAGTTGTACAGTTTGGGTTGTTTTTTTTTGTTTTTTTTTTTTTTTTAAGATTTATTTATTTACTTAAAAGTCAGAATTACACAGAGAGGAGAAGCAGAGAGAGAGAGGGAGGTCTTCCATCCGCTGGGTCACTCCCCAGATGGCCACAATGGCTGGAGCCAGGAGGAGTTTTTCATGTTACCTACAAAGACTTGTGGACCTCGGAGCCTAGGTTTCCTTTTATCTTTATCATTCTGTATTTCCTATTTCCATTTGACTATTTTTGATTAGGTAGGAGCATAGTAACATGGGTGAGGTTTAGGAAAAGGAACAAAAGTCTTGAGACTAGTAACTTTTCCATTGCACTAAAGAAATCCCTCTTAGCTTCATTTTGTCCTCAAACCATGGATTTTGGTGGGAGGAATTTATATTTGGAATAGAAATCTGAGGGAAGCGAATGTCTGGAGTCCATATCTGACAAAGGAAAGTGTGTACTATAAAGTAGCCCATTGAAGAATATTGGTGCTGGATAGAGTATGTGACCATCTGTAGTAGCTACAGAAGATCTTGAAGAGTGGAAAATGTGTTAGGAAATTCACATTCCCAATTTGTTACCAGTTAGACTCCTTGGAGTAGCATCATGAATCTTCTGGAAAATAAATAGGCAAGGATCAAAAATCACTCATAATTCACAAGCTTTAATTACATTAGTAAGCTCATTGCCCCTACACAGCTTCCTCCAGCCAGCTTGTGAGAGCTTGCTTTCCTGAACAGAAAGAGAATCCTTTAATCAGTAAAGCAAGTTGGCTGCTTGTACCTGAAAATCTCAGGACAGCCACCCCCACCAATCTCTTGCCTTTTCTATATCCCCCAAACTAACTGGCAACATTAGAGATAAGAAAACATCTAGGTTTTCTGGTTAAGAAATGGAGTACTTGGGACTGGCACTGTGGCGCAGTAGGTTAATCCTCCGTCTGTGGCGCCAGCGTCCCATATGGGCGCCGGTTCTAGTCCCAGCTGCCCCTCTTCCAGTCCAGCTCTCTGCTATGGCCTGGGAAAGCAGTAGAAGATGGACCAAGTGTTTGGGCCCCTGCACCCTCATGGGAGACTAGGAAGAAGCTCCTGGCTCCTGGCTCCTGGCTTCGGATCGGCGCAGCTCCAGCCGTTGCAGCCATCTGGGGAGTGAACCAATGGAAGGAAAACCTTTCTCTCTGTCTCTCCTTCTCACTGTGTATCTCTGTCAAATAAATAATCTAAAAAAAAAAAAAAAAAAAGAAAAGAAAAAGAAATGGGGTACTGTCCTTCCAAACTGATGTGATGACTCCCAACAGGAAATTGAACAGCGATTACAGCAGCAGGCAGCCCTCTCCCCCACTACGGCTCCAGCTGTGTCCAGTGTCAGTAAACAAGAGACCATCATGAGACATCATACACTTCGACAGGTGAGGAACTATTTCCCTAATCCTGATTTCTCTCAAGGACTCATCACCCATGTATCCCAGTTTGGCCTGCCTCCTGTGGTAAATCATACCACTCTTCTTTCCATCCAGTTATCCTTCCATCTTGGCAAAGTTACATTATTTGTCTCCATTGTTGCAGGCTCCACAGCCCCAGAGCAGCCTCCAGCGTGGCATACCCACATCTGCCCGCTCTATGCTTTCAAATTTTGCACAGGCACCCCAATTGTCTGTGCCAGGTGGCCTCCTTGGTATGCCAGGTAAGGATTTGAGAACTTTTCTTGGGGGTCAGCTGGTTATTCACAGTTCTTAAACAGCCCCTTTAGCTGAATTATTCCATCCTTTGCTTTTGGGCATACTTCTTACTCTTATTAGCATGTCTGCTAAATTCATATTTCATATCAGTTATAATGCAATAGGATTTTGGTGGCAAAAACAGCATAGATCTCTACCATTATAAATTTAGCATCTCATGTGCTTGTCATGTCTAATGGACATGCAGTTATTGATTTCTTTTGGCCAGGACAGCAGAGTCAGGTATCTTGTTTGAATGCTTCATAATCAGTGGGCCAAAGCAGATTCAGTGATTCTGTATCTTTGTTTGATCATTTCCCTGTCACCACTGTGTCCTATACCATCAGGACTATGTATGTCATTTCTGGTAGGATTGCATTTTCAGGAAGAGTTTGCCTAAAGCTTGGGAGTAGGAAGGAGTAATTGCCAAAATAAAGCTTGCTAAATCTGGACAGGTGCAAGTAACTTCTAATGTTTCCTCCCCATCTCCAAACAGTCCCAAGGTAGTGCAGAACGGAATGTCATTTCTCCTTTAATGCATGCCCTCCACTTTTGTCTCCTGGATCTAGGTGTCAACATTGCGTATTTGAACACTGGCATCGGAGGACACAAAGCCCCCAGTCTGGCAGACCGACAGCGTGAATACCTTTTAGACATGATCCCTCCCCGGTCTATATCGCAGTCCATCAGTGGGCAGAAATAACGCCTGTTCCACTTGTCCTGCCCCAACCTTGAATCCTTTGCCCCTTGAATCCTCTCCCATGCCCCAACTTCCGTCGCATGCAGTGCCTGTACTGGTGCCTACCATACACGGAAAGCAAAACAGAGAAACAGAAGACAAAAGATAGAAATCAACAACACACGCCCTGCCCCGCCACCTCCCCTTTACTTCACACTGCTGCGATCTGTCCTGCCACTCTGTCTTCTGCTCTGGTTTTCTTTAACAGTGAAGTGGATCTTTGCCTCTGGTGGAGGTCAGATGAGGTCCTGGGGAGAATCTAAGCCCTCTGACGTGTGTTTCTAAAGTCTGTTTTATGCTGTAATTATTATCATTTTTAATGATGTTGTGTGTCTTCCCTTTGTTCAGTGGACGGTTAAACTCCCCCCCCCAATCTTTTCCTTTTCTTTCTGCGTACCAGTCTTTCTTTTTTTATTATTATTATTATTATTTTTTTTTTTTTTGGTAAACACAAATAACATTCAGTGAAATGATAGGAACATTGCAGAGTGCAGCAGGGTCCCCAGCTGCCAAGTAGGATGTGAGTGGGAGTGGCAGAGGCAGAAGTTTTGAGTGCACTTAACCTGAGTCGGGGCAGAGTTGGCATCAGAGGAATGGCCAGCTGTGGGTGTGTTGGGGCTGGACTGTTTGGGAGGCAGTGTTTAGAATTGAAGTTGGGCTCTAAGAATGAGGGGAAAGAGCCTGGAAGGAGAAGCTTTAAAACTCCCCCACTCTGGAATTTACCCATGGAGGAGGGGGAGAAAGAGAAATAATGGTAAGCATGATGGTGAGCCAAGGAGGACCGAGACCTGGTTCTGGCCTTCTGGATCCTGGGGTATAAGTTGGTTTCTGACCCCATTGGGACATGGAAGTCTATTCCAGGCCAACTAGCCCAAAATTATTTCATCTTATTTTATTTGTAAAATTCTCCCCCACCCCACCCCGTTTTTAAAATCCTGATCCTCCCCCTCTAACCACAGCTCCATCTATAATATAGAGGAATGGCTGTTGCCACGTTGAGTTTGCTGGGTGTCCTAGAAGTTGGAATGGGTATGAGTGAGTCAGGTGACAAAAGGAGGACCTAGACTTAGAAGGAGGAAGAAGGGATTTTTCCCCCAACAGTTGAGAGGCTCACATGTGTCTGTCCCTTCACTTCCTGAGAGCCAGGAAGCAAGGGTGAGAGCATCTAATCAGGTCAGAGTCGTGCCCTGACACTGCTGCACTAGCTGCAGGACCAGCTCAGAGCCAGGCTGCTCAGATCAGAACCAACTCTGGATCTCTGCGAGACAAGTCATTCTTCTTCCCCCCCCAGAATTCTATTAATTTTGCTTTGTTTTATTTTTATTTTTTTCTTAAGCGCTACTAATATAGAGAATGAATTGAATTGTGCAATGTTGCTATTCTGGTGATTGGGGAGATTAGCATCCCATTTGCCCACGCTGTGGGGGAAGAGGGAGGGGACGGGGCTGTTTCAGGTAAGAGAAACCCCCTAGAGTAAGGGCTTCTGCTCCCCTCATGGTTGCGTCCACCTGCCCCTCCAGCTCCAGAAGCTGTGGGAGGTGCTGGGGGTGTTACTAGCAGAGGTCTGAGGAGGATTTCAATATTTTGCCCTTGAAAAGCCACCTAAGAAAGTTCCCTCATTTTTATTTTTAAAAATTAAATAATTTTTTAAAGTAAGAAGGCACTTTTAAAATTAACACACACCCAAACTGCACATCTTCCCAATAAAACTTGGGGGTGGGGTGGGAGAAAGAGCTGAAATCGGGCTCAGTTTCCCACTTTGGCCTCTACTCTCTGCACCCCAGTGCCACTGTGGGTGATTGTACTGGCCCTACGGGCCTTCCTGGCTTTTTTTCTTTCCTCCCTTCCCCCAAATTCATTGAGCACTTAATTAAGGAGCAGAGATGCAGCTAGTGTCTGGGCTCCCCACGCGGTGAAATGATCTGGAAGCGAGACACTAGACAGGTAGTGGTCGGGTCGTTTCAAGTATTTTTCTGGGGAATGTGGTACCCCTGACTGTAAGTGGTGGGAGAGGGAGGGGGGTTAATGGAACTGGGTCTGGGATTATTTTAGAATTATATATATATATATAAAGATATATTCTTACATCTTTTCTTTGCCCTCTGTGCTTTGAAAGCACTGGATAAGAGCATTTGGTTTTGCTTTTCTCTCTTCCACAAAATTGGAAGTGTGTGGGGGTTTTTGTGTTTTTTTTTCTTAATGTTTTTTACAAGTCATCTTGCCTTTTGGCATGTCTGTCTAGCCTCCCCCCCAACCCTCCCCCCCATGATGAAGTGCCATTTCTGTTACATCTCCCCCTCCCCCAGCTCAGAGGTGCTCAGAGGTACAAGGTACCCACGTTTGTCAGTTGAGATTAAAAGTAAGGAACAGAGAATGTGCAATACCGTCTGGCTGGGGGCTGTCCCTGCCCTGAGCTGAGTCCCTTCCCTGGGAGCCAGGCCACCTAGGAGTGGGGTTTGGAAGTACAGTGTGTAGAGATGGGGGGAGAGAAGGGAAAGGAAAGCCCATAGTCCAGCCCCACTTGGGTGCTGCGGCCATCCGGGAGAGGGTGGGTCTTCCCTGGTTTGAGTCCCCTCAGGGTCAGTTACATGAAAGCTGCTTGTTGACTAGTGTAGCTCTGTGACCCTTTGCTCAATTGCCGAGGTTTGATTTCCTCGCCTTCTTCTCCCAGTGTCCCTACCCTTCCCAGGGATTAGCACGGGGGTGAGGTTGTCTTAATCATGGTGAAGTATTAGCCTTCCACCTCCTCCCTCCCTTCCGTCTCCTCGTCCATCCGATTTCTCAGTTCTCTGCTTTTTCATCACTGATGACCTTGTCTCCGTCCAAGCCTCATTATTAGAATCCATCCCCAGGCCTTGGGCCTTCCAGACACTAAGCCTTGTGCCCCAAGGATAGGAGGAAGGACCCTCCCCCACCGCAGCCCTGGGCTCTGAAGCTCAGCACATTGGTAGAGTGTGGATCCCACTGATTCTGCCTGGATTCCTCCATCTCCAGGCACTGAAGTCATTTATGGACAGTGTCTTACTCCCTCGAAACATGGGACAAGGGTGGATTAGTAGTAAGGCTTGGGGAAGCCTGGGAGACAGAGGTCTTTATTTGTCAGTTTTATTTTGTCATTTGACCACAGCATCTGGATTCCCTTCATCCCTGGAATAAGTATTTTTCCCACATTTTTGGATATATGTATGGTAGACAATTTTTTTTAAGACACAGAGATAAATGTTTTCCTGCTTTGGTTACCTTTCCTTTCCCCTTTAAAAGGAGTTAGCTATAGAACTGCTTTGTAAAGATGCTTCTTGATATTTTACTTTTGTTCCTTTTCCCCAGCCATTCCTTTTTCTCCCCAATCCTCCAGAAGGCATAACCCTTCTCTCCACACACCCCACCCCCACCCCGCCCTAGGCTCCCTTCCCTTCCATCAAGACCTTCATTAGCTTATGATATTTGCTGCCGAGATGTTATAACAAGGACTCATTCGTGTATATAAGCTATTTCTTGATCCATTTAAAAGGAATTGTACATTGTGTAGAAAAAAAAAAAAAAACCTGAAAAAGAGAAAAAAAAGCCCTAGCCATGGATATTGTGAAACTGTGTTATGTCATTTTGTAATGTGCCCGTTTGTGTATGATCCGTGCAAAAGGGTTTCTGGGGAAGGGGAGGGGGTAGGGAGGCAGGGCTGTGGAGGGTGGGTAGGGGAGTGGGCCGGGCCCAGCACACTGAGACTGGCAGCTGCTCCAACCCCACCCCTCCTTAGAGATGCCACCTCCCCCACCACCCACCCCTAATTTGTGCCTTGCCTCCCCACCCTGGAGTAGTCCCTCCGGGTCACCAGCACTGCCTTGGCAGAGCCCACTCCCTACCCCAACCTGCCCACCCTCCCTACTCCCCAGCATTAGATTGATACTGTGGGGAAGTGCTGGGGGTTGGGAGGTAGCTGAGGAATGGGGCAGTTCCCGGGGGCATCGAAACCAAGTATTATGAATTGTAATTGTATTTGCACTGTTTTTTTTTTCCTCTGATTGCATCAGCATCTATACAATATACCTATATAACAAAATTCAGTGTCAAGCTTTCTTATGCAAGGGATTAACCCCACCCCACCCCTCCCCACCCCCTGAGAAGAGAGAACCTGATCTCATGGACCTTTTGAGAGTGGATTGTCAAGGGACAATGGAGAGGGTTTTTAGTAAGACATCCTCAGGGGTCTTACCAGGTGAGAGCCACACATATCTGCAGTTTTAGGCCAGGTCTACTGAGGGGAAGCTGGGCTTCTGTGCTTGCCAGGGTGGCCAGTCCAGGGCCGTAGAGAGTAGAGAGAGGAGCACTCACGCAGAGGGCAGTGAGGGCACAGTGCGGAGATCAGGGCTCTCCTGTGGACCTGCCGTGTGACCTTTTTGGTAGTTAGATGTCTGGGCCTCAGTGTGTATCTGTGAACTGAGAGGGAAGTCATCCGGCCACCAGATGGAAAGTTCTGTGCTTCCTTTCTACCCACCAAAAAAAAGAAAAAAGAAGCGGAGAAAATGTGGCACTGAAAACCAAGGAGGAAATTAAGGTGACAAGTGTTGAAGTGGTTCTGTGTGGGTGATGCCCTTGGAGAACTGCCTGCGCCCTTGTGTTCACCTAGATATGGGAGAGGCAGCTCCCACAAGTGATGTCTAAAACATCACTTAGACTGGTGATACAACATCCGCCCCTAAGTTTCTAGTTCTCTAAAAACGGGGACCAGGCCTCAAGGCCGACCTCACAACCAGCCACAGAGCCCTTAAGGGTAGTTGACCAGTGAATGTCCCAGGTCGGTGGTCTAGTTACTTAGTCCCCTTGTGAGCTCCAGGAAGTGAAACGTCCCTGTCGTCTGGGTGACAGAAGAGCTCAGAGCCCACATCTTGCCGTCTCGCCTCAGATCTCTGAACCCCCAGCAGGCAGCTGTCCACAGCCTGTCTCAGGAGCCCAGTTCCCCCCCGGCCTGGGCTGACTGTTCCCACTCTGTAGGTTGGCTGGCAAGGCCTGGAGAGGACGCAGGGTGGTGGGTGAGGCCTTGGCGAAGGTGGAAGGGTAGATTGGGGTTGGGGGGTGGGGGAGCAGGGAGGTGGGATGGGGACTGGCCTTCCCTGTATAGGGTGGGTGGGAGGGGAACAAGACCCTTTTGCACAACTCTCTTAAGTTTCCTTTATTTTTTTTTAACTCATTCTAATTTTCTGCATTGTGTTTGGGAAATAAAATGAAAAACTAAGACCAATAGAAACTGGTTTTCAAAAAGGCAAATACACTCCCATCTGTTTCAGATGCTGCTGAGCGTTTCAGCAGTGACAGATTCAAATAATAAGCTAATTTTTGGAGAAAGGATTAAAAGAAAAAAAACTTTGTAATATTTATCACTTGCAAGCTATGTTTAATAAAGAAAGGAATGGTTTCTAAACTTCCCTGTGGCTTGTGTTTTAATCATGGTGGCAGTCTGGTGGGAGACATTTAGGGGTAACAGGTAACCTGTGGGTGGTACTCCTGCAGTGCACCCCTGGGGTCTGCCGTGGGTGTGTGCTGCTGTGCTCCCTCCAGTTCTGGAAGCCACTGACTGCTTCAGTTCCACGGTGATACAGGGGAAGCGGGCTGAGTGTCCATTCCATCCCAGGGAGAGCTGTGGCCCTGCTGCCCTGGTCCTTCTCAGCACCCTACTCCAGTCTAGAAGAGTCCTTGGTGGTGTGCTGGTTTCTCCATGGAGGGACCTTAGAGCAACAGGGACTCAAACGCTGCTCTGCTCTTAGCAAGTGAACTGCAGAAGACAGTTCCTTAACTGGAGGCAGCGTGCCCTGACAGACCTGCAGCTGCCAGCTCGCCACCTCGTCACTCCCTCCCCCAGGTTTTCTTTTCAGCCCAGAGCATTAGCAGAGCCCACTGGTTGGTTGGTTGGTTTTTATTTCTCCAGGCCCCACCAGAGGAAAGGATGTCCTTTCCTCAGGACTTTGAAGATTGGGGTTATTCTTGGCCCCCATGGCCCCTGCCACCTTTCTCCCTAGGGGGAGCTGCTTGTGCACCTGTGCAGAGGGGGCCATCACGGGGCATGGTGCAGCCTCGCTGAGGTCTTGTCATCGGCACGGAGCAGACAAGGTGCAGGGTCCCCTGAGCCCCGGCTTTCCTCACCACACCAGTCAGCGCAGGGGGAGAGCTTGGTGGAGGGAGTGCCTGCGGCTTTGGCTTGCGGGCCTGCCAGCCGGAGGAGGGACTACAGGGCACTGGGTGGCGCAGGCAAACGGAGGAGTAGAAGATTGACGGGAATAGAGAGGGGAGGGTCCCCCATAGCCTCTCTGCTCTGGCTACAAGGGATTCAAGAGCACCGACACCCCAACAGCCGAGGGAGGAGAGATGCCGCGGAAGGGCCCGTGCATTGAGTCTGGGGCGGGGAGATGGTATCTGGCTCTCAGAGATGTAGGGGACTCAGGCCCCCTTGCCCACCTGCCCATTCAGACCACGAGGAGTGCAGGATGTGTGTCCTGGCTCAGACCTCAGCTTGGGCGCGTGGTGATGGTAACTAAACCAGACAAGGGGCACAGTGCGGGTGAGGACAGAGCCCCTTGCTCGCTGCCCCCTTTGAGGGGAAGCCTTAAAGCTGTATCTCTTTGGGTAGGTTCGTATTTGGATCCAGTAGAAGTACTGGAGAGGGTACCAGACAGGAGCAACTGAGCTGGGACAACTGCCAGCAGAGCATGGTTTAGTTTGTGGTAAAAAACTTTCTTCCATTTTTTGAGGTGCAGGGGTGAACAGAGAAACCACAGCTCTACTCCCGCCCGGGCCAGGCCTGCCCTCCCTGGAGAGGTGCTGAAGGGCCTTTGGTTCTTTCCTGGCTCTGGAGTGACAGGGACAGGTGAGATAGATTCTTTGGTGGGTCTGAAATTAGAGGTGTCTGGGAGGGAGCGGCCACCAAGGGCGCTAGGCCACTGGCGGCTGTTCCGTAGTCACCTGAGGGTGAAGGAGGTGGTCAGGCCTCTGTCCCAGCCTCCCGCACTGACTCCCCCTCGCTGGGTGATGAGTTCAGTCTGCTCTCGCAGCTTCCCTCCACTCCAACGCTGGCCCCGACGGCCTCCAGCTCTGTCTGGGGCAGTCAGAGGGACCCCTGCCTGCGAACAAGCCTCCCCAGATAGGAGAGGTCAGCACTACAGCCTCCCTCTGCCTTCTGCCCGGCGTGGAGAGGGCAGGTGCAGGTGCCTGCCCTCCGAGGCTGCCATCCTCTGACTTGGAACCGCAATCGCTCCCCGCCCTGCTCGTGTAAGCCCACCCAGCCCCTTCCACTCTTGGGACCACATAGCGCTGAAAAGAACTGGCTTGCACGCGTTCTGGGAAAGCTAAGAGCTCTCTTTGGTCCTATGCTGCAGATCCTGTGTGTTCTCTAGCGGTTTTCCACAGTAGCCCTTACTCGACTCTTCCCAGGAAGAGGCAGAGGACGCAAACAGTAAGGGCGGCCAGCAACAACTCCAGGCAGAGAGCTCCGCACAGCCTGGCTGCAGAAGCACTCAGCCGTGGGCTCTGTGGACACGGTACCATCTGTCTGAGGACCAGGGTGAAGGCAGAGCCGTATCCTCTTCTCCCTGATCAGTGGCAGCCCTTGGTCCCCTTGGAGAGTGGTCGGGACATCAAGAAAAGAGACCGCGAGCACTACCATTACCTCCCCGTTGTCCCTGCACGCCTGCAGCCTGATCTCACAGAGGGCGGCGGGCTCTGTGGGGAGCAACAGGCCTTGCTGGCCCAGCAAGCTCTGCCTGGGGTGAGATCACACTGGGGAGTGGGTTAGGGGCCAGCTCAGCAGGTTAAATGGTTGCTTGGGGTGCCCACAGCCCATGCCAGAGTGCCAGGAGTCTCGGCTCCTCCTGACGCACCTCGGAAGGCAGCAGACAAGGAGTCAAGCACTTGGGCCCTGGTCACTCACATAGGAGACCCAGATGGAGTTCCAGGCTCCTGCCTGGCTTCAGCCTGGACCAGCCCCGGCAGTCGCAGCCATTTGGTGAGTGAACCAGTGGATGGAAGATACCTCCTGTGTGTGTAAAAGCATTTCAAATACATTTTTTTAAAGATTATTTATTTGAAAGGCAGAGTTAGAGAAGGAGAGAGCTTGCCTTTACTCACGGCCGGCTGCTCCTGGTGCCTGGGTGGATTAGTCAGGCCTCCACGGAGAGCAGGGAAAGGGGGTTGCACACAATGGGAAAGGATGAGGACGAGAAATGGGCCTCCAGCGTCAAGGGGAAGAGCAGTGAGGAAGCACCAGCAGGCCCTGTGCCAAGCAGCCCAGAGAGCCCCAGACCCAGAGCCCTGGGCAGAGGCCAGGAGGGTCTGCAGGAGGCTGGGGCCCAAAGAGTGAGGACTTGCCCTGGACACCAGCAGCTGGGGACAGAGCGGGCTACAGCCATGGACTCCTGGCCCTTGGCCCAAATCCAGAGCTTAAAGCCCTCTCCACCCACCCCACACTCACCGGAGGGCCATCACGTAGTTGATGACGTCCCCGTGGGAGGGAGGTGGTTCCCAGGACACTCGAATGGCAGAAGTGGAGGCAGCCACAGCCCGAAGGCCCCTGAGAGCAGGGGGTGGCTCTGGGCCCCTGTCAGAGCCAGGCAAGCCGGCTGTGCTCTGCCTCACCCCGATAGATGGCCTCACCCTCCAGCCCAGCATCAAACACAGACAGCTGTCGGAGGCCCTTCTCCGTGAGACACTGTGGATGCGCCTACGGTGGGGCGGGGCCTCCTGCAGGTGGGGCACTTGCTGGAATGGAAGGGAGCTTTGCTGGGGGCGTGTGAGAGTGTGGGTTTCAGAGTAGACTGAGGGACACGTTGCATGTAGGGGAGATGGACGCAAGACAGGACAGAGGAGCTGGGCAGGGGCATCTCCATTGTGAGTCAGCCAGACATTAGCCCCAGGACTCAGCACTGGCCCATTCTTCAATCAGACCAGACCCAAATGGAGCTCAGGGACACCCTGGGCCGCGCTGGTGGAGACGGCGCTGCTGCCTGGGGCCTTAGACAAGGACGGTGGCTGCAGGGCAGACAAGGGAGAGGAGGAAAGGGTTGTGAGACCCAGCTCCGGTGTCAGCCCGTCTGAACCCTCCTCGGGGAGCTGGGTGCTCTGGGACCCTCCTCTCCCCAGCCTTGGGCTTACACTGCACAAGCAGGTGCACAGGAAGCACGCACAAGCTCCCCCACCCCCGCACAGGCGGTGGACCATTCTGGAATATTCTGCATCGTTCCAGGTGGTCAGACAGTATCACATCCTAACAGTTCTGCAGTTCCTGGCTGAACACTTCCACACACCAGGCACCACCCTGTAAGCCCCAGCCTATGAGGTACTTGTATTTGGCCCAGCTTCCCTGAGAAACCCAAGTGTCAGAGCAGTAACAACCTGTCCCATGACGGAAGGACTCCCACCTGAGTCTTGGTAGCCAAGGGCAGCGGACAAGCAGCGCCCTCTCCAGCCACCACGGGCTCCTTGAAGGTCTGGGAGAGTCTGTCTCCCTCTGCTGCTCACCCCAGGGTGTGTGTCTGCCCTAAGTATGTGCTAGGGGCATGGCCTGGGGCCTGGGTCTCCAGCTCCCACCCTGGGGAAGAATCTGTATGGACCCCCAGCTCTTTTCCTGACACTTGGACAACTTGAACCCTCAGCAGGTGCCTGCTCCTCCTACTGACCTCCCTGAGTCTCTCTGGCCTTTCGCTCCCTGGCTCCCGGGGCACCAGGATCCCACGCCTGCTCTTGACGCCCAGCGTCTGCCCAGGGGCACAGGGAGTATGCTGTCCTTTCCTGCCCTCCTGGCCCAGACGGGGGAATGGGGCGGGAAGTAGGAGGCCGGTGGAGAGCCTGATCCCCACCTCCTGAGTCAGTTCCAGATCAAAGACACAGCAGCCCCCCCCCCCCTTTCCGTCTGCAATTCAAAAATTATGCATCCTTTGGTAAAATTTTGTCCGACCTGTTTTGAAAGTTTGCGCTGGAGCGCCGTGAGGCTTTAGCACGTGCGCTTGCTGCGTTATACCCTGGAGCCCCCTAGTGGCCACCTCAGGCATTACTTCCCCTCGGGGACACCTGTCGTTTCTCGGCTTTGTGGAGGTTAGAGACGCCTCGGTCTCAGTCTCCCGCCAGGCACCAGCTCCTCACAGGCCCTGCTGTGGCCCGCATTTGGACACAAATCTCTCCCACCCGACTTGGCCTGCAAGTGTGGTTGTACTGGGTGTTTAGGCCCAAGCAAAAAGCTGTTGCCATCCTCACCCCCAGGAGGAACCCTGTGTAATACAGCTACAACCACACACACACATATACACACGCACACACCTGCAAATGCACACACACACACAAGTACATGCACACATCCACACGCATGTGTCTACACCACAGGCTGATTCAGCCCCCATTCCCAGCCCATCAGGGCTCCCGCTGCTGCGTAGATGCTGCCCAAACTCCTTTCCCAAGGGGCCTTGCCTGCCTCTCCCTCAGCAGCTCTTTCTTCCCCTGAATTGTACCCGTTCTGTGACCCAGCAACCCAGAGCCGCCCGCGTGATGTGTGCTGTGCTCCCTCCCCACCTGCCTGCCCTCGGCTGCCTTTCTCCACTCACCCTTCAACACCCAGCGTCGTGCAGCTTCCTCCAGAAGCCCCTGCCCATGCCTTGTCCACAGGGCCTCCTCTCTGGTAGGCGGTGAGCTCCAGGAGGCCGGTGAGGGACCAGGCCTGCCTCCTGGCACCTTTTCTGCGGCATCTCACATATGGCAGGTTCCAGCGTCCAGCCCGGGCCTTGCGTACCTCTCAGGGTCAGCTGGCATCCTGGCTGTGGCAGGTATTGGCCACATTTTGTGGCACGCAGCAGTAGGTGCCCACGTCAGCCTGGCTCACACCAGCGATGTGGGGGTGCAGAGTCAGGGGCCAGGACGTGCGGCCAGCCGCCCAGCCCGCCAACCATCTCACATCCAGGCCGGCTGCCGTTCACCTGCGGTCAGCAGTGCTCTGGGCTCAGCCACTGTGCTCCCAGGAAAAGGGGGGCTCAGGCAACCCCGGGGCAGGCACTGGAAACCGGCGACGTCACCCCCTGCACCTCCTGGGACTCTGGGTGCTGGTGGAAGCTGGACAGAGCCAGGGCATGGGGGCTCCTGAGCACAGAGAGGGAGGGCCCTAGGCTTCTCTCCCCACCTCTCCCCCCGCAGCTCGGAGCCCCCATCTGCCACTTCCTGGACCGCCTCACTAGACAGCCTCCCAGTCCCGTGTCTCTGTCTCTGTCTAGTGACTCCTGACCGACACTTTACAATCCCACGCTACGAAGACAGGTGTAACCCAGGCTGCGCTTGCTGTCGCATTCACTACCGCCTTCGTGTTCCTTTTTCATCTGGCTTGAAAGAAATTAAAATCCTTCTACAGGCCCTGAAATGTACTGTTGGCCGACCTCGACCCGGCACCGCGCCCGCCCACCCCTTCTCCCCAGGGAGTGTCCAGTTCCTTCCCCGCCAGCTGCACGCAGGCCCTGGGGCTCACCCGCAGCACAGGGTGGGGGTCTGGGCCACACAGCGGGAAGGGGGCAGGGCGGAGGCCAGGGCGGCCAGGTGCAGGGAGGCGCCGCCAACCTTGGCCAGGGCAGCCCCCACCCCCGCAGGGCAGCCCCAGCGGGTGCTTGCGCAACACCACCGGGTCACCCTGTTCCCCGCACGACAGCCAGCCCCGGGCCTGCGGCGCCGCCGGTCGGGACAGCTGGCCACGGTCCGCATGCGGCGGCCTTTCGTGGCCCACCGCCTCCCCTTTGGCTCTGCGCCGCCCGAAGGCTGGGCGAGGGGGCCAGGAGACCGCGCTCCACTTTGCGGGGCTTCCGGGCAGCAGGGGAGGATCCGGGGACGGGGAGGTGGGTGGTGAACAGGGCTGCTGCGCTGTCCGGGGAGGGCACAGTGGCAAGGTCGGACAGGGGCTGAGCCATGGGTTCCTGGTGGACAGCGGGGTCGCCCACCCTCCCGCGCCGGCCGTCCGGCCATCCGCCCATGGTGTCAGCTTCCCAGGAAGCGGGCTCTCAGCCCTTGCTCTCCCGCTGCCAGGACACGCAGGCCCCGAGTAGGCAAGGAGCCAGGCTTGGACTCACAGAGGTGGTCTCACAGAGGCCATGGACAGGCCGCGGCAGAGGCCCCTACAGTCTCAGAGGCACCCACAGACCATGCTGTCTCAGGCCCAGAAACACCTGCGCAACTGCAGGCCCCATCCCCAGACCCCTCCCCCACCGGCAGGTACAGGGACTTGGCCCTCACCCCAGCAGGTGCAGTGGGGGGCTCAGCCAGCCTTGGTGCTCTCCGCTGTGTCCTACCTCCCCAGCACCTGCTAACCAGTCACCCCACCTGATCCCCAACTTCCCTTCCAGCCGGCTCAGCCCCCAGACTGCACCTGAAGCCTTAGATCCCAGAAGTCCTGGCTCCATAGCTCTTCCCTGCCCACCCCCCCTCCCCCTCTGCTGACCCAGCTTCTCCACCTGCACTTGCCACTTCTGCCCTCCTCCTCCCTCCTGCCTCCCTCCCCAGAGCTGGCCCACCCCCTTTCCCTGCTGCCTGTGTACCCCCACCTGGCCATCCCCAGTGATCCCCCTCAGAACCCCCCCCGCATCCACCCACCTTGGCCCCCTGCACCAGCTGGGCTCCCTGGGTCTCAGGCAGCTCCCCAGCCTGGGGGCCCTGGGCATCTACACTCCACTCTTGGGTGTACAATGGTGGGGGCCTCTGGGAATCTGGGGGCTGAAGTTGGCTAGAGGCTGGAGGCGGACAGCCATATTTCCCTCAGACCTCCTCCAGAAGTGGGGTCTCTCTCTACTCTCAGCCCGACCCCTCCCATCCTATCCCCACCATCCCCTCCTCCCAGGGCCTGGATAGTTGGGGCAGGGAAGGGGTGGAGGCTGGGCCGATGGGAGCAGGGCAAAGTTGGGGGTCAGACCTGCCCCTCTCCCAGCCTGTGTGGCCTGCCTCTCACTCCCTCTCAAGTTTGACCAGAAGTGGAGTTCTAGGGGGCACTTGGGGCATCTGCTTCCCCAAAGCCCATCTCTGGGGATCTGGGGCTTTGAAGTCCAGCTTTGGGGTCTCAGGGAGGAGTGCAGAGCCCCTGGCCCACTAGCGGTGTTGCTGTCCCAGGTGCTGAGCCAGGGCCCGGGTGGGGCATTCATCCCGTTGGTCCAGGTCAAGCCCCCTCAGCCCCTCACCATTCATAGTGTCCCTTTCTAAAGCCCTTCTCTCTATTCTTGTTGGGACAATGGATTGGGGCCGCCAGCCCCACCCACCCCTTCCTAACCGGAAGGAAGGGGCCCAGGCCCCTCCCCTTGCCCGGCTCAGAAGGGAGGGGCTCATTTGCCAAGGGTGCTTGGGGCTCAGACAGGAGCGGATTTGGGCTCCAGCTGTATCTGCAAGACCCCAGCCCCCTGCAAAGTGCACAATTGCCCAAAGGGTGCAGGCAGCTCCTGGGCAGTGTGGCGATATCCACACTGGAGCCCAGAGGCTCCAGGCTGTCCGACCCCGACCCAGTGACCCAGTCCCGCCCTGACGCCTGTCCCCCCGCCCCACCTTGCCTGTCAGCCTCTTGCCTCCGGCTTCACTCCCCTGGTCCAGGGTGCCCTCGCCTCATTAGTACAAGCTGTCACCCTCAGCCTGTGTCCCAGGCTGCTTGGCTAGCCTAGTCCGCTGGTGCTTCTCCTAGCCCGCTCTTCTCCCAGCCCTGCTGAACTTGGGGCCTGTGCTGCAGGCCTGGCTGCCCTGACACTCTGCCTACAGGAGAAGAGCTCTCGCGGCCTCCCCACTGCACCACCCCCTGCCCTGCACCTCTGTGTCCTGGGACCACCCCTGCCCTCGCCTGGCCTCCTGGCTCAGAGCAGCGTGGTTGGGGGAAGGGCCACCGACCCTGGCTCAGGGCGGTGTGGTCCAGGTCACTCACGGGCTGTGTGACCTTGGGCAGGCAAGCTTCTCTCACTGAGCCTCTGGTTGTGTGTGCCAGGAACACCTTCCCCCAAGAGCGGGAGGAGTCAGGCGGTCCGGGCCAGGCGTGGAGTGTGGCGCTGGAAGTGTTTTAGCAGCTGGATCGTGGCCCCAGGGCTGTGTGCTGAATCTTGCCCCTGCAGTTAATATGCTGACCTCTGGCCCGCAGGCTGGCTGCACTGGGAGCTTGTAGGAGACACTTAGGCTGCAGGCGGGGTCCCCGTCACGTGTCCGATTGGTGGTCTTAGGTGGAAGGGAAGAGCAGAACAGGAAGGCGGGACCGCAAGCCAGTGAGCAAGGCCTCGCCTGACCTGAAGCCTTGATCTTGGGCTTGGGGGTCCCCGGGTCTGTGAGGACCGAATCCCCGAGGCTCTCGCCTGCTGAGTCTCTGTATCCCGTCAGGGCTGCGTGCGCCTGCTGAGATGCCCTCACTTCCCTCTCTGGCTCTCCACTCCTGGGAAGATGCCTCGTGGCCTGCAGCGCTCCCGGGCCACCGCCGAGCCCACGTTCCAGTGTGGCCGGCCTGGCATCCCTCACCGCTCTGCGATCCGCTCAGCTGTGCCAGGCAAGACGGCCGGGAGTTGTGAGCACCAGGCGCCACGCCTCGCTCGTGAAGACTTTGCTATTTTTTACTAGGAGCAGCCGCCCAGAGATCTAATTTACACACCAGAGAGCTGGCCCATTGGAGCCACAAGGTCACTGTCTTCTTTGTTCACACCAGCATCATCATCTACACATTTTATTTTATTTTATTTATTTTTTGACAGGCAGAGTGGACAGTGAGCGAGAGAGACAGAGAGAAAGGTCTTCCTTTGCCGTTGGTTCACCCTCCAATGGCCGCCGCGGCCGGCGCGCTGCGGCCGGCGCACCGCGCTGATCCGATGGCAGGAGCCAGGAGCCAGGTGCTTTTCCTGGTCTCCCATGGGGTGCAGGGCCCAAGCACCTGGGCCATCCTCCTCTGCACTCCCTGGCCACAGCAGAGAGCTGGCCTGGAAGAGGGGCAACCGGGACAGAATCCGGCGCCCCAACCGGGACTAGAACCCGGTGTGCCGGCACCGCTAGGTGGAGGATTAGCCTAGTGAGCCGCGGCGCCGGCCCATTTTATTATTTTTTTAAAGATTTATTTATTTTACTATTTGAAAAGCAGAGTTAGAGAGGCAGAGGTTAGAGAGAGAGGTCTTCCATCCACTGGTTCACTCCCCAGATGGCCACAACGGGCAGAGCTGGGCTGATCTGAAGCCAGGAGCTTCTTCCGGGTCTCCCACACGGGTGCAGGGGCCCAAGGACTTGGGCCATCTACTGCTTTCCGAAGCGCATTCACAAGGAGCTGGATCAGAAGTGGAGCAGGGGCCGGTGCTGTGGCGTAGCGGGAAAGCTGCCGCCTGCAGTGCCGGCTCCCCTATATGGTCGCCAGTTTGAGTCCTGGCAACTCCACTTCCAATCCCGCTCTCTGCTGTGGCCTGGGAAAGCAGTGGAAGATGGCCCAAGTCCTTGGGCCCCTGGATCGGCATGGGAAACCCGGAAGAAGCTCTTGGCTCCCAGCTTCAGATCGGTGCAGCTCTGGCCATTGCAGCCAACTGGAAAGTGAACCAGCAGATGGAAGACCCCCTCTCTCTCTCTCTCTGTAACTCTGACTTTCAAATAAATAAATAAATCTTTAAAAAATACTTTTAAAGAGCAAAGCTCACGTCCAGCACTGCGGCTCACTAGGCTAATCCTCTGCCTTGTGGCGCCGGCACACCAGGTTCTAGTCCCGGTCGGGGTGCCCGATTCTGTCCCGGTTGCCCCTCTTCCAGGCCAGCTCTCTGCTGTGGCCAGGGAGTGCAGTGGAGGATGGCCCAAGTGCTTGGG
The DNA here is from genome assembly GCF_051225735.1 of Oryctolagus cuniculus. Taxonomy (NCBI): domain Eukaryota; kingdom Metazoa; phylum Chordata; class Mammalia; order Lagomorpha; family Leporidae; genus Oryctolagus; species Oryctolagus cuniculus. Next base: position 45,129,967 of record NC_142873.1, read on the forward strand.
CCCTGCACCCCATGGGAGACCAGGAGAAGTACCTGGCTCCTGCCATTGGATCAGCGCGGTGCATCAGCCGCAGCGCCCCAGCTGCGGCGGCCATTGGAGGGTGAACCAACGGCAACGGAAGACCTTTCTCTCTGTCTCTCTCTCTCACTGTCCACTCTGCCTGTAAAAAAAAAAAAAAAAAAAAAAGAGCAAAGCTCACATAAAAAAGAAAAAGAACACTTCCTCATCAACTAGGACAATAGGTGACCCCGACATGCACTCCACACAGGAAGGGAGGGACAGATGCTAGCTCTTTCCTCCAGCTAGAAAAAGGAGTTGTACTCTCTCCACGCGCTTCTCTTCCTCTGCCTCTTGGCCCCCCTCCTAGCGTCTATCTGATCAGACACTGTTCGCGTTCACCGTTTCAAACACATTCACCCAGCCTTCTACTTGCGCCAACAGCAGGCTGTGTTCTCGCTGCTCCCATCCCTTGGCCTCTTGGCTTTCTGGCACAACAGGTCCCAGGCTCGTTCTGGACATTTCCTGAACACACCTCAAATCAACCACCCGTTCCTCCCGGGCGCCAGGGAGTTCATAGCTTTCCAGGGAGTGACATTGTAGGATTCTTTATTTTATATATTTTTCTTTTGTTCAAAATATTGACTCCAATATGTGTATTAGCATGCAATATGACATAATATAGTTTGAAATAATATTACTGGGCCGGCGCTGTGGCACAGCAGGTTAACGCCCTGGTTTGAAGCATTACATGTATGCGCCAGTTCAAGTCCCAGCTGCTCCATTTCCAATCCAGCTCTCTGCTATGGCCTGGGAAAGCAGTAGAAGATGGCCCAAGTCCTTGGGCCCCTGCACCTGTGTGGGAGACCCAGAAGCTGCTCCTGGCTCCTGGCTTTGGATCAGTGAAGCTCCGGCCATTGTAGCCAGCTGGGGAGTGAACCAGCAGATGGAAGACCTCTCTCTCTCTCTCTGCCTCTCCTCTCTGTGTAACTGTGACTTTCAAATAAATAAATAAATCTTTAAAAATAATGATAATATTTCTATTAACAGGCACACTGCTGAAAGAAATGTAAGATATCTTTATTTTTCCTTAGCGAAGAACAAACTCTCACAAGAGTTTCCCTGCAGGGGCCAGCATTGTGGTATGGTGGGCTGAGCTGCCGCCTGCCACACCGGCGTCCCATATGGGCGCTGATTTGAATCTTGGCTGCTCCACTTCTGATCCAGCTCTCTACTAATGCAGCTGGGAAGGCAGAGGCAGAGGCAGACGGCCCAAGTACCTGCTGTCCTGCCAAACACAGGGGAGACCTGGACAGGGTTCCAGGCTTCTGGTTTTAGCCTGGCCCAGCCTCAGGTGTTACGGCCATTTAGGGAGTTGAACCAGTTGGTGGAAGCCCTCTCTCTGTCTCTGTCTCTCTCTGTAACTCTGCCTTTCAAACCAATAAATCTTTAAACATATTGGAAACATCTGTCCACATAGAAACTTGTATACAAATGTTGACAGCAGTATTATTCAAATAGCCAAAAGAACCCAAATGTCCATCAACAAAATGTGCTGGGACCGCACACGGGGATGTTTCTCAGGCACAAGCAGCATCGAGGCCCTGACCCACGCTCCCAGGGGTGCGAGCCCTGGAAACAGAATCCCGAGGGAGAGAAGGCAGACCCAGAGGCTCCGAAGTCTGCGATTCCACGCACGTGAAATGTGCAGCATAGACGAATCCAGAGTAAACACATCTGTGGTTGGCAGGGTCGAGGCTGGGGAGAACAGCCGCTGCTAACGGGTAGGGACTTCTTTTGGAGAATATTCTAAATTAGGGGCGATGGGTGCAGACCTTCGTGAATACACTGAAACACAAGGGGGACCCTTAAAGGACGTGAATTGTACCGTAGGCAATCCCTCCTGGCGTTCCTCCCCCGGAGGCTCTCCGGGAACTTCGGTCCCGCCTCGCCCCTCCCAGCCTCACTCGGACCGTCGAAAGAGCGCAGGCGCCTCTCCTGGGTGGGCGGTGCGGAGCGGCGCGCCCCGCCCACGCAGCGTGACCCCGCCCACCAGCCCGGCGGGCTCCGCCTCTCCCGCGTGCTATGGCCGTGGTGGGCGCGAGCTGGGCGGTTGGCCGGGCGGGCGCTGTCCGCTCGCCCGAGTCGCCGGGAGCCGGCCGGGGGCCGCCGGGGAGTAGGCCGAGCTCCGGGCCGCAGGGCTCGGCGCCGGCGAGTCAGCAGCGCCCGGAGCGGCCGCCGAGCGTCACCCGCTGCCTGAACTCTGCGCGGAGGGCCCGCGTGGTCAATGTTTGATGGTTTGCAGGCCGTCGTGCTAGCTTTGCTGCTGTAGCGCAGAAACAGCCGCAGACAATTATAAAGGAATGAGCATGGCCGTGTTCCAGGGCAGCGTTCTTATGGACACAGACTTGAAGCCCCTGTAATTTTTATATGTCATGGAATATCCTTTTGATTTTTTCAAACATCTAAAAATATAAAATCCGTTCTTGAGCCGCTGGCTGTAGGAGAGCAGGCGAGGGGTTTGCCTGAGGCCAGTCTGGGATCAACCACCCCTAACTATCCCTGGGGAAAGGGAGCTCACCTCCACCCGATGATCAACTGAGTTCAGCTTCGCTATTTCACAGTCTCATTTGAGTTTATTTCAATGGGTTTTGGGTAGGAAATCCTAATTCTTTTTTTTTTTTTTTTGACAGAGTGGACAGTGAGAGAGAGAGACAGAGAAAGGTCTTCCTTTGCCGTTGGTTGGTTCACCCTCCAATGGCCACCGCGGCCGGCGCGCTGCGGCCGGCGCACCGCGCTGATTCGATGGCAGGAGCCAGGAGCCAGGTGCTTTTCCTGGTCTCCCATGGGGTGCAGGGCCCAAGCACCTGGGCCATCCTCCACTGCACTCCCTGGCCACAGCAGAGAGCTGGCCTGGAAGAGGGGCAACCGGGACAGAATCCGGCGCCCCGACCGGGACTAGAACCTGGTGTGCCGGCGCCGCTAGGCGGAGGATTAGCCTAGTGAGCTGCGGCGTCGGCCCCTAATTCTTTAGTCATTAAAAAAAAAAAAAAGATTTTTGGGGGCCAGCGCTGTGGTGGAGAGGATGGAGCCGCCACCTGCAATGCCGGCATCCCATATGGGCTCTGGTTCTAGTCCTGGCTGCCCCGCTTCTGATCCAGCTCACTGCTATGGCCTGGGAAAGCAGTGGAAGATGGCCCAAGTCCTTGGGCCCCTGCACCTGTGTGGGAGACCCAGCTGAAGCTCCTGGCTTTGGATCGGCCCAGTTCCAGCTGTTGCAGCTAATTGGGGAGTGAACCAGTGGATGGAAGACCTCTCTCTGCCTTTCCTTCTGTGTGTAACTCTTTCAAATAAATAAAATAAATATTTTTTTAAAAAAAGATTAATTTACTTGAAAAAGAGGTAGAATTACAGACAGAGGGAGAGAGATATCTTGCATACATGGGCTGCACCTGTGGCATCTGTGGGTCTGCAGAGACCCGAGGTGTAGGCCAGCCCTGTGCAGTGAGGGCACTTGACCAAGTCCATGGAAAAGGAATTGAAAGATAGCATGGACTGGCCAGACTTTCAAGTACCCTCTAGTGTAATGTGCACCATGAATGTAATTCTAGATTTTTGAGTTGCTGCATTTTAAACAGCAAAAATAAATGAAATTAACCTGACACAATTTTACTCAGTCAACCCAAGATAGCATTTCAGCGTGCAAACAATATAAAACCACTCTTAATGAAACACTTAACTGTTTTGTTCAGTGCGTCCTGTGCTGACGGCGCATCTTGCCCTGGCCACTTGTCCAGTTCTCAGTAGTCACATGCGGTGAGTGGCTACCACGCCAGACTGTGCGGGTTGTAGATGCAGTGAAACAGGAAGTGTGGGGAAAAGAGCCGTGTGTGTGTGTGTGACTCCACAGGGAGGGGTGGCCTGCGAGGCCTCTGCGGGGTCAGGCTCGGGAGAGCAGCTGCAGGGGGTGCCTTCCCACCTGGCCCCTGGCCTGCCTGGCCGCGGCTGTCTTCCTGGGGCAGATGAGAAGGTGAGCAGTGAGGGACACTGCTGGTGTACCAGGCCACCACACCTCGGGGAGCGTGCGCCTCGCCAGTCTCCCAGCGCGGCCGCTCTGAGCTTGCAGGGGGAGCGGCAGGGTTGGCAGCGGCGATGTGAGCTTGGCAGGGGAGTGCGTGCGCTGACCACTCACCCCGGGGCTGAAGGGGAAAGGTGACCCAAGGGGAGGCACAGAAAACGCTAGGACTCACAGCTTGCGACAGAGGGCAGCCAGAGTGTCACCATTTAAAGCTTCCAAATGATGGCTTTTCTCCACGCATCGCTCAGGGCCAAGGAGAGGCCTTCTTCCTGTCGAGCCACCCACAGGGAGCCTCTGGGCCAGCCTGGGGGCCCCGGCTGGCAGTGTCTGACCACGTCGGGACACAGCGGAAAGCTTAGGGGTTCAGCAGGCTGAGGGCCCCCACTCCCTCACTCACTGGCCTCTCAGAGCTGGGGGTGGAGCTGGGGGCATCAAGAGTCCACCCCCTCCCCAAAGCAAACCTTGGTTTGGCCCATCCGGGCCTTCACGGTGCCCCACCCACCCCTGGTGGCCACAGGCGCAGTGCATCCGTGTGCCTAGGCGGCCGGGCCCACCCCGTGTCCTGCTGCCGCCCAGACTGAGCCCCAGGGCCCTGCACTTGAATAAACCCAGGGCAGGAAACAGGCATAGCCAGCTGTCAGGGGTCTCTCCAAGGGCCAGGGCCAGAAGGGGTGGCCTGAGGGGAAGACCACCCAGGGCCAGTACTGGGCTCAAGCCCACACAGAGGGCACGAGTGTGGGGGCCATGGCTCTGCACCGGGGGAAAGCTTCGGAGCGCAAAGCCTGTCCCCCGCCAGACAAAGAGGAGGGACGCTGCGGCAAGCAAGCCAAACTGGCTCTGGCTGCATTTATTACAAAACAATGGCTGTACGTCTTGAGTAGAAAAAAGATCCCTGATGGCCCCGGACTGCAACGGCGCCCACAGTCCCTGCCCCAGGCACCTGGGTTTGGCAGGTTCAGATGCGCAGGTCCCCAGCCAGCAGGGCGCTGTAGCGTGCAGGTGTGAGGGGCAGGTAGGCGCCCGCAGCCTGGTCCAGGACGTAGAGGGGGTCCGACAGGGCGCTCGGGTCAAAGCCCTCCCTGGTCATGCGGACCTTCTGCTGCTTGAAGGTCTCGGTGGTCTCCAGGGACGCCTGGGGGTGGAGGCAGGAGAGGGGGCTGACGGAGGAGGCATTCGGCCCGGCCCAGGGGGGAGAGATGGAGCGCGTGTGTCTGGGAAGTCCACAGAGGACCGGCTGGGGCCCCTGTACGGAGTCGGGAGACCCAGCGGGGAGGGGTGGGGACAAGAGCGGCGGTCACCTGGATCCTTAGGAACCGAGGCCGGGCGTAAGGTGGCAAGTTCTCAGAGACGTGGGCGTAGAGATCCGCCAGGTCCAGAGTGTGGGGGGGACGCAGAACCAGAGCTGCCATCCCTGCCCTGCCCTCGTGCCCTGGAGGGAGGAAGGTGAGTGGGCAGGGTCAGCCCTCTCGTGTCTCACGCCCGGGGGGCACCCCCACCTTCCACGCCCAGGCACCTGGCACGGCGACTCCATAGACGTTGACCTCCTGGAGAAAGTCCAGGGCCTCCAGGACCTCCGCCACTTCGGTCGTGGCCACGTTCTCCCCCTTCCACCTGCAGGAGGGTCAGGGGCCAGGGCGGGGAGAGAAAGGCCGGAAGTCACAGGGGCAGCCTGAGACGGGCCGGGGCACCTGGCGGGTGGGGAAAGGGGTCTGCAGACACCTCCTGACTGGACAAGGCCCTGGCCCCGCCCCAGCCCAGGGAGGTGAGGTCTCTGGGGTTTGGGTCACGGAGACCAGATCCAGGGGAGCATGGGCAGGTACCTGAAGGTGTCGCCGGTTCGATCATGGAAGCGGAGGAAGCCTTGGTCGTCGCACACCAGCAGGTCCCCGGTGTTGAAGAAAACATCCCCAGGCCGGAAGACATCGTGTAGCAACTTCCCCTGGGCCAGCTCCGGACCCCCGGCGTAGCCCAGGAAGGGGGACTGCGGGCTCACGGGGGCCACCAGCAGCCCTGGCTCACCTGGCAGAGTCACTGGGTCAGAGCCTCCTGCCCCCCACGCCACCCACCAAGTACAGCCCTCCTGGGCCAGCCTCACCACCCCTGCCCACCCAACCTGGGTGCGAACCTGGAGACGTGGCCACACAGTGGCCCTGGGCATCCCGAGTTGGCTCCCCTGTGGCGACATCACAGCGAATCAGAGAGAAGGGGAAGACGCGCTGGGGACGGGAGACCCAGCACGGGGTCACTCGCGCTGCCCAAGCCCCCTTCCCGCCGGCCTCCGGCTGCTGATGGGGCCTCAGCATCCCCCCCTCTGCCCCTCACCCTGTACAGCCAGGAGGCGCGTCCCACGGCGCCCCGCTGCCCTGTGTAGTTGAAAGTGGCCACGTTGCCCTCGGTCAGCCCGTAGGTCTCCAGCACCCGCAGGGGCCCGAAGCGTCGCAAAAAGCGCTCCCAGGTATCTGCGCGCAGCCCGCTGCCCACCGCCAGCCGGACCTTGTGGCCACGCTCTGCCTCGGTCTGTGGTGGACGGGAGGGGGCAGGAGCTTCAACACGGAGCCGCCAGCTCCCCAGCGCCCAGCGCCCTGCCCACGCCTGTGGCCTCCAGTCCATGCTCCGAGCACCTGCAGATGGCCTCTACCATCCCGGGCTCCTCGTCCGTTCTCTTCTCCTTGCTGCTTCTCCCTCCAACTCCCAGACCGCGGCCTCCGTGCCCCCTGGCGCGCCCCCGCGCCCACGCACCGGGGGCTGGTTGACGAGGTACCGGCACAGCTCCCCGATATACTGGAACACGGTCACCCCGTGCCGCTGGCAGTCCTCCCAGAACTGCCCTGCTGAGAACCTGGACTTCAGCACCACCGTGGCCCCTGCCGGAGACGGGAACAGGAAGGAAGGGAGGAGGGTGAGAGTGCGGGTGGAGCGGAGCCCCAGCTGCTCCTTCCTGGACACCCACGGCCATCGGCTCCCTGGGAAGGACCTGCTGCGAGCGACACCTTCGGCAGGCTGGCCGAGTCGCTCCTCTTCCTCTTCCCGCTTCCCATCCCCACACCCCCAACCCCAAGTCCCACTGCCCCTCTGATGCCGCAGTTCCTGGGGTTCCGGGGGGATGGCAGGCTTAGGTCTGAGCAGGCAGGGCTTTTGTTCCACACCAGGGGCCCTGCATCCTGCCCCCTCGCCCCTGCCGACCCCAAAGGACTCAGAGCGCCCCCGGCCAGCACCCCACAGCAGGGGCTTCAACTCTGCTGCAGAGACTGACCGATGCCCAAGCAGCCCACGACGCCCAGCAGCGAGCCCGACATGTGGTAGAGTGGCAGGGCGAGGTAGATCACGTCCTCCGGGCGGGCGCCGCACAGCTGGTAGAAGCCCTGGCACTGCAGGATCTTCAGGTGGCTGATCCGAGCAGCCTTGGGGAGGCCTGCGGGGTGGGTGAGGGACAGGGAGGGCAGGGGCTGAGCCAGGCTGCCCCCTGCTGGAGAGGGGAGGATGTGCTGCTGGGATCGGCGGCCTCCCTGGGGGGTGGGAGGGGCGGTGCCTGGTCCCAGACGCCTGCCTCCCGCTGCCTGGTGTCCAGCCCTCACCCGTGGTGCCGGAGGTGAAGATGTACAGGCTGGTGTCTGCCATGCTCTGAGGGGCAGAGAGGTATCCCGGCACCGGCCCCTCCGCTTCTGCAGCTGCCCCGGCCAGGATATCGCTGATTTCCGCAGAATGGCTCACAGGGCCTGCAGCCCACAGCTGGAGGCCCATGGCCCTTAGCTCCGGCAGGTCAGGCTCCAAGGACTCCAGGAACTCTGGAAAGGGTGGGAAAGCACAGTCCCGCGGCTCTGCCACTACTCGAAAGGCTTCTCCCTTTTTAGCCCATCCCGCCATGGTCTGGGACCTGGAGAGCGACTCCCTGAGGATCCCTGGGGAACCAAGGATTCAGCCCCAGCCCTAAACCCCCGAGGCTCTCCTAACCCCGGAGTGATGTGCTCCGAGGCCCAGCGCTCAGACCCAGCCCGTCCCCACCACGCCCCTCCCCGCGGCAGCCTTACCTGGCGCCAGCACCAGGGCGCGCGCGCCGCAGCTGCGGAGGCAGTGCAGCAGGGGACCCCGGCGTAGGGCGCTGGGCACAAAGGCTGTGCGCAGGCCGGCTTTGGCTAGCCCGAACCAGAGCCACAGGAACTCTGGGCTGGCGGGGAGGAGCAGCGCCACGGTCGCCCCCGGTGCCAGACGGGCCGCACTGCACTCGGCAGGCGCCGGGCCGCTTCCGGCCGCCGTGTCTCGGGCGCTTTGCGCGCTCCGCTCGCCTTCCCCGGCGCTCTCTGCGCCGCGGCGGCCAGGTCCCTCAACCCAGCCTAGCGCACGCAGGAAAATGCGCGCAGCCCGGTTACTCTGACGCTCTGCCTCCGCGTAGCTGAAGCTCCGGGCGCCGTGAATGAGAAAGGTGTGCTCGCCGCGCTGCCGCGCCAGTTGCGCCAGGCGCCAAGCCAGGCTGCAGCCCCCCTCCGGACCTTCGCGGTCGGCGGCAGCCGCGGCCAGGGCGCGAGCTCGAAGAGCCCTTTTGCAACGCAGAGCGCGCACCGTGAAGGCCAAGTCTGCCGCGAGCCAGCGCAGCTGTGGCCAGGGGTGCAGCTTCAGCAGCAGCAGGGGCAGCAGCAGCAGCAGGGGCAGCAGGAGGGCAGCCATGGTCAGCACCGGTTCCAGCCTCCGGCAAACACCCCTCAGAGTCCCTTCCGAAGGACTGGGGCCGCTCGTGCTTGCTTCGAGACCTCTCTTTTCCGGGAGCGCGCGTGTGCGCGCTGGCACACGCCCCTTCCCACCCAGGCCCCCACCACTCCCCACGGGCGGGGAGCAGAGGCCCAGGGGGAGTGCGTGTAGGGGGCGGCCCCCGGCTCCCGGCCCTCCCCGCAGCCTACGCTCCGCCCTGGGCGCGCTCGCTCCCAGACAACTGCGGCCCGCACCCTACCCCGTCCTGGGCGGTGCTTGCGCCTTCCCTGAGCCCAAGGTCCTGTCCCCGTTTTGCGTGTTCTTTCTGTTCTTGGGCAGTTTAGGCATGGTCCGGCCTGAGCGCCGAAGCATTTGGAAGGAAATCCATCTTTCCCTCAGTATTTCTCATTTCTACCCGAGATGCAGGGGAACCACTGCTGTCCCAAAAAGTGAAGAGCTTGGTCCCTGGCCCATTCACTTCTGCAAGTCCCGGCACGCTGGCCAGATGCACGCCCCTCCAGCTGCCAGCAGCAGCAACCCCAAGGGGTGGGCGAGGGCCACGCGACGGCAGTAGGGGAAAGGTGGAGGCGCAGGCTGCCAGATCTCTGGGGAGGGGGGGCCACGCAGAGGCCCCTCCCTCTGGGCACGGGTACAATTACTGGGCCCAGCCAGCAAACGCTTTCCATCCTGGTTTTAATTGGGGTAGAAGAAACTGCGGAAGCAGAGGAAGGAAAAAAGAGGCCCCGGTTTCAGATTCAAAGGCAGGAGTAGTGGCTCCGAAGGAGGGGCGCCGGATCCTGCAGGCCGATGTGCAGGCCACACAGGACCTGCCCGCCCCCGGCTCAGCATCCCTCCCCTCAGCCCACCTCGTCGTCCCAGGCAGCAGGGGACCAAGGCACCACCAAGGCACTCCTGTGCTGGGGCCCCCCCGGGGAAGGGGTGGTGCTCCGGCCCTGGTGGGTGACACCCCTGCCCCGCACACCTCTGCCCCAGAGCCAGGCGGGGACACCCCCACCCCCCACCCCCGGGGCAGTCCTCCAGCAGCTGGCAACCACAGACCTAATCAATGGAAGTATGTCCAAAAATTAGCTTCTGGAAGCCTCTAGTTTCTTAATAAGATGCAGTACAGACAGGGACATGGTGCCAGCGTGGATTTCTGCATGGACAGCTCGGGCCTGGCTCGTGCCCCGGGAAGGGGGAAGGCTGGGGGGGCGGCCTACGGCAGGGCGCCTTCTACACAGGCACGGGATACACAGGGACAAGGACGTTCTGGCTTGTTTTATTGTCATTTAAAAACAACTTTTAAAACACGATTATCTCTGCCAAAAGGAAAAAAAAAACCAGAACAGAACCAAGGAAATGGGACCATTTGAGGGTTCTGTGGAACACGCCTCTGGGACTCCCCTGGGCTCTGGCTCGGCTTCTGAGGTGCCAGCCCCAGCCCCAGGGTGTACCACGTGGTGTGGCAGCCTCCCTGTGGGGTTCCGTCCTACATGCTCGTGGCATGTGCCCCTGGTTACGCTGGGCCGCCTGGCCCCGTCAGACACCAGGTCGTACTGGCGTGCACACAGTGACTCGGGTCTGTTCAGAGCAAACCGAGACCGGAATGGGGAAGCAGGAGCCACCCGAGCCTCTTCTCTCACCGCAGCTTTGGGAGGTGTGGGGGGGCAGGGGGCAGCCTCCAGCTTCGCTGACTGTGGGAGGATGGGAGCGGCCAGGCCGCATGGCAGCTCACCCCCGCCAGGCAGGGCTTCGGGGTGGGGACAGGGGCTCCCCTGGTCACCTCCTGGCCCCTATTAACCTCTGCTTCACCAAGAGGGGGCAGTCCAACTGGGGTAAGGGCGGGCAACACAGGCCTCAGTCACTGTCAGAACCCACTGCAGAGGACCCTTTCCGTTTCCGCTTGGTGGGCTTTGGCTTCGTGTCTTCTTCCTCCTGGAAGAGATTGGGGTGGGGGAGGGGAATGAGCAGCCAGCCGCTGCCCTGCCCAGCTCCCACTCTCGCCCCATGCACGGCCATGGGCCGGGCTCCCACTCCCCCTTGCACCCCTGTGGGCCTACCGAAGCGCTGCTGGAGGCTGACTCCTCCTCGGCGTTGGGCGGCTGTGTGGCGTTCTTCCGGCTCCGAGGGCTGGACAGAGCTGCTTTCCTGCGACTCTTGGGCGGCTTGGCCGAGGAGTCCTCGTATTCCTCGGCCAGGGAGAAGAGGTCGCTGAACCTGAGGAGGGAGGCGCTCAGAACCCGGCTCTCGGCTTGCTGCCACCTGCTGCCCTCCTCTCTGCCCCTGGCACAGGACTTACGCTAAGATTTACTTATTTTCAAGGCAGAGAGACAGTCTTCTATCTGCTGGTTGGCCCCCAAATGGCCACAACAACCAAACGCAGGAAAGGAACTCTATCCAGGTCTCCCCGGTGGGTGCAGGAGCCCAAGTACTTGGGCTATCACCTGCTGCCTTCCCAGGCATATTAGCAGGGAGCTGGATTTGAGGCGGAGAGTTGAACCAGCGCTCTGATATGGGCTGCTGGCGTCGTAAGTAACTACTTAGCCCAGTGCATCACCATGCTGGCCCCAGGGCCTTTGACCCCAGCAGGCCTCTCTCCTAGGCCTTCTCCCCATGACTTCCTAAGGCCCAAAGTGGGAGGAGCCTTACTTCATCTTGTGGGCTTCATCACAGCTCGCCTGGACATGCTGCAGCGCCTGGAGAATTGGGGTCTGGCTAAAAACTAGAGGCAGGAGGAAGGGAGAGCAGGAGGAAGAACAGTGAGCCGACTGGGAGCTTATTAAATAGCACCCAGGGGCTGCATTCCCCAAGGGGTTTGGGTTCCGGCCCCAGTGTCCTGCCCCTGCCCCTGCCCCGCTCGGGGTCTGAGAGGTCTTAGAGAGAGGCTGGGAGGCGTACAGTTCTGCTTGGTGTTGGTCAGGTTGAGTCGCAGACTGTCCAAGTGCTCCAGGATCTGCTCCAGTGTCAGCTGGGCCAGTTTGCTGCTGGAGCTCCGCAGGCTGCATGGAAGTCACAAGAGCCAGGCTGAGCCCCAGGGAGGGCCCAGCAGGACGGGATCCTCCCGCCGCCAGGTCTCTCCTCAAGATAGAAGCAGCTCCCGCGGGGAGCACCACAGGCCTGCAGCCACAGGGCCCAGGGGCACGCCTGTGAGCCTCCGACCACTAGGTGTCGCTCACACACCAGGCAGCGGCGGAGGGCGGCCCTGGGCTGCAGGGGCCGGGGCCCACGCCCACCTCTGCCTCTTGCGGGGGAGGCTGTTGTTCTTGATGAGCAGAGACTTGATGTGCTCCGCCAGCAGCTCGTCGTGCTTCATGCACCAGTGCCGCAGGATGCTGGTGGTGAACTGGTCGTCGGGGTGGCAGGGCCGGCTCAGCACCATCTTCACCATCTCCTCGCTGGGCCTGGGGGGGGGCGGGGGCGGCGCTGGGTGCCAGCAAAACAGCTGGCCGCCAGCGGTTGGATCTCTCCCACTCACTGCTTTCCCAAACGCCAGCCCCTACCCTGCCCTGCCCTGGAGTCCCATGACAGCTTCCTACTCTCACATCCCCTCACCCTCTTCTCTTTGGGCCAAGGAAGCCAGGAGACCAGAAGTGAGACTCCTGTTTCTGTGGCACGTGTGTGTGTGTGTGTGTGTGTGTGTGTGAGAGAGAGAGAGAGAGAGAGAGAGAGAGAGAGAGAGGAAGGAAGCCCACGACTCCTTCACTTCCCCCAGAACAGTCCGGAAAAGGAAATGGGCCCAGCAGGCAGGAGGACAAGCAGGAGGTGTGGGCGCTCCCCAGCCCTACCCTGCTGCAGCCTGAGGTGGGGCGGTGGCAGGGCTGTGAAGGGAGAGTCCCCCATGGCCCTCTGAACCTGCCACTTCTCAGACACTGGACCACGTCCAGTCCCCCAGGCGAGAGAAAAGGTGGAAGGCAGGCAAGCAGGAAGGAAAAGCCACGCGGCTGTTGCCGCATTCATCTGGGGGTGCTGCTGGAGCAGTGCGAGGCAGACAGGCCTCTGCCTCTCACCCTCCACACAGGAGTGCAGTGGGCCCCGCTGGCTCTGCTCTGCGCAGGCCAAGGGGCAGGACGGTGGCGGCCCTCTACGCTGACCCTTCCTCCTCTTGGATTAGCCTGTGGTGGCCTGCAGGAGGGTGGGGGTGGGGCTGGAGAACTGCTGTGGCAGCAGGAAACAGGGATGTCCGGTCCCCACCTCCAAGGGCAGCTCCTGGTGGGCAGGGGGTGAAGTTAAGAGGAAGCTCGGATCCCATGGGAGTTACTTATTTGTAAGTCACACTGGGGGAAGGGCAGAATGAGCAGGCGTCAGTGATAGGAGAGAGCAGAGCGAAACAAGCAGGATGGGGCCTTAAAAGCACAGTGTCTCTTGAAATACTGGGTCGGGGGTTCCAGAGCCCCCACGGTGGGACTCACTTCTCTCTTCGGAGCTGAAGCAGCAGGCAGGACAGGGCCTCTGGGTGCTCTGTGGGGGAAAGAACAGAGGCTGCTCAGCGAGTACAGCATTCTGGGAAGGACTCGGGGTGCCTCTCCATCCTGACCAACAGCTGCTGGAAGGAGCAGCCAGTCCCAGACGGGACCCAGCCCCATGCCTGGCTCACAGCGAGCTGCAGGGCTCATCTCACAGGCAGAACTGATAGACTGGGGCTTGCCTGTCTGCATGCTGGTGGGAGGGGAGCGGAGGGCCCGGGGCGCATGCTCAGACGCCTCTGCCTTGCCCTGGCTGGCCAGGGGTGCCTTCTCCCCCACACTCCCAGCCCACAAGCAGACTCACCTTTATACTTGAGGTGCTGCAGGATGGGGATGATGGTCTCCAAGGGGATGTTGTGGGCCAGGAACAGCTGCCAGGCACAATACTGCTCAAAGGTTTCCCAGTCTAGGCTTTGGACTGAAGAAAAAGCAGCAGCATCCGTCTCCGTCTCCCTCCCTCACTCACCCACACACACACACACACACACACACACAGAGCTAATCCATTGGGACTACCAGAACCCTAAGTAGAGACAGTACAGGAGTAGGGACAGTAACCCCAAATCTAGACTTTTCTCATTCCACACAGTGCTCATTTCCAACATCTTCACACAGCTTCCATGTTCCCTCAGCCACGGTTGGAGGGGCAGAGCTAAGTCTCCATTTTACACAGCAAGAAGCAGAGATCCGGAGAGACACTGCCCAGGGCACAGAGCAGAGTGGCGTGGTGTTCCGCCCGGACTTCCCAGCCCCAGAGCCAGCCTCCACGCTACTGACAACACACGGGGACTGCCCAGCTCCTCTCCCACATCTCTGGACGGTCTGGCCACTTACTAAGTATGTTGAGGACTGAGTCTTTCCGAAACATGACCAGGTTCCCCATCATCACATGGCAGACCAGCTCCTGGAGCTGAGGAGCAGAAGGAAGGCAAAACAATTAGCTCTGTGAGAAGCCAGGAGGCCAGCATGGAGGGAGAGGCAGGAGGGCCCACGAGAGGAAACGAGAGGAGTGAAAATCAAGCTGACAGGGACAGGGAGCAAGCGGCAGTGAGGAAGGCTGCGTCTCTCAAGGATGACGGAAGAACCACAGTTTTCTCCGGGGCAAAAACATCCATGGAGACTCCTCCCCACAGCCTGATGGCAGAGGGAGACTGGGTACCTGTTGTAGCTGGCCTGAATCTGGGCCCAAGGAGGAGGTGGCCAGGCCCTGCACCGAGAGGTAGGCAGGGCAAAGGCAAGGCAGGACTGCTGAGGGCTGAGTCCCCCGTGTGTGGTGGGAACGGAGTGGAGGGGAATACAAAAGGGACCCAGTTCAGACCTGAGATGGGCTTCTGCCATCTCTCGGGGCCTGTGCAAGGAGGAAGGGCAAGGGGAAGGCCTGTTGACAGCTAACAAAACAACCCCCTGAACTTCTCATGTGCATACAGGGGTGCCCAAAGCACATGGAGGATAGGAGAAACCACATAAGGAAAGTGCCTGGAGGCAGAGTGTGCCTACAGAGCATGTGGGTCAGGAGAGGAATCAGGCCCGGATGCCTCAGTCCTGCTTTCCAGGCTCTTCTGGGGGTGTCAGAGCTCACTGCTCACCTGGGCAGAGTCTATAACAGCCACGATCATGTTCAGCAGCTCCCCACTCCTCAACGTCTCATCTGGAAACTAGACAGAAAAAGAGGCAGATGAGGTGGACCCCTTGACTTTTTTCAAGATTGATTTATGGATGTGTGTATATATATTTATTTACTTGAAAGTCTAAGTGATGGGGGGAGGGGGGAGAAAGACAGATACTGAGACCTTCCACCTGCTGGTTAACTCCCCATGTGGCCACAATGGCCAGGGCTGAGCCAAGTGGAAACCAGAGCCAGGAGCTCCATCTGGGTCTCCCATCTGGGTGTCAGGAGCCCAGACACTTGGGCCATCCTCCGCTGCTTTCCCGGGAACATTAGCAGGGAGCTGGATTGGGAAGAGGAGCAGCCAGGACTTGAACTGATGCTCACATGGGATGCTGGGATCCCAGGCAGCGGCTTAACCTGCTGTACCAGCCCCTGAGCCCTTGACTTTTTTTTTTATTTGACAGGCAGAGTTACAGACAGTGAGAGAGAGAGAAAGGTCTTCCTTCCGTTGGTTCACTCCCCAAATGGCCACCACAGCTGGCGCTGTGCCGATCTAAAGCCAGGAGCCAGGTGTTTCTCCTGGTCTCACATGTGGGTGCAGGGCCCAAGCACTTGGCCATCCTCCACTGCCTTCCTGGGCCACAGCAGAGAGCTGGACTGGAAGAGGAGCAGCCGGACTAGAATCTGGTGTCCATATGGGATGCTGGCGCCGCAGGCGGAGGATTAACCACGTGAGCCACGGCGCCGGCCCCGAGCCCTTGACTTTTACTCACAACACGATCCCCTACTTCCCTATCACATGCTCAGGGTCTGGCTGCACCAAACATGGTACTAACAAAACCCTGAGCACTCACCCAACAGCTACGAAGGTGGCAATCCAGTCTTACAGCCCTCAAGTTTTACCAATTGGTTATTTAAATTTATTTTTTAATTATGTGAAGGGCAAGAGAGACAGGACAGAGAGCCTCCACCCACTGGTTCACTCCCTAAATGCCCACATCAGTTGGTATAAAGACAGGAGCCTAAGACTCAATCTGGGTCTCTCACACGGGTGGCAGAGCCATCATCTGCTGCCTCCCAAGGTGCACATCAGCAGGGAGCTGGATCAGTAGTGGAGCCAGGACTTGAACCAGGCATTCTGATACGGGATGTGGGCATCCTGGGTGTCGTCTTAATCACTGTGCCCAATGCCAGCCCCAAGTTTTGTGATTTGTGCAAGCATACCATGAGGGGTATTGGTGTACAGGGATGGAGGTGTGTGTTAAGGAAAGGAGTGGGAGCTACGCAGAGATAAGAGGGAGCTAAGGCCGGCGCCGTGGCTCAATAGGCTAGTCCTCTGACTGCGGCGCCGGCACACCGGCTTCTAGTCCCGGTCGGGGTGCCAGATTCTATCCTGGTTGCCCCTCTTTCAGGCCAGCTCTCTGCTGTGGCCCGGGAGTGCAGTGGAGGATGGTCCGAGTGCTTGGGCCCTGTACCCCATGGGAGACCAGGAGAAGCACCTGGCCCCTGGCTTTGGATCAGCGCATTGCGCCGGCCACGGTGGCCAATGGAGGGTGAACCAATGGCAAAAAGGAAGACCTTTCTCTCTGTCTCTCTCTCTCACTGTCCACTCTGCCTGTCAAAAAAAAAAAAAAAAAGAAAAAAAGAAAAAAAAAGAGGGAGCTGAAGGGGACTGGACATGATGGCTGGTTCTGTGTGGGCATAGCAGAACACCAAATACCTGCATCCCAGCAGCGAAGGAATCCTTTCTATGCTGACCCTCAGTGAACAGAGAGAGCTGTGGAGACTGTTTGTCTGAGGGGTGTGTGGCGGCAGGCAGGGCCCCATCTGGAGTGGGAAGGAGTGAGGAGAGGGAGGTGCCTTGGGTTTGGCATCTGAGCTTCTCCCCCCACCAGTGCATGGCTGAGCTCACAGTTCCTCCCGTCAGGCCCACACCCTGGGCCCCAGTTTCCCAATTCCTGGGAACTGTCACCAAGAGAAGGAAGAGCTGCTACTTCCTCTTTTATCTTGGTTCCTAGCAAAGCTTTTCCATGAACCAGGGGGAAATGAAAGCGAGCTTCTACCACACAAATCCTGGTCTGTGGGAACCATCAGAGAGAATCTAAGGTGAGCTATCAGAGGAAACCCGAGCTTAGGGGCTCTGTCCTGAGGCCAAAAGATGGACTGAAGCTGAGGAGTCAAATATGTAGGCCCAGACTCCAACTCACCCTGCTAAAGCAGAGGAGAGGCCAGCCGTGGTGTGGGGAGCAATGGAGCTAAGTGGCTCGGGGTCACATGCCATGCTCAGAGCCTGCATTGAGGTGGCCAGTCTCCTGGGAGCCCTCGCCCAGCACAGATGCGGCTGCAGCACTGACCTCTGTGTAGATGGAAGGGGTGAGGTGGCACAGCAACCGCACGTCGTCCTCCTGGCAAGCCTTCATGTCCATCATCAGGCAGGTGTGCAGGTCGCCCAGCTGCGTGGCCTGAGCAAATGACTCGTACAGGTTCATCTTCCCTGCCGCGGCTTTGCTGCAAGACCGGTTGGGCTGAAGTTAGCAGCTGGCCCCCAAGCCCCAAACTTCAAACACTCCTGAAGGAGACCCCCCACTCCAGAATCCCCAGATTCCCCATGCTGATCTGTCCCATGTCCCTCCCCTGTTTTCCCCCAGGGCCTTCACAATTTATGCGGCAACCAGGGGACATTCTCCTTTGTCCCCACCCTTCCCAGGGCTCCAACCAGGATTAGTGAAGCTGCTGACTAATGAGAGTCAAGATGAGAGAGGGAATGCTCAGGCCAAGCTGCACAAGGTTTCTCTCTGGCTGTCTGGGCTCTAACCCAGAAAATGCCTCACAATGCATATAAAACTAACTCAAGATAGCTTACAGGCCTAAATGTAAGACTTGAAATCACAATTCTCAGAAGAAAACACAGGACACCAAAGGCCCATGTAGCCAATGAAGTAACTGGTAGATCTGATTTCAGAAACATTGAACACTTCTGTATTTCAAAAGATGCCATTAAAAAGGTGAAAAGGCTATCTGCAGAATGGGAGAAGATATTTGCAGATCGTGTATTTGGTAAAGGACTTGTATTCAAGATATATAAAGGGCTCTTAAAAGGATCTAGAAAGACTTCTCTCCACAGAAAATGCACAAATGGCCGGTAAGCACATGGCAAGCCATGCGACATCAGCCTCAGTGAAATGCAAAGGAAAACCACACTGAGACACCAGGTTACACCGCCCGGGACAGACGTTGGGGAGCAGGCGGAGGAATGAGGACTGTCACCCGTTTCCGAAGGGAATGTAAAACGGCTGCGGTCTCCCTGGGAGCCAGTCTGGTGGCCTCTCAGCAACACAGAGTGGGTTGCTGCGGGACCTCCCAGACAAGGCTGCTGTTCTCCTGCCGTCCCGGCTGTGTTCCCAGGCCATGAGAGCTTATGGTCCACACGGAAACTTGTACATGGATGCTCACAGCAGCCCGAGACAGGAAACAACCCAGTGTCCACCACCAGCCAAACAAAATGTGGTCTATGCACACACTGGACTACTTTTGCTCACAGAAAGAAAGGACTGACACCTGCTACGACATGGTTGAACCTTGAAACATGTTAAGTGAAGACAGCTGAGTCACAAAAGAACGCGCAGTGCGTGGTTTCATTTACACAAACCATCGGATTGGTGAGCCTATAGAGGCAGAGAGCAGAGGAGTGGACGCCAGGGACTGGGAGACACGGAGGATGGGAAAGTGGCCGCTAACACGTACGCATGGGGTTTCTTTCCAGGAGGACAGAAATGTTGTGCATGAGAGAAGAGTACCAGCTACAGAACTCTGTGAGGGTACTATAATCCACTCGGCTGCACACTTCACACAGCTGACTTGGATGGTGTGTGCGTTCTACCTCACTAAAGCTGCTGTTTAAAAATAAACACTTGAAGGTCCTGGTGATGACAGCCAAGGAGCCAGTGTGAGCAGTGGGGCTTTCCCGGGTGCTTCCTGCCCCTTTCGAGTGTGGGGGCCATGCCCACCTGGCCCTCAGATAGTAGAGCAGGTGGTAGCCAATCTTGGGCTGCTTCTGATACAGCTCAGAGAGGAGGTCCAGGAGCAGAGAGAAGCTGCTGTTGTCTTCCTGCATCTGGCACAGGTTCCTGGAGGTGGAGAACAGAGGAGAGGGCTCGACTTCACCAAGGACACACTCCCCTGGGCAGCTTCTGGGCTGACGTGAGCTGTCTGTGCCTGCTGCAGTCCGCCTCCTTCCTGGAAAGGGAGGCCCATTACCCCAGGACAAGAGTGCATGTGTGTGGACGGGGCTTACCTGAATATCAGGTAGAGAGGTTTCCCGACAGACTCCTCCAGGGACCTATGGGAGGAGGGTTACACATGAGCAGCCATGTGTGTCGGGGGGAGGGGCTGCAGGCAGAAATTAGGGAGGACCAGCTTGAGGCAAGGTGCTGCCTGCTTCTTTTCTGCCCCGGAGCCTTGGTAACAGCAGAGACAGGCCCTCACATGGAGCCCCCGTCTGCTGTGCTATCCCCACTAAAGGTGAGACTCCCGCCCTTCAGGCAGAGGCCAGGCCAGGGCCCCATCCACTGGGAGCAGCAAAGGCTGGGGCTGTGAGGCTTGGCAGCAGAGGCCAGAAGCACAGGGAGGAGATACTAACCCACCGCCCCGGGAGCCCCAGCCCTCAGCAGGCAAAAGTAAACACATGC
Source organism: Oryctolagus cuniculus (assembly GCF_051225735.1). Lineage (NCBI taxonomy): Eukaryota > Metazoa > Chordata > Mammalia > Lagomorpha > Leporidae > Oryctolagus > Oryctolagus cuniculus. The sequence continues at coordinate 45,149,485 of NC_142873.1, forward strand.
TTAAATGCATCAGCATATGTGAGCATGAAGCGAACAGATTATTTTTAAGTTCACAGCAACAGCCTATTGGACTTGGCTCTAAGAGCAGCCTGTGGCTCCTGAGGCCCGGGGTCAGCAAATGAGCCTTACTCCTCCGTGATCTCCTCCGGCAGCACCTCCCCACGGAAGTGGGCCTTGAAGAGCTCCTGTAGGCAGGAAGCCAGCACAGACAGCTGCTCCGAGTCAAAGTCTTCCTGGGGGGGGGGGGGGGGGGGGCAAAGGAGGGTGAGGGTGACTCCTGCCCCACTCCTCCAGAGCCTTGGGATCATCTGCTTCTACCTCTAGGATAAACAAGCTCCCCACCCTGCACCTCCCATCAGCTGGGACCCACATGGCGGAGGAGGGTAAAGGAGGAAAGTCAGTTCCCGGGGAGACATCTGTGGGGGGCTCTGAGTTGGGCAGGCTGGGCTGTTTCCTCCCTAAGGGACTGGGTTCTTCCTCACCTCTAGGACCTGGTCCACGATTTCCTGCATGACCTCACACTGGGCTTCCGTATCACTGCAGTGCATAAGCGAGAGGAAATCCCAGGGATGTAAATGATAGCCGAGGGCAGGACACACACCCAGAGCACTGAGCACCAGCACACTCACACGCACAGACAGAACAATGGAGCTCCGTGTCAGACACGGCGGAGATGGCAGGGCTGGGCAGCTCTGGGGCAGCATTTCTGCTCTCTGGGCAGAGGCCCAAGGAAAAGGGAAATCCCCATCAGTCCTACTTGGGTTCTCCCAGAGTCTATGGAGTGGGACCCTGAGGAGTTAGGACATGAGGCCAGCCCACTCACAACCCATGTTCCCCAGCACAAACTGCACCGTCCGGCCATGCCTGTGGAGCCTCGCTGGACTCCGCGGCTGCCATGGGGTCTGCACCCACCTCCCCTTCTGGAGCTGGAGCACTTTGTCCCTGAGGGACTCATCCAGCTGGTCAAGGTAAGGGGTGATATCAACCGGCTCCTCCACCACCGTCTCCTTGATAGGGTGGAAGCGGAACTCTCTCTTCTTTCCTGAGAGGAGTGAGTGAGTGCGGGAGGAAGTCAGTCTGCCCAGAAGCCAGCCAGAGACAGTCCCCTTGACCCCCGTGTCCCTGCCTCGCACACCTGCGGCATGTGCCTGCTTATTTAGGGCTGTGCGAGTGCCTAAAGCCTCTCCCTGACTGCGCACGGGCCCAGGAACCAGTTCTTCCCTTCTTGGTCCCACACTGTTAAGTACAGACTCTGCACCCAGAGTCCCATCCAGGAACCCTAAAAACGAAACTTTACCGCAGAGAGGCTGCTCCTGGGGACTGCTCCTCCCAGGGCGCCTCACCCTGAACCACCCTGGCTGCCAGCCTCACCCTTGCTGTTGAGCTCCTCCTCGTCATCGCTGAAGGCCGCCTCTGCATTGTCGTAGCAACCTTCGTCCTTGTCCGACAGATGGTTGTCCATCTCCATGGAAACTGGCTCCTCAATTTTGACTTGGGAGTAAAGAGAACATCTGTGTCCTCTAGCACGCCCCGTGCTTCTGGGACGGGGAGACTGGAGGGCACGTTGGGGAGCCTGGAGCCCTATGACCTAGACGGAGGACTGGCTCTGGAAAGACAAACATCTTGTCCTCACAGCTTCCAGACCCTGCAGTGGGATGGCCCCAGGGATCAGAGCAACACAGGGCAGGACTCTTCTCTGCTCAGCTCAGGATCAGCGAGGACAGTGAGGCTGGCAATGGTCCCCAGTGCACATTAATGCAAGACCATGTTGGGAGGCACTGCTTTGCTCTGCTTACTCCCCATTCCAAAACAAAAAGCGTGTGAATGTGTGTGTGTGTATGTGTGTGTACGGGAGGGAGATGGCAGTCTGGAGTCAGAAGCAAGGCTTGAGACCCACCATGACAACCCCTCAGGGCTGGGAAGACAAGAGAATGGGCAGTGTCAAGGCAGAGACGCACATTCTGCGAAAGGCTTCTCCCTACTGAGAAGTCATTCAGGGAGAAAAAGAAGAGTTAACAGAAAGGTCAGTGAAGGTCAGGGAAGATGAGAAGAAGTGAGAGAACCAAGCGCCAACATAAAAATGAAGGAGATGAAACGGGGAAAGATAACCGAGATGAACAGTGTCACAGCGGTGCGGAGCCACGCGGTAACAACCTCCTCAACAAGGCTCAGGCTGGAGAGCCTGGGAGGCCTCCTCCCTCTTCTAACACAAGTGACAGCATGGCGGCGGGCATACCTTCCACTGGGGGGGACGGTGAGCTGCAGAACTCAGGAAACTTCTCTCTCAGCATTGCCCGCAGTTCCTTGTCCAATTTAGGGTTGTCAAACAGGGGAGCCAAGTGTCTAATGGAGAACACAGATCAAAGTCAACATCAGAGCCCCTCATTTCCAACTCACCACGGAGTTTAAGAGAGGTCTAAGCCCCATCAGTATAGTGTAGCCATTCCCAGATCCTTGGAACAGAAGGCATCTGAAGCCCTCTGTAATACAAACATGAGAGAGCAATTTCTCTAGAGGTGAAGAGCACACGGGCCAGCAGTCCGTGGAGCAGTGTTCTTTGTACCCATCCAGGGAAAGGGCCAGGAGCACAGCGGCAGTATCTGGGTAGGCCTGACCCGCCAGCAGCTGGACCTCAGGAAACCTGGGCACACAACCCTACCCCAACCTTGCCCAGAAAGTCCTTACGCCAAGACCCGCTTCTCCACGATGTGGTTGAGGGAGGAAAAGACACCCTGCCGCACGTGGCCCTCCAACGGCGGATAGAAGTTGGGAATGATCTGGAAGGGAGGAGAGGAGGAAGGAATGGGCACAGAACTCTCCATCCGGAATGTTCTGGATGCAGCTTTGGTTTTGATCAGGGGACGCTGGGGATATGGCTGCAGACACGACAGAGGGTTCTTGACTATTCCAGGCTACTGAAATGGAAAACTCTCCTCTATGAGACTGGACTCTATAGACCTGAAGACATCATCCCTGCAGCTGAGAAGCCCCCTGGAGAAGTGGAAATGTGGAAGGGACGTGTTCACTAACTTGGGGACAGGACCCACAAGCACAGGCAAGGGGCACCAGGAAGACTCATTCTGGGAGACTGGGGGACACACTTCACTCTGCCTGGTCAGGAATGGGGAGAAAATGGGCGCTGGCACTCACACGGCACATGAAGTCCAGGAGTGTGGCAGTGATGGCTGGGTGGGGCTTCATGGAGTGATGCATGACCAGGATGGCTGGTTCTAGGGAAGGCAGAATTAAGGGGCACCCCCCCATCAGGCAGCCCCTGGGGAATGCCCCATCTGTCGCCCCGCCCCCGTTCCCTCAGAACTGTAGACACAAGAGCAGACAGCCCCTCTAACGGCTCAGCCCTCCTCTCCCTTGTCTCCCAGCGTTCAGCTTGGAGAAGGGAGGTGGGGGAGGTAAAGCAGGCTGTGGGTGAGCATCTTCCTTGCCTGCTCCCCCTCCCCCCCACCGCCTGCTCTGAAGTCCAAGCACAAGGCTGTTGGGAGAAGGGGGTGGAGTGATGGCTTGGCCTCATCAAAGCGATTTTCCTTCTGGGTCAAGGGAGACTGATGAGGAATGGCGGAACTGCTCCCAGATAAGCTGCCTCCACTCCAGGCAGCACTGCGATTTATGAATGCCATCACCAGGACAAGGCAGTGGGGCTTGGGGGTGGGGCAGTGGCATGGCCCGGTCTCAGTCACATACCTATGTTCATAATGCTGTCTTTGTCTGGGCTAAAGAACAGCCAGTCGTAAAACAAAGCCAGCTTGGCATTAGAAGCAGCAACATTAGACTGGAAGAGAGAAGGGGGAAACAGAGCTGGTTTCATCAAATCAGCCCCCTGCCCTTGGGAGGCCCAAGGCAGATTTCAGGCCCCTTGGCTGATCCTGGTGGAACCCCACAGGGGTAGGGGAACCCATCTGTGTTGTATGAGTGGCCCTGTAGTCTCACCCACCAGGGGCACCGGGGCTGTCCTGGGTCCTTCAAACTCCAGAAGTACACATCCTTGATCCCCACCAAGGGAAACCCTTAGACTGTGGACTGCATTGACCACCCAGAGCTGACAGGCACACTCCTGACAAGGGGATCCCAAGAGGGCCTGTTGTCTTATCTGAGTCAGCGCCAAGGACCCAGGCAGATGGGGAAGGGAGAACCCCATCACAAGAGGTCAGGTGTCAGCCAGGTGCCAGCCAGGTGCCAGAGAACAGCTTCCCACCCCAGGCACAGGGAGGAGCCGCTTTCTTCCCTGTGCCTTCACTACATGGGGAGAAGGAAATATCTAAAGCTGATGCCAAAAGGCACAGGGCTGAGGGTCTAAAGAATGCCCACCCTGAATCTGAGGAAGGAACAATTCACAGGAATAACTATGTCCGGCAGATGCCTCAGAGATCCAAGCTTTGGGGGTTGACACTAATGTGGTAGATGAACCCATTCAACTCCAACCCCAGGTGGGAAATCATGAGTGAAACTAAACTTCTTGAGAGATAAAAGGAGGTGGGGCAAAAGGATGAACTATTCAGGAGAACCACAGGGAAGGAAGGACCTCGAAGGGTCAGATGGCCCCGGGGCATCCAGACGCAAGGAGATAAGGGGAACATGAAGGAAGAGGCGCCTTGGCCACACTGTGTCCTCCACCCCAAGGCCTAGCTGCTCACCGTACATGTCGTCAGGAGCCAACCAATGATGGCCCATCGGGGCAAGATATCTGAACTCAGCACTTCATTGGAAGGGTGGACTACCCCACAGATGTAGCGAATGAGGTCACAGCGCAGGGACTGACTATCTGGAGTCGACAGGTACTGGCGCTGGAACCAATCCTGATACCGCTTTTGTTGACCGAACCGCACCTGGGAGAAGGGAAAGTTGGGAAAAAAAACTTGGAAGCAAGGGCGGGGTCCTGGGCAGAGGAAATGAGCACCATTCAACTCCGGCCTGACCCCTACCTCTGTTTCTTCCCACCACTACTCATTAGCTCATCCTGTCTCTCAAGACTTCCCTCCTTTGGGAGGAGGTCTTGATTTTAAAAAACGCTCTAGTCTTTCTAGTTTGCCTTGCATGCCAGTGTTGCAAACACTCTCGCTGCTGTGTATCTGATGCCACATTTATCCCTACCTGCAGCTGCACTCCATGTCTGGCTCCTTCCTCCTGTACCAGTCACTAATTCTCCAGGCGTAAGGACACTTTTCCATTTCCCTGAGCCAACGGCAGGGAAAGTGCCTTCAGAGCAGGAGCTGAGCCTGTTCAGCACAGACAGCTCCCTGACACCAGATGACCTAACTGGACCAGTATCTATGGCACACACTCTCCAAATCTTACTGTAAGCCCAGCCCCTACACAGACCCTAAATGGTTACAAAATACAACACTAAATAAGGAGAAAGATCCAGTTTTCCTCCTCTTCCCCTATCAGAACAATCAACCAAAACAGAGCAGAAAGGGAAACAAAAAGATAACATCTAGACCAACGCTGTCCAACAAGACTGCAATGATGGTGGCCACGGACACTTCAAACTCAGCCACTGCAACTGAGACACTGAATTTTAAGTTTCTACTTAATTACAACTAGGTTCACTGACACTGCACATGGCTGCTGGCTATCACATGATACAGCATGGACCTCATTAGTTTTCTTGGATCACTCAGGAAATGCAGAACTGGTTAGGATGGGGTTCTCTACCAGCAGATTGGCTGCAGAGGGATTGCCTGGGATGTCTGCTAAAACCACAGACTCCTCAGTCGGCTTCACTGGGAGTGGGACTCAGGAAGCTCCACCTTTAGGGTGCTCACTCCTTAAGCAATTCTGCATAATTCAGCCACATTTGGAACCCATGATGAACACATTCTTTTTCTACCCTTTTATAGCACACTTCACACTTGTAAATGACAGTATTTGTTTATAATTGATGGTTTAATGACTGCTTTGGATACACTGAAAGCTTCACCAAGAGTTAAAATTGTATCTTACTCAACACTGTACTCCCAATCCTTAGCATCATGTCCAATGTGTAGACACAGAAAAAGAACAAAGAAAAACAGCCAGCAGTCAGTGGTAGATCCAGGCCACCATCCACGTAGCCACCACACCACTGGTCAGTACTCAGCAGCAATAGACTTGCAGAATGAAGCAAGAAGCCAGCTAGCCCCTGCACCTCCTCTTCCTGCTGCGGCAAGTTGGCTTACCCGGGATGTCATAAAGAGGAGCTTAGTCTCCATGTCTGGAGTTAGACGGCATGCTAGGAATTTTCGAGATGTTCTTGACTGAAGAAGCTGTAGGATACCTGAACCAGGAGCAGAAGGAAACAGAAAAGAGAGGGGAGGCACTTGGGGCACTGGTTAAGAAGTGCTTGGGATACCTGCACTGGAGTGTCTGGGTTTGGGTCCCAGCTCCACTCTCTCCATTTCAATTTTCTATTAGTGCACACCTAGGAGGCAGTAGGTGATGGCTCAAGTGCTTGGATCCCTACCACCCACATGGAAGATCCACATTGGGTTCTGGATCCCTGGCTTTGGCCTGGCCCAGTTCCACCTGTTGTGGGCATTTGGGAAAGAATCACCAGATAGAAAATTTTTTTCTCTGTCTCCCTGCCTTTCAAATTAATAATTTTTTTTAAAGGAAGTAAACAAGGGTGGGAGAGAGGGATTAAGGGAAAAGAAAAGCCTGGGAACTGGAAGAAGTGGAAGGCAGTTAGTGAAACTGGGCCAGGTACTGACAGCAAGGGGCCTTCCTACGGAAATTCTAAGATGAGATGAAGGGGTATGAGTGCAGCTTCTATCCAGCACTTGTGTCTTCTGTTCCAACACCAGCCCCAGGGCCCAGCTGTACTAAGCCTTTCCTTCTGCTAGCCTTCCAGAATCTCCTACCCATATTACTGCAGGTAACAACAGATGGGAAGCCCCGTCAGTCTTCCTGCTTCTGACGGTCCCATCACTGGGGTCCTGGGATCAATGTGATATGGCAGGAACTTATGCTCTGGACTGAGAAAGACCTGGATCCAAACACTGCCTGTCACTCACGAGCTGTGAGGCTTTAGAAAAGATTAGCTAATTTCTTTGAACTTCCGACTTCTTATTTGTAAATGTGGAAATAAAAATATGAATCACATGGAGCTGTCCTGAGACTGAATGAGTTAACATGTGTGTGCCATGGGGCCGCGCTGTGGTGCAGCGGGTTAATACCCTGGACTGGAGTACCGGCATCCCATATGGACACCGGTTCTGGTCCCAGCTGCTCCTCTTCCGATCCAGCTCTCTGCTATAGCCTGGGATAGCAGTGGAGGATGGCCTGAGTCCTTGGGCCCCTGCACCCATGTGGGAGACCCGGGAGAAGCTCCTGGCTCCTGGCTTCAGATTGGCGCAGCTCCGGCCACTGTGGCCAATTGGGAAGTGAACCAATGGAGGGAAGACCTCTCTCTCTCTCTCTGCCTATCCTCTCTCTGTGTAACTCTGACTTTCAAATAAACAAAGCTGTCCAGCTACTGTTCAGACTACAGCAGGACCCTGGGAAAGAGGAAGGTGAAATGAAGAAGACCTGGAGGAAGCATAGAGACCTTTTTTCTTCAGCAAAGAGGATCCCTTGTCAAAGGCAAGAGAGAGAAAGACCACTCCTAGGGAGAGATGTTCTCTCACTGGACTTACTCCAGCCCCCCTGCTGACTCAGTCTCATGAAGTGACCTCTGACACCCCTGCCAGACTCACTGGTCACTGGCTCACCTCCTGGGACAAGGAACTGCTGGGAGGGGAGACGATCCAGTTCTCTCTCTTGTTTCTTAGAAGTAATGACAGCACAGTCTGCCACATGGGGCTGTCCAGGAACCACATGGACTGCAGCGTATCTCTGCCATTCCCAAGCCTGGCTGAATCTGGCAGAGCGTGCCTTGTCCCAAGCTTCACCTATCTGACTGCCGAAGACTCCCCTACTGACCACCTCTGCCCACTTGTTGAAGGACATATCCACTCATCTCCCGCCTCTCAAGACCAGGAGGCCAGGCCCTTACTTACCTGTGAACTGAGGACTCAAGGCCTGGGGGTTATGGATAATATCCTTCCAAAGCAGCTCAAATTCTGGTATTCTAGCAACATTCTGCAGTAGTCTTACAAGGTCCCGGCCAATCATTAAACATTCCATGAACTTGACGGGAGGAGGAGGAAGCCGGGAGGACAGGAAAGAGAATAAAAACATGGATTGTTTACCTCGTGAGGGAGGACAAAGGAACAACATGTTCTAGGGAGGGAAGGAAAGAGGGTGAAGGGACTGTATGACTTCCTGTGGAACCAAGGCCTTGGCTCCTAGCTGCTCAGGGGAACAGAGCTTCAAGTTGGAGACTTCCTAGGAAGTGCTGAGAGCCTCCTGGGGTTTCCTATTAACCTATTCCCCTCTCCACCCATAACTGTTGTGATCCAATTCAAGGAGACTATGGTTCTAAAAGATCAGGACTGGCAAATAGAGCCTCAAGATACCCTACCCCAAAACTCACTCTGTCCAACAAAACATTCTGTGGTCATGGAAAAGATCTGTATCTGTGCAGTCTGAGCAATATCCATTAGCAACACATGGCCAGGGTAGCAAAGGAACTGAATTGTATCATTTTATATAATATTAAACACCAGTAGCTACCACACTGGCCTAACTCCAAGGTCTCTCTAGGGAGATCTGATAGTACACAATTCATAACTCTACCTGATGGTGGGAATTACCCAATGGGTAGGTGGGGGCAAGGGAGGGGACAACCTCATAGTGGGCATACAAGAATAGCTTGTGTCTTTTGTACAACAGTGTCTTTGAAGCTGGCTAGGAACATCCCCAGGATGCCAGCATATAGGTAGCATTTCTAGGAACTGGGGCTATTCCCAACTGAACTTCCCTCCATCCAACTCGCATCTGTCTAAGGATGTCAAGAACCCACTGTGGAGCTGCTTCAGTCTCTAAGAAGGCTCCTCTGCAGGGCTGGTGCTGTGGCATAGCATGTAAAGCTGTTGCCTGGAGTGCCAGCATCCCATATGGGCACCAGTTTGAGACCTGGCTGATCCACTTTCAATCCAGCACTCTGCTATGGCCTGGGAAAGCAGTAGAAGATGGCCCAAGTCCTTGGCCCCTGCACTGATGTGGGAGACCCAGAGGAAGCTCCTGGCTCTGGTTTCAGATCAGTGCAGCTCTGGCCATTGCGGCCAATTGGGGAATGAACCAGCGGAGTGAAGACCTCTCTTTCTCTCTCTGTGTAACTCTGACTTTCAAATAAATAAATAAATCTTAAAAAAAAAAAAAAAAAAAAAAAAAAAAGAAGGTATCTCTTGCCCCCAGATGCACAAAACCTACAGAGGTATCTCATTCTGAGTCTCACTACCCCATACAGTTTTGCCCCCCTTTACCCGCTCCCGAAGCAGTGAGATGCAGAAGTCCACTTCCTTTTGCCGCAGGGCCTGGAGCTGGGCGGTGCCATGGTGGTCCACTATGAGGCGAAGGTATGTGTAAACGGCCATGGCGATAAGGATGCTGCTCTTCAGCACCCACTCCCTGTGGGGAGGAAGACACAGGCACCTGTATCTATTCACCACCGAACTCCCTCCCCAGACTTGGCTCGTCCCCTCAACCACACTGGAAAACTGGACCCTGGAGGCAGGTGTTCTGGGGTTCTGCTTTCTTGCTCGTGCCAGGTGACAGACCAAAAAAGGTAGATGCTGAATGAAAGCCATCTCTTCTTATCCCAAAACTACTCCGCTCCCAAAAAAACCATTTGATGATGCATTCACATAAACATTCATAAAGTGCCTATCGTGTACTAAGCAGCAGGGACGGAAATGAGCCAGATCTCCAACCTGGCTGAGACCACTGGGAAAACGTTTCGTAAGTGTTTCCCAGGTCAGCAGTCCAGAAGTGTGGCACAAGGACCCAAAAGTTCCCAGTTCTGTGTTGTGCTCACCACTGCCAGGTCACCCACCATAAACTCTCCCCTGGCTCCCCCTCTCTAGCCACAGACCCCACTTCCAGACAGAGCCACCTGCTTATAAAATCACAATGAGAACAAACAACCTGACTGTGGACGGCAAAGCACATTTTCTCAGGAGTTTTATAATTTCCCTGGGGAAGTAGGGGTAAATGAAAGAACCATTCATTCTCTACGACTTTTTTTTTTTTTTTGACAGGCAGAGTGGACAGTGAGAGAGAGACAGAGAGAAAGGTCTTCCTTTACCGTTGGTTCACCCCATAATGGCCGCTGTGGCCAGCGTGCTGCAGCCAGCACACCGCAGCCGGTACACCGTGCTGATCTGAAGCCAGTGCTTCTCCTGGTCTCCCAGGCGGGTGCAGGGCCCAAGGACTTGGGCCATCCTCCACTGCGCTCCTGGGCCACAGCAGAGAGCTGGACTGGAAGAGGAGCAACCAGGACAGAATCCGGCACCCCGACTGGGACTAGAACCTGGTGTGCCGGCACCGCAGGTAGAGGATTAGCCTATTGAGCCGTGGCGCTGGCCTCTCTATGACTTTAAAGAGGGGTTGAGAGAAAGACACAGTGGAGTGATTCCTACAACTCTAATGCTGTGTCCAAGGGCTCAAAATGGGGAGCTGTCTTCCCCAAGAAAGTAATTTGCAATGGCTTTAGCACTCCTACTAGGAGGCAGGAAGCTGGAGGAAGAAGACAGGGAGTTTAATTAATCCAACCAGGCAACATCCTGATTCCGGAAAAGTGTTCAAGTCACCTAATTAAGAGACTCTGGCCTTTTCACAGAATGAGAACACCAGCCAAAGATACTGGGCAGGGCCTCCTTCCCCACCTGCTACATTTAACTCCTCAGCCCTGGAAAGGCTTGGAAGGGAGTGAGAAGCAGGGTGTGGAAGAGGACAGTTTTAAGCCTCCAGGGTACTCACTTTCACCAAAAGATGTGAGGGTTTTGGAGAAAGGGGGGAAGGTAGGGCAGGGAAGTTCTCCAGCTGTTACTTTTTCTGTTCTACAGGAAACTCAGCTTTAAAAGAAGGGGACAGGAGGTATTTGGCACCAGGCAAAATGAGAAAAATCACTTTTTAGGAAGAATCCTAGCAAAAATGGCAAATGTATGTGACTCCTAGAATGGTTTAATGAAGAAAAAGAGAGAGGTGAAAGTAAGACTCTCTGCCCCAAAACAGTAGATCAGCAGAGACCTAGGAGACGCAAAGGCCCAGTAATAAACTGCTGCAATAGGGCTGGCACTGTGGCATAGCAGGCAAAGCCGGCATCCCATATGGGTGCTGCTCCACTTCCCATCCAGCTCTCTGCTATGGCCTGGGAAAGCAGTAGAAGATGCCCTAAGTGCTTGGGCCCCTGCACCCGTGTGGGAGACCTGGAAGAAGCTCCTGGCTCCTGGCTTCATATTAGCCTCTCTCTGGCTGTTGCAGACACCTGGGGAGTGAATCAGCGGATAGAAGATTTATCTCTCTCTGCTTCTGCCTTTCTGTAACTCTGCCTTTCAAATGAAGGAAGGAAGGGAGGGAGGAAGGGAGGAAGGGAGGGAGGGAGGGAGGAAGGAAGGAAGGGCGAGAAAGAAAGAAAGAGAGAGAGAGAGAGAAAGAAAGAAAGAAACAAACAAACTGCTGGGATCCTGCATGCTGGTGCAATGGCCCCAGGCCCAGGACCAGCTGCACATCGTGCCCAGAGCACTAGGTGGCACTGCACAGCAGGCCTGGCAAGGCCCGGGCACAAGTGTGAACAGGAGGAGGGCCATTCTTTTAGACCACAGGTAATTTGGATAGTATTAGTCCACTCAATCATTTGACTATTATGGTATTTTCACCCAGACAGAGGCTCAGAAATCAACTCATTGGAAGACCGGAGCCACAGGACCTCAGGGAAGGCCTCATCCCCAAAAAAGCTCAGATAGGGAACAGCCCTTCTGAAATGTCTGGTACTTCACTCTGATGGGGAAGGGAAAGCAGCAGCTAGGCAGCTGGACCTGCCCCCATTTATGTTCTCTACAACTGAAGCCTCTAAGCCCTGCGTGCAAACTCCAGAACCACTTCGTTCCACCATCCCCGTGCCACTCCAAAACAGTCTGTGCTGGATTGAGAGGCCTGGAGGGAGGCAAGGGGCACCTGCCAGGCCTGGGTGGTTGGCTGGCCCCACTATGCTGAGCTCATTCCCCCCACCTCCCCTGAAAGAGAAACATTCCAAGGAGGTCTGGATCAAAAATAAACCCTTATCAGATGAAGCCAGTTTTGCCTGGGCTCTGAGATAATTCTAGCAGCCTTTCTTTCCCACTCCATCCCTGGGCCACACTATGGCAGTGATTCCTCCACCTGCCACAGGGCACTTGCCTCCCCCTCCCTTGCCCCCTGCTCTCTAAGGCCACACAATGCCTTCACCCCATTCCCACCCTCACCCCTGAAGGGCATATCTGGCTCTCCGCCCTGCCCCGCCCCTCACAGTGGACTATACCTCTGCTCCGTCAGGATATCCAGAACACTTTCTGCCAACCAGATATTTTTTGCTGTTACATCTCCACCTGATTTCAAAGTAGGAAAAAAACAGAAGAGCTCTGATTAACAACTCAGCTAATCCAGTCATCTCTGGCTCACCCCCGGGTCCACCCCATCAGCCCATCATTACAGTCCTGAGTGCTAGATAAACTGCTTTCTGTTCAATCACACTAAGCAGTCCCTCTATGCATCAAGAGAGAAAGGGAAGCTTCTAACTTTTCCAGAAAATAGAGCTGCTATTTTCCATAGATTGGAAACTGGAGTGGGAATACTTCAGCCCTCAAAAAGGAATGCCTAAGGAGACACGAGGAGCCCACAGTGGGGAAAAAAGGATGACATCTCAAATAGGGCTGAGAGGAGCAGGGAGCTGGGAGGTGGCAGCCCAGCATCTGGACGCCCGAGTCCTGTACTCAGGCTGCGAAAGGACAAGGGTTTCTTGTCTCCAGGTATCACAACCTTCAGTGTGTACTACAGAACTTCCTAGAGCACACACATCAGGCAGCTTCTTATGGAGAGGATAAGTGGGGGCTGGGAGTATCAAACAGGACAGAAAGTTCCAGGAGACAGGATTAAAACAGCCAGCACAACGATGCCATGCCTTGCCTCAGGTCCCAGTCTAAAAATTCCAGGTTCACACAGTCACACATCATGTAAGGTTCACACATAGCAAAACAGGAGCACTGGGAGTTAAACAAAACCCTGAAGAGCAGGCAGAGCAGCAGTGGTCAGAAGGGCAGGGTCACTTTGGAACAAACACATGCAATCCTGGGAGTGGAAGAGGTAGCACAGGCGGCCTCCTGGGTATGCAGCCGCTCAGACAGATCCCACTGATGCCAAGATGATAAATAATAAAACCTAAATGTCAGGGTCTGTTCTGTGACAGAGTTTGTCCCTCAGACTGGCTCCAATTAGACAGCATCATTACTAGGGAGCAAGCAGTCAGAACACAAGGGCGGAGCCAGGGAAGACGTCCAGGTTTCTGAAAGCAAAATGACATGGGAACAATTATGTGCCTCACTCCTCTCCCCATGACCTAATATGTCATGAAACCTCAGAGTGAAGAAAGGCAAAATAGGCCAAATATTCTGTCAGGCCCTGGGTTTGGCAGGAAAGAAAATGAGGGAAGACTCAGTGCTTCAAAAGGCCCCTTGCGCTTTTTTGATCAATTTCTGTTGGCAGTGTATGTGCACAAGATGTCTTCACAAGGAGGAAGAGCCCAAGCTACAAGCATGGAGTCCTTCAGGCCCTGAGTCATCTCCATGGTCCGGTTAGCCTCTGGGCTCCTCTCCTTGCTTGCCCCTGCTCCTGCCATCACACTCACCTGCAATCTGCTTCATAAATGTCATGCAAACACCATCAGCTCCCAGAACCCCACTCTTCACCAGTTCCCGCACCAACCACACCAACTAAAGGAAAAAACACAGATGAAGGGCAGGGCCCATGAGCTTGGGGATGGAGGTAATTCAATCACATTACAGTTCAGGCGCATGGGGGTGGGTGGGCTGTGCTGCCCAACCTCCCCTCACCTCCCCTCCCCACTCTCCTCCCCTTCCCCCTCTTCTCCTCCCCTTCTATTCTCTGTTGTCTCTGAGCTGATTCTCTCTTTTCCTTTGGGCCTTACCTGAGTACGGCAGGTATCCTGCAACTTCAGGTACTTCTCCATAAGTATCTGGTTGATTTTATTCAGGACAATATTCATGCCATCACGACTCACCAGAGCCAAGTCCCGGTAGCACTGTGAGAAATAAGTCTGTGAGCAGCCAGCAAGCTGAGGGTAAGGCTTGTCCTCCCATCCGGCAGGAGGCCCCTGCCCTAAGCCTCGTCAGTGGCAGCAACAGCACTGGGACAGTGCATGGCAACAGAACACTTCCCACTCTGGACACTTTTCTTCCGTGGGACTCCTCCATCCCAAACTTGTCCCTTGCTTGGTCAGAGGGTGCGGAAAAGGGACTGAGCTATCCTCTAGTACGACAGGAAGGCCTGCTGGGCAAGGCTCCTAGTCCTGTCCCTGTCACCCTACCTCCCTCCCTTCTTAGGAAATGTCACACTGTTTGATGCCACAAGCTGAGCAAAACCAGGTGGAGGCCATCTGCCTTTCATCTGCCAGTGAAAGGTCACTGCAGTACAGGTCTGGTTGAACAAGCTGGAAAGGATCCCAAAGAGGATTTTAGACCTGTTCTGACCCAGCAGATGCAGAGAGTGCTAGGCACTAGGTTCCAGAGAGAAAGAGTAGAACTAAAACTGGACTTTCTAGCAAAACATCTTTTTCTCTGGGATTCCCTCTGCTTCCACCAAGTGTGGAGGAAGGAGGGGTCCCTCGGCACATCCAGCTCTTGGGAGGTGAGGCAGGGGTGGGACTTCTCCTCGCAAGTCAGTGCTTCCTTTCCCTTGCAGCTTTCCTCGTCCTGTCTCTCCAGTGCGGCCGGACGCCTGGGGGAACACTCCAGGGGACCTCATTAGCAACCTCCTTGGCCTGCTGAGTTCTATCCTTTCAGGGTCTCATCTGAAAGGGTAAAAATTAGGTAGGTAGCTGCCCATGGTCTCTGAAGCCCAGTAGCAGCAACAATGGCTAAACTTGCCATTTTATACATATATATATATATATACACATGAATACATAAATAACTGCATGAATATACAGAATAGCCCTTTGAAATAGGTGCTATTTATTACTATCTCTATTTTGACGGGTGAGGAAACTAAAGTAATTCACCCCAGGACACACAAGAGATGAGAGGCAGTAGTGGGATTCAAACTCAGGCAGTCAAATTCTAGATCCCATGCTTACCCACTTTTGTGGCAGCATCAAAAATAAGGAGAAGAGGCTGCCAGAGACGGTGGTCAGAGCCTGTGATGGATTTGAGGCCACGATATTTCTAAATTCTTTCATTCTAAGCATTCAAAAGTGATGTCCACCTCAAGAGCAGCTACTCTTTGATCTAGTGTGACAAGAGACTTTTCAAGGCCAGTGCTGTGGCTTAGTAGGCCAAGCCTCTGTCTGGGGTGCCAGCATCCCATATGGGTGGCAGTTCATGTTCTGGCTGCTCGTCTTCCAATCCAGCTCTCTACTTATCGCCTGGGAAAGCAGTGGAAGACAGCCCAAGTGCTTGGGGTCTGTGCACCTGTGTAGGAGACCCAGAAGAAGCTCCTGGCTTCAGATCAGCTCAGCTCCAGCCATTGCAGCCATTTGGAGAGTGAACCAGTGGATGGAAGATCTCCCTCTCTCTGTAACTCTACCTCTCAAATACATAATTTTTTTAAAAAAGAGAAATTTTAGGCTGGCGCCGTGGCTCACTAGGCTAATCCTCCATCTGCGGCGCCGGCACACCGGGTTCTAGTCCTGGTGGGGGCACCGGATTCTGTCCCGGTTGCTACTCTTCCAGGCCAGCTCTCTGCTATGGCCTGGGAAGGCAGTGGAGGATGGCCCAGGTCCTTGGGCCCTGCACTTGCATGGGAGACCAGGAGGAAGCACCTGGCTCCTGGCTTCAGATTGGCACAGCGCACCGGCTGTAGCAGCCATTTGGAGGGTGAACCAATGGAAGGAAGACCTTTCTCTCTGTCTCTCTCTCTCTCACTAACTCTGTCAAAAAAAAAAAAAAAGAGAGAGAGAGAGAGAAATTTTAAGATATTAGCTGTTGTCACTTCCTCCTGCTTCTGTTGTCCTCAAATCAAACCAATGGTACTAATGAAAATAAACACCAGTTAGAGATGCACTATGCACCACAAATGTTTCATACCCAGAGAACTGATCCACTGATTCCATCTGGAGGCACAAGTGGGAGATCAAAAAACAAACAAGGAATTGGAAAGGGGCCCCCATGGACTATTGCCAATGTGCTGATCAGTGAATGTTGGTAGGCAGGCCCTGGAGCCTCCCCAAAGGTCAGTCACAGAATGGACAGGCAGGACAAGGCAGTGGGAGGCAGAAGGAAAATCTATGTCAGGCCAAAGCAGAGATACTGCTAACCAGAAAGAAGCCTCATCCGCTCAGATGGAAGCAAAATCCCCAAGATGCAGAATAAGTCCAGGGCAGAGAAGGAAGCAAGTCTCTCGGGAAATACAGGGCCAGACGAAGCGAGCAGATATTGTTGGCCATGCTCCTTGCTCAATCACACCGGTAACATACAGCAGCTGAGTGCCAAGAGTTAGCACACCCCAAGGCTCCCAGTTGCCTTACCCATCTTTGCGCCAGCTTGTTGAATGGTGTGGAAGAGAAGCATGTGTGGGGGAAAAACAGTGAGGAGCACAGAAGGGCTCTGGAGATAAGCAGAGGGTAAAAGAAAGGAGAGGGGACAGGAGGTAGCGCATCTATCCTGACTGTGCTAAGAGTAGTGATGTCCCAGCCCAGGGCCTCACCTCACAGCTCTCAACCTTTTTTTGGAAGGAGCACCTAGACCAAAAACTGTTTAGGCCTGGGGTCCTTAGCCCTTTAATAAAGAGACCTTGATAGGATGTTGGATCTCCTGACTGCTAGAGCCTGCACCCTCAGGCCTCCAGCTTAGCTTCCCTCCTAGTTAGGCCTGCTCCCAGCTCTTCAGTGCAGACACCAAATGGAAAATAAACAAACTCAAAAAATATAAACCTTTGTAAGAGCTACAAGAGGGAAGATGCAAATCAAGTTAGAACCGAAACAAAATCTATCTCATGCATATTCTACACTCCACCAATACCAGACCTGGTTTCTCCTTAACTGAGCCCTCTTGCTCACCTCTTCAATCTACCCTAATTCCAGTCACTACCAAGTCCAGAGGACCTGCCCCAGTTCCTAGGATCTGCCTGTTGGCACAGAGGCTCCTCAGCTTGTGATTTCCCAGAGCAGGTCTCTCAAGTAGTCAAGACTCAATTTCTGGGGTTGGCATTGTTAGCACAACGGGTTAAGCTGCTGCTTGTGATATCAGCATCCCATATCCAAGTGCCGGCTCAAGTCCCAGCTACTCTGCTTCTGCTCCAGCTTCCTGCTAGTGCACCCGGGAAGGCAGCAGACGTTGGCCCAAACACTTGGGACCCTGTCATCCATATGGGAGATCAAGATGAAGTTCTTGGATCCTGACTTCAGCCTGGCCCAGACTTGACTGTTGCTGCCATTTAAGGAATGAACCAGCCGATGCAATATAGAACTCTCTATGTCTCTTCCTTTCTGTCACTCTGCATTATAAATAAAATAATAAATAAATCTTGGGGCCAGTGCTGTGGCACAGAAGGTTAAAGCCCTGGACTGAAGCGTCGGCATCCCATATGGGCGCTGGTTCAAGACCTGGCTGCTCCTCTTCCGATCCAGCTCTCTGCTATGGCCTGGGATAGCAGTGGAAGATGGCCCAAGTCCTTGCGCCCCTGCACCCACGTGGGAGACCCAGAAGATGCTCCTGGTTCCTGCCTGCGGATCGGCGCAGCTCTGGCCGTTGCGGCCATCTGGGGAGTGAATCACCGGATGGAAGACCTCTCTCTCTGTCTCTACCTCTCTCTGTAACTCTTTCAAATAAATAAAATAAACAAAAATAAATAAATAAATAAAAATAAATAAATCTTAAAGATATAAACAAAGACTTAATTTCCACTACTACCTTCCGCACCATCTCCTATTCCCATGTCTTAGCCTGGAGAGATTAAGAAACAAATGAATCTCAGACCCATTCTGAGGTTTCTATTTGATCTCAAACTTAGAAAACTTAGAAGCCCCCTTACTTAAGCTAACTAAAGTCTAAAGTAATGTATTTAGATTGGTCTTCATCAGTAACTCCCCAAGAAAACCACCCTTTTAGGGAGATGGATCCAAGCTTTAGGGAGATATAACACTAATTCTTCCACTACACTCTGACCTGGCTCAAGGTCTCTGAATGAATCACTATCTGATAGCTCCTTACTCACCTAAAAGTGTAGTGTCCTCCTAATTCTGTCTCTATCACTTTTGTCCAAAGAGGGCTGGTCTAGGGGCTCAGGAGAGAAGACTCACAGGCAGCAGATTTACTTGGAAACATGAATCCTGGTGCAACTGTCAGTTATGAGTCCCAAGGCAAGATGTTTCCCTCCCCAGAGGGCCTGGCCTCCTTCCTGGGACTGGCACAGGGCAAATAAAGAGGAGATGGATGCTCAGTTCCTTGCTAGGTCTGGATGGCCAAATTCCTAACATAGTAAGCATTTGCAGGCAGAGCCAGGCACCTCTCACTGCCAGGCCAGGCAGAGAGCTGGAAATACCACTCACCCTGCCCCTTCACTGAGATTTGCTGATCTACCCTGGCTGATTAAGATCCCACACAAAACAAACAACATTTTCCAGCAGACAAGGCTAATTTACAATGCGATGACTAAATGAGATTTTGTTTCACTTATAAAAACCTACACCAAAGAAAATTTTTTTTTTTTTTTTTTTTACAGGTTAAAAGAGAGAATTTATTTGACCAAAGGGAAGAAACATCAATTCCATGAATACTTCATATATTCAAACTTTAAAAAAAGAAAACCCATAACTTTGTATTCTAACATAACTGACTTGATAGTAGTATGAGAAATTTTTATATCAATTAAGTAAATCCTTTTGATTTGCTATGTATCTACTCAACTCTGTTTATCTTAGACAATGTAAATTTTTAATGCTCTGTAAAAATTATTTTTGTGAGTTTATTCCTTGAGAGTCCTGATACCTAATTCTGCTTCAGTTTTATCCCTTTATGTTCTATGAACAGTTATGTCATTTGCATGCCTTGAAATCCCATTTCTCTTATTGTTTTCAGCTCAGGATCTAGAGTCAAAAAAGTTCTAAATTAGAATCCTGTCCCAGATATTTAATACCTGTGTAACTTAAGGCACATTTTTAAATGTCCAAAGGCTTCAATTAAGATAATAATAATAATTTTTCTAATAGGGTTATTGTGAAGACTAAATGAAACATGCATGTAAAGCACTTAAAAAGTAGAGATCACAGTAAAAACAAAAACAAAAAAAAAACCTTAATGTATATTTTTCATTTTTCATTATTTATTTATCCTCATTTTCTTTGAAAGGCAGAGAGAGATTTTCCATCTGCTAGTTCACTCCCCAAATGCCTACAGTAACCAGAGCTGGGCCAGGCCAAAGCCAGGAATTTTGAATTGAGTTTGGGTCTACACCAAAGAAAAGTAAACCTTAATCCCAACCCATCTACCCCATCTTTGCCAACAATTTTTTAAAATCAATGAAACTGGGATTGGCATTGTAGCATAACACTAAGTGGATGCCTGTGATGCTGGCATCCCATATGAGCACCAGTTCAAGTCTGGGCTGCTCCACTTCTGACCCAGTTTCCTACTAATACACCTGGGAATGCAGTGGAAGATGGCTGAAGTTGGCCATCCGACTTCTCCCATCCATGTGGGAGACCCAGATGGAGTTCCAGGCTCCTGGCTTTAGCCTGGCCCAGCCCTAGTTGTGCCACTTGGGAGGGAAGCAGCAGATAGAAGATTTCTCCCTGTATGTCTTTCCCTCTCTTTCTGTAACCCTGCCTTTCAAATGCCAAATTGGAAACATTCATTTATCTTGAAAATCTTCATGTTAAATACAGTATGAAAATGAAATAGCAATTTAACTCAACCAGGTCCCAGCCTAGAATGGCCTATGCTTTCTTGGGAAACCAAGGACTTGTGAATACCTGCTGTCCTACTACCTACTTTTTTTTTTTTTTTTTTTTACAGAGAGAGGACCGGTAGAGAGAGAGGTCTTCCATCTGCTGGTCCACTCCCCAACTGGCCGCAACAGCTGGAGTTGCACCGATCTGAAGCCAGGAGCCAGGAGCTTCTTCTTGGTCTCCCACACGGGTGCAGGGGCCCAAGGACTTAGGCCATCCTCCACTGCTTTCCCAGGCCACAGCAGAGAGCTGGATTGAAGTGGAGCAGCCAGGTCTCGAACTGGTGCCCATGTGGGATGCCAATGCTTCAGGCCAGGCCTTTAACCTGCTGTGCCACAGCGCCGCCCCCTCCCCACCACCCCACTATCTACTCTTACCTCAGCCCCCATTCTAGCTGGCACCAGAAAACACACCAGGTTCCCAAGTGTGAGGTTAACTCCAACAGTTATGCCAGGGAAATATGAGCATCCTGTTCTTATCCCTGGGGATGAGTTTCTTTGATTCTCTTTGAACAAATGGCAACATCTGTGATCTCCTTGTTACCTCACTGGGTGTGGTTTAGGGGAAAGGGAATAAAGCCAACAGCCTCACACAGTTTTCTGGGAGGATCACACTGGTCTAGAGAAGACCAGCATGCCGGGCATAGTGTGTCTGCTGCCTTCCTTTTTTTTTTTTTTTTACAGGTAGAGTGGACAGTGAGAGAGAGAGACAGAGAGAAAGGTCTTCCTTTTTCCGTTGGTTCACCCTCCAACGGCTGCTGTGGCTGGCGCGTTGTGGCCGGCACACCGCGCTGATCCGAAGCCAGGAGCCAGGTGCTTCTCCTGGCCTCCCATGCAGGTGCAGGGCCCAAGCACTTGGGCCATCCTCCACTGCTTTCCCAGGCCACAACACAGAGCTGGATCAGAAGTGGAACAGCTGGGATTCGAACCAGTGCCCATATGGGAAGCTGGCACTGCAGGTTGCTGCTTTACTTGCTACACCCTGGCACAGGCTCCAGCATAGCAGGTTAAACCGCCACCTACAATGCTGACATCCCATATGAGTGCTGGCTGAGTGCCAGCTGTTCCATGATAATGGGCCTGGGAAAGCAACAGATGGCCTGAGTGCTTGGGCCCCTGGCACCACTTAGGAGACCTAGATGGGCCTGGCCCACCCCTGGCTATTGCAGCCATTTTGGGGAGTGGACCAGAGAACTAGAGAATGGAAGATCTGTCTCTCCCTCTATTAACTCTGCATTTCAAATGAATAAATCAATATTTGAAAATAATAATAATAGTAGTAAAAATAAAAGTATTTGGATCCCTGCCCCCACTGTGGGAAACCCAGATTCAGTTTCAGGCTCTTAGCTTTGGCCTGCCCCAGCCCTGGATATTGCAGGCATTTCAGGAGTGAACCAGCAGAGGGGAAGATTCCTCTCTGTCTGCCTTCAAATAAAATGAAAATTCATAAAAAATAAAAAGAAATTACACTTCAAGAACAAGGTGACCCAACTCTGGTCAAAGGGTCTGATACTACCCACTTAAACTCTAAGTTCCATCATGTTCCCAGACCACACCTGAGAAGGGTCCAGAGCAGGGTGTCTTACCTTCTGAGCTTGGGTAGGTTCGGTAAGGACAAGAGTAAAGAGACCCAGGCAGATTTCCTCATGCTGGGGGGGGCCTTTGCATACCTGGAATATGAAGGGGGGGGAAACTAGTTGTCACAAATACAAAGTTCTCAAGGAAAACCTGGAATTGAGTCACATGCAACAGGGGATGAACCATCTACTCCTCCATCTGATGATTCCTTCTCTTAGAAGGGACGAGGCACCTGTTTTAGGAAAGGAATAAACCCTTATTGCATCTCCCTACAGCTTGATGGAAGCCAAAGGCAGAACATAAAGAGGTTTTTTTTAAAAAAAAAAATCCTACTCCACCATCTTTACTAGAGCTTAACAGGCTTCGCTGCAGGGGAACCTGCAAAGTGCCAGCCACAGAGTAGCAGGCACAGCTACCAAGCCAGGACCAAGGGCAGACCACTGACCCTCTGGAACTTACACAGCAAGGAGAATATAGTCTAAGAAGTAGGCAGTACTCAATGAGCACTCACTGTATGCCAAAGACTACACATTAAGTCCTTTACCTCTACTGCTTAAATCATTTCAACCAGAAAAACTGATCAAGAAATGTAAAAAAAAAAAAAGAGAATGATTCGGAAAGAAAAGAAATCACGACATAATTGAGTTTTTAAAACGTTATCATTTAACCTGAGGCTCTGAGAGCCAGACTCCCACGGTGAGAGAAGCAGAGCAATGTGGCCCGAGCGTCAGCCCCTGGGTCCTAGCCACTTAGTCTTCCCACCTTTCTGGTCGCACAGACAGAGGCAGGGAGAGCGCGACACTTACGTAGGCATTGAGGGCATCATTGGCTTCTCTCTCGGAGACACCAGTTGTCATCGACGTCACAATACTCATACACCTTTCCAACCTCTGGGAAGGGAAAGAACAAATTCAGAATGTGCTCTAACACCACCCATGAAGTACTTCTGGCTCCAAAAAGTTTTTAAAAAATTCCAACCTGATCATCGCTCAAAGCCACCATATGGATTTAATCAGCAAAATCTACAATGTGGAAACAATGCCAGGAGACATGGTTTATTTAATAAATAAATTGCGAGGAAAAAACCAAGAAGAAAGGCAGACATTTGATCTGGAAGTTGACAGCAGTTGGGATGCCCGTGTCCCATACCAAATGCCTGAGTTTGTTTCCTATCTCTGGGTCTGGATTCCAGCTTCCTGTTGACATAAGACTTGGATGGAATTCTGGCTTTGGCCTGGCCTAACCCTGGCTGTTGTGGGCATTTGAGGAGTGAAACAGTGGATGGAAGCTCTCTGTGTGTGTCTGTATGTGTGTGTGTGTGTCTGTCACTCTGCCTTTCAAATAAAATAAAACAAAAGGCTAAGGGCAGGCATTTGGTGCAGCTGGTAAAACACGTGGGACACAAATATTCCATACTGGAGTGCCTGTTTGAGTTCTGGCTCACCTCCAACCTGGCTTTCCACTGACGTACACCCTGGGAGGCAGCAGGTGAGGCTCACTTGGGTCCCTGTCATCACATGGAGACATGGATTGAGTTCCTGGCTCCTAGCTTTGCCCTGGCCCAGCCCTGGCTATTGAAGGCATTTGTGAGGGAAATCAGCAAATGGAACCCCTCTCTCTCTCTGCCTTTCAGGTGAAATGAAAATAAATTTTAAAAATTTAAAAGAAGGCTACTGATTTTTTAAGATTTTATTTATTTATTTGAAAGTCAGAGTTACAGAAAGAGAGGAGCGGCAGAGGGAGACAGAGATCCTCCATCCACTGGCTCAGTCCCCAACTGGCACCAATGGCTGGAGCTGCGCCAATCCAAAGCTAGGAGCCAGGAGCTTCTTCCAGGTCTCCCAGGCAGGCGCAGGGGCCCAAGGACTTGGGCCCTCCTCCACTGCCCTCCCAGGCCACAGCAGAGAGCTGGATCAGAAGTGGAGTAGCCAGGACTCAAACCAGCACCCACATAGGATGCTGGCACTGCAGGCAGCAGTTTCACCTACTATGCCACAGCACCGGCCCTTTATTATTTTTTAATTTTAAAGATTTCTTTATTTTTATTTGAAAGGCAGAGTTACAGAGAGAGGAGGAAAGACATAGAGAAGAGAGGTCTTCTATCCACTGGTTCACTCCCCAAATGGCTTCAAGGGATAGGGCTGGCCCAGGCCTGAGGCAGGAACCCGGAGCCTCTTCCAGGTTTCTCACATGGCTAAAGGAGCTCAAGCACTTGGGTCATCCTCTGCTGCTTTCCCAGGCACATTAGCAGGGAGCTACATTGGAAGTGGAGCAGCCAGGTCTCAAACTGGCACCCATATGGGATGCTGGCATCGCAGACGGATGCTTAACCTGCTAAGCCATACTGCTGGCCCCAAAATAAATAAATCTAAGAAAATAAAATTTAAAAATATGTTTTTAAAAAGATAAACTTATTTTGGTACAAAACATTTCAAAATCCACGCACAATTTTGTTATAATATGCGTCCCCATGAACATTTAGAAGAGCCTTCATATATACAATTTCAAAATCTTTTTACAGGGCCACCAGCGCTGTGGCGTGGGTGATCTGCAGCGCCATCCCATATGGGTGCCGTTTGTGTCCCGGCTGTTCCTCTTCTAATCTAGCTCTCTACTGTGGCCTGGAAAAGTAGTGGAGGATGGCCCAAGTGCTTGGTCCCCTGAACCCACGTGGGAGACCTGGAGAAAGCTCCTAGCTCTTGGCTTCGGACTGGCCCAGCTGCAGCTGTTGTAGCCATCTGGTGAGTGAACCACCTTTCTGTCTCTCCCTCAGTCTGTAACTACCTCTGACATGAATAAATAAAAATCTTTAAAAAAAAATCCTCTTGCACCAAAATGATCTTTTTTTAAAAAAATTATTATTTTAAAGACTGGTTTATTATTTAAGGACTACCTGCTGTTCACTTTCCAAATGCCTGTAAAGGCCACAGCAAGGCCAGGACAAACCCAGGAACCCAATCCAGGTCTCCCACTTGAGTGGCAGAGATCCAACTACTTGAACCAATACCTGCTGCCTCCCAAGGTGTGCATTAGTAAGAAGCTGGAAGTAGAAGCTAGAGCTGGTAATCAAACCCAGGTTCTTCAACATGAACATGGGCAAACTGTGTGGCTGTTTTACCAGCATCTTCCCTGCTAGGCAGACACCTGCTCCAAATTAATCTTTTAAAATTATTTTTCCATGGATTTTTGAAGCACCCTCGTATTCTAGAAAATAACTAAGCTTGTCAACAATGTTTAAGGTCATGAAAGACAAAGACTAAGAATGTGTTCCAGATTCAATAACAACAAAGAAATATGAAGTCCACAAGCAACAATGTGTGATCCTGGACTCCTACAGACATTACTTGGAAAACTAGTATGGTGTAAATATGCAGTACACATTAACATATCAATGTGAAGCAAGCCAGTCCTGATAACAGAACAGTGGTTATGTAACAGATCTTCGTTCTTAGGAAATACACACTGAAGTATTTACATCTAAAGGGACATCATGGCTGCAACTTATTTTCTAAGCGTTAAATGACAACATGTTTATAAACAGATACACAAAGCAGATGAGCAAATATTAACAGCTAACAAAGGTAGATGATAAGTAGGTCAGAGTTCTATGGATTAAAAAGTTTCTTTAGGTTTGAAATAAAAAGTTACTAAAATAATTAAATACATCAACAAAGTACAAGTGTGGACGGTGTCTGATTACTGATTTGAACAAACCAACTGTAATAAGAATTTAGGATGTATGATGTTAGAATTGTGTATAATGTTAGAATTGTGGCTACATTAAGGTAGCACGAGGTAGAGGTGACTGTTAAGGCAAGAAGCTCCCACAGACAGAAAAGTTCACCCTAAAATAAGACCAAAGCTGCTTGGGTTTGCAGGTATTACAACTTTATCACCCAACATCAGGTCTATCCCCCAAATTAGGTCAGATCAGCAGGCTCAGCCTTTATAAACAGCACCCGCAAGTGTGAAAAGGCGCTGTGAGATCACATGAAAACTGAGCTGTGACTCTCACAGCCCACCTTGCCCACGGGCTCTGTGACTCATCACTACCAGTCCAGCTCGCACACCATGAGGGGAGGAAAGGAAAACCTCCAGCTGGATTTTCTCACGTTAAATCATATCCCTCTCCCCACAAGACAGTTAGCAAGGCCTAGGGGATCAGTTGCTCCAGCTGCTAGACCAGGCTGTTCTCTCTGGGAGAAATGGGGGGACCCCTGTACCCAGCCTAGGTTAATAAGCAGTCAGAATGGAGGGAGATGGTGAGCATGCAGTAGCCCAGCATCCCTGAATCTCTTATCAAAAGAAGCAATCTCTGCTGGGTCCAGGAAGAGCAGAGGAAAAAGGAGCTAAACAGCAGCTAGAGACACCCAAACTGACAAGAAGTGCACAGTACAGAAGGAGCCCTCCATCACCAGCGAGTCTTAGGCTAATCTTGGGTGAGTTGCTTAGTCTCTCCAAACTCTGGTTTTCTTATCTGAAAAGTAGAGATAATGGCTTATATCACAAGGTTGCTGTGAGGATTAAATAAGTTAACATGGGAATGCACCTAACTGAGCTGAATGAGAATCCATTCGATTTGTGGGGAAGCTCAGCAATTGCGTAACTAAATCAGGGAGGGGCCACCAACTGCCAGTACTTCTAACAGCATGGACTTCAGACCCCTGAAAACTAACCCCCTACCACAGGGCACCGGCTAGTGCCTGACCAGGCTAAGAAGCGTCATCTCCCATTTAACCTCTGGCCTTCTAGGACAGGAAGAAATGGGAGGAGCTGGGGCAAGAGGCCTCATTGATGGACCCTGGACTAAGATCCTACAAAGCCCTATGGGCTGGCTGAATCCCTGGCTATGATTTAACACTCAAAGACTTGGGCTGAACAAAGTTTTTCTGGGCCCCTCCCCAGTGTTCTAAGCTCCACTTAGGGGCCTGAGTCAATTCTATGGGTCACTGCCCAGGCAAGGAGAAAAGTGGCCTCTGAAAACAGGGAGGCCTAGATAAGGAAGGAGAGTGTGGGAGTCCAGAGTTTGAATGAGTGGCTAAATGCAATGAGAATGTGGATAAATCTGAGAGCCAGTCCTTTCCGGGCTACCGAAGTACAGAAGATGCTACCCTTCCTGAAATATAAGAATCATCTCTTTAAAAATTATTTTTCCAAACAGAGATGGAAAGCCTAATTACAAATTACTCAGGACCATGTCCCCTTAAGGGAGGCTGCAGGCAGCCACATTCCTCCAATCGAGTAACAGCACTGCTCTTCCCCGAGTCTCTGGAGGCCCTCAGCAAAGATGGAATCATACGTTCAGTTGCCAATAACTGCTGGCAGAATGGTTCTGTTCAGAATAAGCCCTCCATGACAGCACCTCGGAGAGCTGAGTAAATATTTACCGTCTCTAGGAGCTCCTGAACTAAGTTTTCTAGTAGGAAGACTACCTGACCATGGTTTCCATGACAACAGTAGAAGGAATGGGGAAGAGGGAGAAGGAACCCTGCCCATTTGCTAGGACAAGTATGTACCTGAAGTTGGAGACATCCCTCCAACCTCGCCATGTCCTCTCCCTACACTAGTGAATATGGAGCCTGGTAAAATCTGCACACCAGTCCAGCACGGGGCTCATCAGTTAAACTGCCACTCAGCATGCCCACATCCCTATCACAGGGTCTGGCCTGGAGTCTCAGCTGCACTCTGCATTCCAGCTTCCTGCCAGCATGCACCACCCAAGGTAGCAGGTGTTGGCTCAAATATTTAGGTCCCTGCAACCATGTGGGAGACCTGGATGAAGTTCCAGACTCCTGTCTTTGGCCTGACCCAGTCCCCTGCCTTGTTGTGGGCATTTGGGGAGTGAACCAGTGTCTGCCTTTCAAATAAGCAAAATTAATGAATTATTTTCTAAGTATATAGTAAACACTACTCCCCTTATAGAAGTCAGGATTAAACAGAAGGATTAAATTCCACATTCAGAAAAGGAAGATATGATCTGACCCACAAAAACCCACCAGCAGGATCCACACCAGCAGGAATTATTAAACAAGCTGGGTTCCAAGTTTTCCATAGCAAGGGTCACTTGTACGTGAAATAATGATTTAAGAGAAAAAAAAAGTCAGAAATGAGTCAGAAGCCCAGCCTGTTCCCTAGAGATTCCTCACATAGGATATGAATTACTCTTGGAGAAAACCTGGTAGGGACACACCTCCAATCAAATGCAACCCTGAGCCCAGCCATACATTAAGAGGAAGTTCTGACTTCAAAGTGACTGATCTCTCCTGGGCAAAGGAATAACCAGGAACTTTCAAGACTCACGAGACTAGGAACTACATGTTCTAAATTCCTGCAATCTCTGGCACTATTTTTATCCTATTCCCTCCTCAAATTGGGATGGGATGAGTAAGAAGACTTCTATCTTCAAAGGGAGAAACAGGGCCAAAGAGAAGAAAAGATACAACAAATGTTCCCCAGGGTAGAGGAGTCACAGCCTCAGGCCAGGATGCTCTGGGCCAATGCCTCACACTCCAGGCCTCCACAGGACCTTTCCTAATCTCACCCACTCACAATGACCCTAGCCTCTGCACCATGCTAACTAGCTTTGTGTTTTTAATCTTCCCTGTGGGTCTAAGTCTTTATAGAAAAGCTCCAGATGGCAGACCTTAGGTCTACCACAAGCAAACGATTTTCCTGCCATTCAACATTGGCAGGCACATATGGTCAGAAAGCTACTTCTATGTTTTCAGGCCAGAAGTGGGCCTGTGTAGGAAAAATCGCCAGGCCAGAACAAGCAAAAGTCAGCCAGGCAACACCAGGTTCTGATAACTTCTGTGTGCACAGATCTGTGAGGAGACCCGGGGGGAAGAAGGCAGTAAATCTTGCCCTTAGACACCTCTGGTCTGGTGGGAAAACACGGTAGGGAAAAACACATGGGGAAAAACAGTGTAGCAAGGTTTGCTGCAAAACCCAAATCCAAAAAGACAAAGGACAAAGGCAAAGCAGGCCTAGGGAGGGATGCTTGAGATACACTGGGAAACGTCTACACCATGAAGGAGATCAGAAAAAAGAGACACCCCCCTTCTCCCTGCAAACAGTGGTCAGTTCAGTATCAGGCAGCCTAAAAAAGCAAGCAACTAAATGTTCCTCTTTGTTGTGGTGCTCTCCTGCCATATCATTTGGTTTATCAGCAAATCGGTCACTGCTCCGAACAGGATGCTGTCCTACCCTGTGATACAAATTAAATCACAGGCACTGATTCCTACAGCTCAATCAGGATAGGAACAGACTTTCGTCCAACCCTTGGTCTTCTCTCCACCCCCACCCCCCCACCCCCCCCACCCCCCCCCCAAACTGGTAGAGGGATCTAAGGCAGTTAACTATTGACATTCTAGGATTCCAGAACTCCAGGGCTAGAACTCAGAGCTCCACATTGTTTACATTCCTAATTATACCCACCTTCCTTGATAAAAACTGAAACAACAGAAAACAAACTCTGACTTGTCTAAATGCACACAGAATTAAGGGGGAAACTCAGGATGAGAAGCCGGAGGAGGGCAAGTAGACATCTGCTGGCGGATAAAACACAAAGTTGCTATCCAGCCACCTCTTGATTCACAGTTAATTTTTGAGTATTCATCTCACCACCTTGTATCTGAAAGAACATTTTTCAAATCTAAACTATGAATTTTACCTATCTGCCTGGCCACCCTCTCATATCTGCTCTGGGGCAGTAACAGCCAGTGAAGAGCCAGGAGCCAGGGCCCGTTAATTTTCTCATCTTGTCCCTGGATAACCACAGAACTGAATGTATCGGGGCCTCAAAAACCGTTCAGCAGCCACATCCCAGTTCTGAGTCTTATTCCTAAGCACGTGTCCTTGTAGCAGTGAAAAGGGCTACATGATCAACTCTGGGCCAAGAGGCGGAGGCACACGGAGGGCAGGTCTGAGGGCCCAGGAGGTTCCCTGAGGTCCATGGCATTGCCTCACTTCACCCCCTCTCAGCACCCTGCGCTCTCTGCTTCGTGTGTGTGCTATTTGCTTCTGATCGACAACCCCCTGGGTGCCGTTCCCCGCCCCAACCCAGCGCTGAGACGGACACTACAGGACTAAACACTGCACACTCTGAAGTTTCCCACTCTTCTCAGTGCCCAGTTAGCACCACGGGCGACCCGCTGGCTTGCGTACAGGCAGCCAATGCTAGCTCTCACAGGAGGGGCCACCCCACCCCTCACACACAGCTACACACACATATATTCTCAACTCTGCCTGACTTAAGTCTGGGGCCAGGGCAGACATTAAAAAGAGCTGTGGAATGCGGAAAGGAACGTGAGAAATTAAATTCGGCAACTCTGGATGCTCTGTCCCTTCCTTCCCCAACACCCCCCACCCACTTTCAGAGTCGTGGCTGCTGTTTCTATGACAACCTGTCCAGGAAGCTGGCCACAGTCTTCCTCCAGGACCAGGAAGCTGGAGCCGTGTTGGTGTTGCCTTAGAAAACGCTTGAAGGCCTCTGCCCACCACCCCCGCCCCATATCCGCTCCGATATCCCTCCTCAGCCCCATTTCTTAACTCCCTTCCCCGCCCCCCACACCTACCTCCTCTAACTCATCCTTGGCATCCAAACTGGTTGAAAGTAGCAGCCTCCCCCCTCCTGGGGCTCCTGCTCCCGCTCCTCCTCCTCCACCTCCCGCTGCTCCCGAAGCAGCTGCTGCTGCTGCCCCCTTTCCCTTCTGTAACTCCATGGCTGCAGCCAGGAGTCGGGAAGAGGTCAGGGAGTGGATGCGTGGAAAGTCCTAGAAACGGGGAACTCGGGGTCGCCAGGGACAGAGGGCAAGAGCAGCAGGTCGGGGGTGGAAGGGCAAGAGCCTCTGTCCTCTCCACTGCTCGCTCCTCTCCGTCAGGCCGCGCCCGCAGCTGGGGGCCCAGGCGACGGTCCTCTAAGTCCTGCCTGTGGAGGGGCAGTGTGGGGGGAAAGCCGTTAGCTCAGAGGTCTGGCGGTCAGGGCCTGTGCCCCTGTGGAAAGGGCAGGCAAGGTCTCCGCCCCTCAAGAAGCAGGAGGGGAGCCCTTCCTGGTTGCTGACCCTAAGCGCAGGAGGGAAAACCCTAAGTTTCTGCCTCCAGAGGGTAAAGGAGTCCTGCCCCTGAAGTAGGGGTAGGAGACCTTCCTGCCTGGTGCCCCAAGCGTTGCGGAGCAAGGCTCCTTCGGATCCGGCCCCCACGGGGTGCGGATGAGGCAGTAAGCGCTACAGGAGGACAGGGAGGACCAGCTTCTCCCCACACCACACAGAGGCGGCCATGGTGGAAGGGCGGGGGGTGGGAAGGCTGAGGGCGACCGCGGGGAGGGGGAGAGATCGTCGAGGCCCGCGCCGGAAGTGAGCAGTCGCGGTCTCTGGCCTCCGCCAATAGCGGCTTCCGCGGTGGCGCAGAGTCTCCAAGGAGTAAGCAGACGACAGCGGACTGCCCTTTTCCCCGGCTGCCAATTGCGTTGAGAGGAAGGGGGCCCGGCCTGATGGGCAGCCGGGCTGAGCAAATAGTATCCCTCCTTTGCGCTGGAGGGGCGGGACGGCCGACGCCGGGTGGGGTGGGAGTGAGAAGCGATCAGGAAGGAGAGCGGCTGCGCCTGCGTGCACGGCGCGCACGCGCGATGCCGGCCTCGGCGTTCCTTTCCTTTCTGGTGCTTCGGTGGGTGCGGCAAGTGGGGCGCCGTGTGTACCTATGGGGGACCTGAAACCTAGCCGCGAACTGGCAATGCGGGTGAGGGAGCGGGGACCCAAGCCTTTAAGAGTCCTAGAGCAAACGCCGTCAGATGGTATGGAGCCAGCTGCAGAGCCGGGAGTGCAACACTCCGAGAAATGTTTGTGCTCAGGCTGGTGGAATTATCAGCCAAACGTTGCCAAAAAAAAAAAAAAAAAAAAAAAGTGCATTGACCCACTTGTGCAAACCAGATCACGAGACGCATGTCATCACTAACAGAAAGTGCTAATTGATGGAACCGTTTTCAGCTTTAGAGCATCTTTACCTCATTCGTCTTCTCACCTAGAATCTAGTGAGAAATGTTCTTATCTGTTGTGTAGCCTGATTCTATGTGAATCCATTTCTACTTCCTGCTTCTCCATTCGGGCATCTCAATAGCATTTTCCTTTTTTTTTTTTTTTTTTTTAGAACTTTAGGATTGCCTTACACAGACCCAAAGACAGATCGGATTTTGCTTTTCTTTCTTTTCCTGAGACCCAGGGCTCCGATCCACTGGTTCTACTCCCCAGATGCCCCAAGTCAGGATCCTGGGATTCAGTCCAGGCCTCTCATATGATGGCAGGGACCCAGCGATTTCAGTATGGCAGGGTACACATTAGCAGGAAGCTGGAATCCCGAGCACAGCAGGGACTTGAACCCAGGCATTTAGGTTGAGGATGCTGGCAGCCAAACCAACATCTCAACTCATAAGCCAAATTTCAGACCTTATATTTAGCTATTTTTAATACCCGCTCAAAGACATCAGGGGTGGGTAGGCCTTCAATTAAATGGATGGGATGTTACTAGAGACATCTTCATTGTTTATTGCCTGAGTTTGAGTCCTGATTCCAGCTTCCCACTAACACATACACTGGGAGGCAGCAGGTGATGGCTCACTCGGTCCCTGCCACCCATGTGGAAGACCTGCATGGAGTTCCTGGCTCCTGGCTTTGGCCTGGCACGGCTCTGGTGGCTGCAGGCATTTGAGGAGTAAACCAGCGGAAGGATGATTCTCTCTCTCTCTCTCTTCTCCCCCTCTGCCTTTTAAATAAATTAATTAAACAAACAAAAAAAAAGTGGGAGCTGGAGAAATATACAAATATAAGCATATTTATAAATAAATAGACTATATCTGGAAGCATACACAAAACTGGTCTCTGGGTGTGGGACTAGATAGCTAAGCAATGGAATGGGAGAAAGATTTGCAGTTTATAGGCTTTGAGGATTTTAAAATTAGGCACCATGTAAATGCAGTGTTTATTTTTAAAATCCTGACTTTAAAATATTGTAATAGGAAACCTTACCCTTCTCTAATAGCTTACCCCCACCCTTCTAGTTTTAGTGTATACGCTACCAGAGGAGCAGTAATAGCTTACATTTTGGTCAGGAAATAAGCTATAGATCTTCATAAATACATACTAATAAAACAACAGCTTACATATAGCTTACTATATGTCAGGCAATATTCCATTTCTTTATATGTTTGTTACATGTTCTTATCATCCTCACTTTACAGGTGATGAAATGGAGGCACAGAGAAGTTTTATCATTTGTCCAAGTCCTATGGCTTAGGAAATGTTAGAGCCAGGATTTGAACCCAAGGAGTCTGGCTCCAGAACATGTATACTTCAGCCCTACAACATTTTGCCTTTTTATTGACACAAAGTAGAAAATGGAGTGGTGATCTGGGGAATTTTACCTTTAATGTAGTCTCTTGATTTTTTTTCAAAAGGCATACTCCAGTGAAGAATGTTCTTTTCACATTAAAAAAAATCTGATAATATCAGAAACACAAGAAAAGATGTGGGCAAATGGAAATAAATGAAAGTGTTTTTCCTGTAATAAATTCCACAAAGCTAATAACACCTTTCTCTAACTCAAGGTGCCTAGTCCTGTAACATAACACCTGGAAACCTTAACTAATCTCATACATTTTAAATGGAAGTGAATAGGTGTTTGGGAGAGATGGAATCACTGATTCGTGATTAGAAAGGTTTCTGGAAACCCTGTATTGTCCTCCCAATTGCTTTATCTGTGTCAGTGTAAGCATTTGCCCTCAGCAACAAGAAGGAGATCAAAACAGGCCGCCTGAAATAGGCTTCTTTAGCATATTTTGAAATGGTTGATCAGAGAGGCTGCAGACAGGGCAAGCTCCGAGAGCCGTTCTTTTGCTGGGGAGATTTGCATCTGTAGAAGTAAAGAGCAGTGCAAGCAGGCTTTCTCTGAGGCCTTCCCTCTCCAGTCTAGAAAAGATCCTGTCACAGCAAGAGATGATTAAGGGTCTGACCTCTGACCCAGGACAGGATTAGCACAGGTGACCTTCTGATGGCTCTTACCTGGGAAGTTTTTTTATCTGCAAAATAAAGACTGTTTGGTGCATTTACCACTGCTCACCTGCCCAGGAGCCTCAGATGTTTTCTGTATCATATGTGCCTTTCAGTCTCATACTTTGTAGTTAGCTCCCCTCTTTTTTTAAATGAAAGATTTATTTGTTTACTTTTATTTGAAAGACAGGGAGACAAACGAGACACAGAGGGATCTTCCATCTGCTGGTTCACTCCCCAAATGCCAGGAACAACCCAGGCTGGCTAGCCTGAAGCCAGGAGTCAGGAACTCCATCCAGGTCTCCCATGTGGGTGGCGGGAACTCAAGCACTTGGGCTGTCATCCACTGCTACCCAGGCAGTGAGATGGATGCGAGGCAGAGCAGCCATGACTTGAACCAGCTGCTTTAATACAGGATGCGGGAGGTCCCAGTGGCAGCTTAGCCCAGTATAGTGCGGGCTCCTCTCCTAGCTCTTAATTTTTAACAAAATTATGTGTTTTTTCCCCTATTAATCTGTCTGTTGTCAAAATATCACAGAAGCCCGTTTCCGGTGGCAGGGTCTGGGGAAGGGGAGGCAGGCGCCATGTCCGGCCGGGAAGGTGGCAAGAAGAAGCCCCTGAAACAGTCCAAGAAGCAGGCCAAGGAGATGGATGAGGAAGATAAGGCTTTCAAGCAAAGACAGAAAGAGGAGCAGAAGAAACTTGAGGAGCTAAAAGCGAAGGCGCTGGGGGAGGGCCCCCTAGCCACAGGTGGAATTAAGAAATCTGCCAAAAAGTAAGCTGTTCCTTGTGCCTGAAGTGATGACGCCCTTGATTGCATTCCTAGCTAAACATCTCGATTCCCGGCCATAACATCTTATGCCACCGTAGTTAGAATGAAGTGTTAAGAGTTAAGTGTTATCTTGGAGCCTGTTGTACATTTACAAATAAAATTTTGTAAAAAGGGGAATAAACCCCACTGTACTGTAAAAAAAAAAAGTCACAGAAAAAAATTTTTTTAACTTCCTTTCAATTCAAGTGCAGCAGCTTTTTTTTTTTTTTTTAGTTTTTATTTATTAATTATAGCTGAAAGACAAGCAAACAGATCTCCCATCTACTGGTTCATG
Organism: Oryctolagus cuniculus; assembly: GCF_051225735.1. Classification (NCBI taxonomy): domain Eukaryota; kingdom Metazoa; phylum Chordata; class Mammalia; order Lagomorpha; family Leporidae; genus Oryctolagus; species Oryctolagus cuniculus. Next base: position 45,184,238 of record NC_142873.1, read on the forward strand.
CCCCAAATGTCTGCAACAGCTGACACTAGGCCAGGGTCAGGCCAAAACCAGGAGCCAGGCACTCAGTCTGGTTCTCCCACGTGGGTGGCAGAGGCCCAGCCACTTGAGCCATCATCTGCAGCCTCCTAGGGTACACATGAAAGCTGGAGTCGGGAGCAGAGCCAGGCCTCGACGCCAGGCACTCCAGCATGGCACACAAGCATGGATCTCAGTCCACTGAGCACCACACCGAATGCCCACTCCAGGAACTTGTTTCTGAAATTCATTCTTTTTTCTTTTGCATTCAATTAGTCAACAAAATCCTCTTGACTGTTTTCTTAGAAATGTCTCTGGAGGGGGGGAGGGGGGAAAAAAAGAAGAAATGTCTCTGGAATTTGTTCTTCCTCTCAGGCCAATGCCATATATATACTTGTGTATACGTATGTATCTCCTTGAGGATTACAATAGATTACAAAGTCTTAAACATCTTGCCACTTCTGTAACTTCCTAAACCACACTGGACACCTGAATTCTCCAGAACCCTCCATAATCTTATCTGATCCACCCCACCTAACCAGCGTGATCTCCCATGACTTATTTTATCAACTTCTATACACATTCTTTTATTTTTTATTTATTTATTTTTTGAGAGGCGAAGTTACAGACACAGGGGAGAGACAGGGAGAGAGGTCTTCCATCTGCTGGTTCACTCTCCAAATGGTTGCAGGAGCTGAGTCCATCCAAAGCCAGGAGCTTGGAGCTGCTTCTGGGTCTCCCACGCGGGTGCAGGGCCCCAAGGACTTGGAACATTTTCTACTGCTTTCCCAAGCCAAAGCAGAGAGCTGGATGAGAACAGGAGCAGCTGGAACTAGAACCTGCACCCATATGGGATGCCGGCATTGCAGGCGGTGGCTTAGAACAGTACATCACAGCGCCAGCCCCTATTTTATTAATTTTTTAAAAAAATATTTATTTATTTATTTATTTGAAAGGCAGAGTTACACAGAGAGAGGAGAGTTAGAGAGAGAGGTCTTCCATCTGCTGATTTACTCCCCAATTGGCCGCACCAGTCTGGGCTGCACCCATCCGAAGCCAGGAGCCAGGAGCTTCTACCAGGTCTCCCATGCAGCTGCAGGGGCCCAAGCACTTGGGCCATCTTCTACTGCTCTCCCAAGCCATAGCAGAGAGCTGGATAAGAACAGGAGCAGCCAGGACTTGAACCCACGCCCATATAGGATGCCAGCCCTGGAGGGGGGGGGGGCTTGACCACTACCCTATATCACTGTCTCCTATTAACTTCTATAATTTAAAAAAATCAGTAAGCAGGTATTGAGGCACAATGGGTTAAGCCACCACATCCCACATCAGAGTGCCCTGTTGTAGTTCTGGCTACTCTGCTTCCCATCCAGCTTCCTGCTAATGTGCCTGGGAGGCAGAAGACAATGGCCCGACTCTCTGAGTCCCTGCCACCCACAAGGGGAGACTCCATTAGAGTTCCTGGCTCCTGGCTTTGGCCAGATCTAGCCCTGGCTATTGTAGGCATTTGGGGAGTGAACCAACAGATGGAAGATTCTCTCTCTCTCTCTCTTTCTCTCTATCATTCTGCCTTTCAAATAAATAAAATAAATCTTAGAAAAAAGAGAGAGAGATTCTAGTTGGCCCAGCAGATAGATCAAAGCAAATGTGGGCTGGACCCACTTGTTGATGATTGTTGAAGAAAGTGCAGAGGAGGGGCAGGTATTGCAGGACTGTGGGTTAAGCTGCTGCTAGGGTCACCTGGTTGGAGTCCACTTCTGATCCAGCTTCCTGCTTGAACCCTTGTGACCTACATAGGAGATCAGGATGGAATTCAAGATTCCTGGTTTCCAGTTTGGCCTGGCCCAGCCCTTGCTGTTGCATGAATTTGGGGAGTAAACCAATGAATGGAAGTTATCTCTTTTTCCCTTTGCCACTCTGCCTTTCAAGTAAATGAAAATTAAAAAATAAACATTTAAAAGTATAGTGCAAAAGGAACTTTTATGTATTTGAGACTGTAGGAAATTGTCTATTCCTGACATTGTTTTTGTCTAACCCTTGCTTAAGGCAACAGTTTCAGACTTACTGTTGGAATAAACTTGTTCATGGAGAAAAAAAGAGTTAAAGTGGCAATTTTATATACATTTGACCACACTTAAAAAAAATTCTGTCCACACTGCTGTTTCCAAAACTTGACAATGAGAAATTCAATATTTGACAAAAACCAAAGTAATAATGATTTAGACTTGAATCAGACACATTGGAATTGAGGGACATTGTACAAAATAGCTACCTGTCAAAAATGCTAACGCCTTTTAGATATAGGGCTAATGAACTCTTCTATATTAAAAAACAATTAACAACGGGGGGTTGGTGTTGTGGCTCAGCAGGTTAAGCTGCCACCTGTGTTGCTGCATCCCTCGTGGGCACCTGCCCAAGTCCCAGCTGTTTCTCTTCCAACCCAGCTTCCTGCTAATGTGTCTAAGAAGGCAGTGGAAGATGGCACAAATACCTGGTCCCCTGCACTCACATGGGAGACCCAGCCTTCAGCCTGGCCATCCCTGGCTGTTTCAGCCATTTGAAGAGTGAATCAGTGGATAGATCTTGATCTCTCTCTCTGTCTCCTTCTCTCTGTAAGTTTTTCAAATAAATAAATAAATCTAAAAAAAAAAAAATTGCCGGCACCGCGGCTCACTAGGCTAATCCTCTGCTTTGCGGCGCCAGCACACCGGGTTCTAGTCCCGGTTGGGGCGCCGGATTCTGTCCCGGTTGCCCCTCTTCCAGGCCAGCTCTCTGCTGTGGCCAGGGAGTGCAGTGGAGGATGGCCCAGGTCCTTGGGCCCTGCACCCCATGGGGGACCAGGAGAAGCACCTGGCTCCTGCCATCGGATCAGCGCGGTGCGCTGGCTGCAGCACACCGGCCGCGGCGGCCATTGGAGGGTGAACCAACGGCAAAGGAAGACCTTTCTCTCTGTCTCTCTCTCTCTCACTGTCCACTCTGCTGTCAAAAAATAATAATAAAAAAATAATTAACAGGCTGCTTTCCCAGGTCATAGCAGAGAGCTGGATCAGAAGTAGAGCATCTGGGACTTGAACCAGTGCCCATATGGGATGCCGGTACTGCAGGCAGTGGCTTTACCCACTGTACCACAGCGCTAGCCCCAGGAAATCTTTTTTTAAGATTTATTACTTATTTGGAAGGCAAAGTTACATAAAGAGAGAAAGAGAGGCAGGGAGAGAGAGAATCTTCTATTTATTTGTTCATTCACCAAATGGCTGAAATGACCGGGGCTGGGACAGACCAAAGCCAGGAGTTTCCTCCTGGTCTCCTTGTGGGTGCAGGGGCCCAAGCACTTGGGCCATCCTTGGCTGCTTTCCTAGGCCATTAGCAGGGAGCTGCTGGATCGAAGTAAAGCAGCCAGAACTCAAACCAGTGCCCATATGAGATGCTGGTGCTATAGATGGCAGCTTTATCGGCTGCACCATAGCACCAGCCCTTTTTTATTTAAGTTAGAAAAAATTTATTTGAAATGCTGAGAGACAGACAGAGAATGCTCTCATCTGTCTGATCTTGTGGCACAGTGGCACAGCAGGTTAAGCTAGCAGCTATGGTGCCAGTATCCCATACCCAAGTACTGGTTCAAGTTCCAGGTACTCCACTTATCCAGCTGCCTGCTAATGCACCAGGAAAAGTGGCAGAAGATGGTACAAGTACTTGGGCTCCTGCCACCCATGTGCTCATTAGCAGAAGGCTAGAATTGGAAGATTGGGAGCAGAGCCAAGATTTGTACCAAGGCCCTCCAAAATGTAATGTGGGTGTCCCAAATGGTGGCTTAACAGCTGCCCCAAACACCCCCAAATTTTAAAATTTCAAAAATAAATCCATGATATCCCACCAAAAACTTAACTAGCATGGCCACAATTTAAAACTGACAGGGGGCCGATGCCATGGCTCAATAGGCTAATCCTCCGCCTATGGCGCCGACACACCAGGTTCTAGTCCCGGTCGGGGCGCCGGATTCTGTTCCGGTTGCCCCTCTTCCAGGCCAGCTCTCTGCTGTGGCCCGGGAGTGCAGTGGAGGATGGTCCAAGTACTTGGGCCCTGCACCTCATAGGAGACCAGGATAAGTACCTCTCTCCTGCCATCGGATCAGCGCGGTGCGCCGGCTGACAGGGGCCAGCCCTGTGGGATGGTAAGTTAAGCATCCACCTGCGGCACCTGCATCCCACCCCACTTAGGCAGTGGTTCCACTGCCGCCTTCTTCTTCTTCTTCTTTTTTTTTATTTGACAGATAGAGTTAGACAGAGAGAGAGAGAGAAAAAGGTCCTCCTTCCGTTGGTTCACCCCCCAAATGGCCGCTACAGCCGGAGCTGCACTGATCCGAAGCCAGGAGCCAGGTGCTTCCTCCTGGTCTCCCATGGGGTGCAGGGCCCAAGCACTTGGGCCATCCTCCACTGCCTTCCCGGGCCACAGCAGAGAGCTGGACTGGAAGAGAAGCTACCGGGACTAGAACCTGGCACCCATAAGGGATGCTGGCGCCACAGGCGGAGGATTAACCAAGTGAGCCACAGCGCCGGCCCCTCCACTGCCTTCTTAGATGCATTAGCAAGGAGTTGGATTGGAAGTGGAGCAGCTGGGACTTCAACCAGCCCTCGTATATTGCAGGAAGTAGTACTGCTCACTGTGCCCTACTTTGATAGATTGTTGAGCAGTATCTTACAAAGCTAAACAATTGCTCATTCTGCGATACAGCAGTTCCAACACCAGGGAGTAGCCAAGACAAATGAGTACAGGAGTCCAGCAAAGGCATACATAAAAATGTTCGTAGCAGCACCATTTCTTATAGCCAAAAAGTTCTTGCTGGACATTGTGGAGTAGCAGGGTAAACCATCCCTGGGCACTCCTGCATACCATATCAGAGTGCCTGGAAGTGAGTCCTGGCTACTCTGCTTCCAATCCATTTTCCTGTTAATGCATCCTGGGAGGCAGCAGGTGATATTTCATGTACTGGGGTCCCTGCCATCTGGCTTTGGCTTGGCCTGGCCTTAGGTGTTACAGGCATTTGGAGAGTAAACTAGCAGGTGGAAGACTCTCTCTCTCTCTCTCTCTCTCTCACACACACACACACACACACACAATGAAAATAAATAAATTTTTTTTTTTTAAATCAGAAGCAGTCTGAAAACCCATTGACATTAGAAAAGATGCATTGTAGCCACAGTCTGGAACACTATATGGCAGTAAGGGAAAACTCATTCCCACTGACTTCATCTGAGAGACATAATGCTAGCTGAATGAATCCAGACACACTGAACACATGTGGTGTGATGTTGTGGGCATGAAGTTTCAGAACCTTAGAACTTGCCTGTTCCGATAGAATTAAGACCAATGGGCAGCTGGCAGAGGGTGTACCGAGGCACAGCCGCCAGCTGTCAGCCCATGGTGAGCAGAGCATGGGGCAGACATGACTCAGCGCCGTGGGGTCCCAGGAACAGCCCAGCACCTTCCGCCCAGTGCTGCTGGAGTTCCCCGTCTGCTAAGCAGCAGCTTAGATAAGAAGCATCAACCTGTGAACTGGTTAGGTAGAAATAGCCTAACCAATCAGTGGTGGGATTCCTAATATGATACCACAAGCAGCCAGGATCATCCTTAGAATCAGAAGCAAGAAGAAACACAGTGGCGCAAGATCATAACTTGTCAAAAACAGCAACCAGGGCTGGTGTTGTGGTGCAGCTGGTTAAACCACTGCCTGTGACACCGACACCAGCACCGCATATGCACACTGGTTGGAGTCCTAGCTCTCCACTTCCAATCAAGCTCCCTGCTAATGTGTCTGGGAGAGCAGCAGAAGATGGCCCAGGTGCTTGTTTCCCTGACACCCATGTGGGAGAACTGGATGGAGTTCCTGGCTTCTGGCTTTGGCCTGGCCTAGCTCCAACCCATGCAGCCATTCGGTTAGAGAGCCAGTGGATTTAAGATTCTCTTTCTCTCTTTGTCTTCTTCTCTCTTTCTCTCTCTCTCTTCCTCTCTCTCTGTAACTCTGCTGGTTCACTCTTCAAATGGCTATAATGGCCAGGGATGGACCAGGCTGAAGCCAGGAGCCAGGAGTCTCTACCAGGTCTTCCACATGGGTGCAGGGGCCCGAGCACTTAGGCCATCTTCCACTGCTTTCCCAGGCACATTTGTAGGGAGCTGGACTGGAAGCAGAACAACCAAGACTCATATGGGATGCATTGCAAGCAGTGGCTTACCCTGCTGAGCCACAACACTGGGCGCTACCACATACCTTTTGAAACAAGGTGGTGGTAATAAGTGGGAGAGAAGAATGTTTCTTACTTTGAGTTTTCTTATTGCACTGATGACTTTAGCAGGACTGTTCTACTTGGTCTTTGTGGAAGGAACAATCCATAGAGCTGTACCAGCACCACAGCCTCTGCTACAGCCTGCTCTTGTAGATCACCACACCTGTGTGTATATCCTTCCACCTTTGGATTTGCACGGGGAATAAGCTCTTTGGGCTCTTTGGGTACAACAAGAGCCAATGTGGTATGTAGATTAATCTGTCTTGGGCGTCCATCTCTGTAAGTCCATCCACACGGAAGTACTGGAGACCCATTCATATGCAGGAAGGTGTTTTGATATCCTTCTTTTAGGTTCCACCTATGAAAGGTTTAAGCTGTAGATGCTTTCTTTGTTGGGCTCTTGTTCTGCCCTTGTGTTTTGCAGGTTTGGACAGAAGAAGCATTTTTTTTTTTTAAGATTTATTATTTAATTGAAATATTTACACAGAGAAAGGAGAGGCAGAGAGAGAGAGAGAGAGAGAGAGAGAGAGAGAGGTCTTCCATCCGATGGTTCACTCCCCAGCTGAGTGCAATGGCTTCGGAGCTGCGCCGATCTGAAGCCAGGAGCCAGGAGCCAGGAGCTTCTTCCGGGTCTCCCACATGGGTGCAGGGGACCAAGGACTTGGGTCATCTTCAACTGCTTTCCCAGGGCAGAGCAGAGAGCTGGATGGGAAGTGGAGCAGCTGGGTCTCGAACCGGTGTCCATATGGGATGCCAGCACTTCAGGCCTGGGCATTAACCCACTGTGCCACAGCATTGGCCTCATAAGAGGAAGCATTTTCATCAACTGTCTTGTTGAAGATGCACACTCCCAAGCATCATTTGATAATCACTTCATGTCTCATTCATCTCCAAGTTAGTCATCTGTAATTTTGTTTGTTTAACTTCAAGGTCTTTGGTAAACTCACATGTTAGAGAAGACTGAAAAAAATTCCAAAGGAACTATGGTAGCCTAATTGTAGGGAAATGCATTTGAATTGGCATGATATAAAAACTACAATAAAATGGAAAATTCATGTACTTAAAATTTCGTGTGCTTATAAAAATTCTTGAGTTTGTAAAATTACCTTCATGTCTTTGGCATCAAATGTTTATATTAATAAGAGGGGAGGGCCAGTGCTGTGGTGTGGTGAGTAAAGCCGCCACCTGCAGTGCCAGAATCCCATATGGGCCCCCATTTGAGTCCCAGTTGCTCCACCTCCATTCCAGCTCCCTGCTAATGCACCTGGGAAAGCAGCAGGAAGATGGCCCAAGTGCTTGGGCCGCTGTACTTATGCAGGAGCTCTTGGCTCCTGGCTTCAGATGGGCTCAGCTCTGGTCCTTGCAGCCTTTTGGGGAGTGAACCAGTGGATGGAAGATATCTCCCTGTCTCTACCTTTGCCTCTCTGTAACTCTGACTTTCAAATAAATAAATAAAATCTTTTTAAAAAATGAGAGGAGGGTGGGAAAAGAAAAAAGTCATAATAATAAAATAATCTTTTTAAAAATTTTTTTATTTGACAGGTAGAGTTATAGACAGAGAGAGAGAGAGAGAGAGAGAGAGAGAGAGAGAAGTCTTCCTTCCATTGGTTCACTCCCCAAATGGCCGCTACAGCCAGAGCTGTGCTGATCCGAAGCCAGGAGCCAGGTGCTTTCTCCTGGTCTCCCATGCAGGTGCAGGGGCCCAAGCACTTGGGCCATCCTCCACTGCCTTCCCGGACCACAGCAGAGAGCTGGACTGGAAGAGAAGCTACCGGGACTAGAACCTGGCACCCATATGGGATGCTGGCGCCACAGGTGGAGGATTAAGCAAGTGAGCCATGACGCCAGCCCCTAATAAAATAATCTTGATGCTTTCTCATAAAAGAAGAATTAGGAATAATGAAAAAAGAAAAAAGAAGAATTACCTCTGAGGGGTTGAGGGTGGGAAGAGGTGTTGGTTAGGAAGGCATATAGAGGAGTCTCTGAGGGCTGGGGAAAATCAGATCATTTTCTGGGCAAGGATTCTGGATGTGTGAGGGTACTTGTAAAAGTTCATAGAAATGTAATTAAGTTTGGTGCAATGGATTTTGAAATCTGCATGCATGGGGCCTTCAAAAAGATTTTGGAGAATTTAACATTGTGAAAAAAGCTACGCATGGATTTCAAAATTTTTTATTTAATTAAAAAAAACTTTTTGAGAGAGCCCCCATCTACTAGCTCACACCCCGGGTGCCTGGAATGGGCCAGGGCTGGGCTGGGGTTGAAGCTGGGAGCCAGGAACTCAATCCAGGCTTCCACCCAGTTATCTCTGCTGCCTCCCAGGGTCTGCCTTAGCAGAGAGCTGGAGTCAAGAGCGAGAGGTGGGTCTCTAACCCAGGCATTCTGATTAGGGGCATCCTAATCCATGCCTCAACCACTAGGCCAATCCTCACTCCCTGGATTTTGATTTTATTTTTTTGGACCAAAGTAAACAGATTTAAATTGCATTTTTCATGAGCTTTTTGAAGTACCTTTGTATGCAAATATAAAATTGTATTGAGTTGTACACTTTATGTATGTTTTACCTCAAATTTTTTTTAAATGGAGCAAATAAACCTAAACTGAGATACCATTTTTCATCTGTCGGGTTGGCCGAAATCCCAAAGTTTGAAAACAGTGTTGTTAAAATTTTGGGGAATTAGTCATAGCCATGCATTTCTGGCAGATGCACAAGTTGGTAAGTCCCATATGGGGGCAATTTGGAATAGATATAAAAGTTATAGATGTGTTTTATATCTTTTGACTCAGCAATACCACTTTAGGGTTTTTTTTTCTTGCAGATACACTGTGTGGAACATGATATAGATAAGAGATTACATATTTGGTGTAGGTATGAGATGAAATATTGTATATAATATTAGACTGAACACACATAAATGTCCTTCAGGCAGGCTACTAGCTCGTGGCATAGCCATAAAATTAATATTATCTGTCTACCAAGATAATAAGGCTCTTTCCAAACTGATATGGAAAGAGTTCCAAGGTATATTGTTCTTGCTTTAAATTGTATTTATTTATGGGGCTGGCACTGTGATGTGGTGGGTAAAGCTGCCTGCGGCACCAACATCCCACATGGCCACCAGTTTGAGTCCCGGCTGCTCCATTTCTGATCCAGCTCCCTAATAATGGACTGGAAAAGCAGGGGAAGATGGTCCAGGTGCTTGGGCTCCTGCACTCACATGGGAGACCCAGAGGAAGCTCCAGCCTCCTGCATTCGGATTGCCTAGCTCCGGCTGTTGCAGCTGTCTTGGGAGTGAGCCAACAGATAGAAGATATCTCTCTTTGTTTCTCTCTCTAGCTCTGCTTTTCAAATACATGCATCTTTTTAAAAATGTATTCATTTATTTTAAAGGCAGAGGTACAGAGAGGCAGAAGCAGATAGAGAATGAGGTTTTCCATCTGCTGGTTCACTCCCCAAATGGCCACAACGGCTGGAGATGCTCCAATCCGAAGCCAGGAGTCAGGAGCTTCCTCTAGGTCTCCCACACAAGTAAGTGCAGGAGACCAAGGGCTTGGGCCATCTTCTACTGCTTTCCCATGCCACAGCAGAGAGCTGGATTGGACGTGGAGCAGCCCAGACTCATATGGGACTCATATGGGATGCCAGCACTGTAGGCAACAGCTCTATCTGCTATGCCACAGCACCAGCCCCTGACCCATCAAATTATATAAACTTTAGGTGACATAAAACTGGGCTCTTCCCTGGCTGGGGTCAGCTGGAGAGAGACTCGGAAAAGATGGCGAACCTTCTAGTGGCCTTTCTGGATAGAAATACTGTGTTCTTTGTGCCATAACCCTCTGTCCCCCATAGCTTGTATAGAGTCTTTAGTGAGCAGACATTTTTCACTTCAAAATTGAATAGAGATCAAGGTGAATGTGACTTGGATTAACAGCCACAATTTTAAAGACCTGTGGAGGTAGTGGGAAGGGTTGTATGTGCGGCCACAAGTCCCAGAGACACCTGGCCAATTTTGCTCCATGCATGGAGGCCGGCTGTCCAAGGGATGTTGACAAATTAGGGAAAACCCATGGGAACTCAGCTAGAATGGTAAAGAGTTCGGAGTCAGGTCTTAGAGAAATCTCTCGAGAAACTAGTGATACCATATTGCCGGGACTCCAACATTGAAGAAAAAAAGGCAGGCACTGTTGTTGGAACAGAGCGTGCACAGTTCAGGACAGTCTACTGTCCTAGTCGGCATTTGGGGAGTGAAATAGCAAAAGGGAGCTCTGTCTCTCTGCCTCTCAGAAAGGGGGGGAAGGAGTCCCTGAAAGTTTCCCATAGAACACTGATGACTACAGATACTTCACAGAGGATTTCAGCCCCGTTGTGCAACTGGACTGCATAATCTCTACTTTTTCCTAACTCAGACTTTTGGATCTTACCAGTGCTTGTTCCTGAGGGGTCCAATCAGAGGTTACATTTTGTTTCCACTTGCTCTCTGGATGCCACAAACTCACTGCATCTGGCATTATGGTTTGCATAATGTAGATTGTATAATACTAACACTTACCTAGTTCTTGCCACTTGCCAGTCAGAGTTCCAAGCATGGAATCAGAAGAATCAACTCATGTAATCTTCCAAAATAACCCTCATGAGGTAGATCTTATTATGATCATTCCAGGGTTGTCAAACAGCAAGGTGAAGGTGAAGACAAGTTCACTATTTTGCCCCAAATCACATGGGTTATGTATGGCAGAGCTGGGATCTGAACCCAGGCATGCTGGCTCCAGAGTCCAGTGTCTGTCTGTCTGTTTCTCTCTTTCAAGATTTATTTATTTGCAAGGCAGATTTACAGACAGAGGGAGAGATAGAGAGAGAGATCTTCCCTCTGCTGTTTCACTCCCCAAATGGCTGCAACGCCCAGGGTTGGGCCAGGCTGAAGCCAGGAGCCAGGAGCTTCTTCTGGGTCTCCCACGGGGATGCAGGGGCCCAAGCACTTGGGCCATCTTTCACTGTTTTCCCAGGCCATCAGCAGGGAGCTGCATCAGAAGTGGAGCAGCCGGGACTCAAACCAGTGCTCGTATGGCATGCCGGCGCCACAGGAGGGGGCTTAACCTACTATGCCACAATGCCAGCCCCAAGAGTCCAGCCTCTTAATCAATAGGACACACCTGTCACTTGATAGAGGTGTGTAATTTTCCAGTTGTAAGCACTGAGATCAACATGGTATTTCGGCCTAACTTCTGCCAACTGGGAATTCAGTGGGATGAAACAAAACAAGCTGACCATACAACAGCAAAAGTATGACATATGTAGTCCACATCTGGAAGCCAAAGGCAGGCGGCAATACTGGCACAGCTGCCTCAGGTCTAGAAGGGGTGCTGGTGATGAATGCACACACTTGATCATGGAGTCTTTGCTTTGGAAAGACTCTTTTTTTTTTTTTTTTTTTTTTTTTTTTTGACAGGCAGAGTGGACAGTGAGAGAGAGACACAGAGAGAAAGGTCTTCCTTTGCCGTTGGTTCACCCTCCAATGGCCGCCACGGCCAGTGCGCTGCGGCCAGCGCACCGCGCTGATCCGATGGCAGGAGCCAGGAGCCAGGAGCCAGGTGCTTTTCCTGGTCTCCCATGGGGTGCAGGGCCCAAGCACCTGGGCCATCCTCCACTGCACTCCCTGGCCACAGCAGAGAGCTGGCCTGGAAGAGGGGCAACCGGGACAGAATCTGGCGCCCCAACCGGGACTAGAACCCGGTGTGCCGGCGCCACTAGGCGGAGGATTAGCCTAGTGAGCCGCGGCGCTGGCCTGGAAAGACTCTTAAAGAGCAACCAGCCTCTCCACTTGCTTGTTGGCACCAATGCACGCCGTATGGAAGCGGGTGGGATGCTTCCCTATCTGGACCTCTTCACTGCTCCCCTAACCTTGAGTCTGAGTTGTAGTCAAGTGGGTGCCTGCCCCCCAGCCTTTTCCTGGTAGAATGGGTCTGGGAGCAGGTTCAGGGCAGGGATCCCTCCTGCAGGGCCTTCTTGCTTCTGCTTGTGCAACACCAAATTCATCAGTGTCCTGGCCCTACATCTTGGTGGTAAACATCTCGCCTGGGATCTCATTTGCATTCCAACCCAATGAGATTAAATCTTCCTGGACAGCATTAGTTAATTTTTTTAAACAGCTAACTAATTTTTTGTTGGATTTTTATAGCTCCTGCAATGTAATTAATAAATGACGTTCAGGCAGCAAAACTGGCCTCTGCTGCTAATTAGCTCTGCCCTGAAAGGTATAAATCATTTTTAAAAATTATTATTACTAAATGTACTGCTTATGATAAGTAAATTATCCAAGCTCTTTGACGTAGAGAAAACCAGGGGTGGGGGTGGGGGAGGGATGTTTGCCTGCAGCTGGCAGCTCTCCTTTCTCCAGGCCCTGGCCTTGTGGGGCTGGTTGGACTGAGGTTCCCTCTGCACAGTCGCCAACTGGGTCCTCCTACCCCCAGCTGGACTTTAGTTTGTTAAGATTTATGTGAAAGGCAGGGTGATAGAGAAGGGGAGAGATCTCCCATCCGCTGGTTGCCTCCCCAGATGCCTGCAACAGCCAGAACTGGGCCAGGCCAAAGTCAAGAGCCAGGAACTCTATCTAGGTTTCCCACGTGGGTGGCAGGATCCCAAGTACTTGCACCATCATCTGTTGCCTCTTAGGTGCACTAGCAGGAAGCAGAAAGGGAAGTGGCAGGGACCAAAACCAGGGTTGGCTATGGGATGCATTAGTCCCAAGTCGGGGGGTGGCTGGACCAGCATTGCCACAGCTCCAGCAGGGGGCTGGCAGGGGCTGGGGACTACACAGCTGGACTTTAGCTGGGCCGCTCCTCCTCCAGCCCAGCTGCCCTCTCAGCTGCCAGGGGTGTCACGTGGGCCGATGAGCTCATGTGTGTGAAGGCCTCTGTCAACTGCAAGGCACCACTGAATGCCAATTATTACTGCTGTTATTCTTATCATCCTCCAGGGAAACCCTGTGCCCTCCGAGGCACCACCCCCGCGGGCGGAGGTTCCTCGCAGCCCCTGCTTAGGGGGAGAGGTGTTAGGGCTACCTCCGCCCCTCCCCTCTATAATGGCTTTCCCAGTTCTTCCTGGCTTCGGGGGGCCTTCCTCGGGAAGGAAATCTCCTCCGTTCCAGTGAAAGTTCTCCACCAAGCAGCTTCAAACCATCGACTCCTTGGGCCTCTGCTCACGCGCACAGGCCGACCGTCCCCTCCCAGTGCCCGCCGTGGAGCCAGGCTGCCCCGGAAGGATCTGACCCGCAGTTTCCGACCATTGTCTCGCTCACTCGCCAGGGTTCCTCGGTCATCCAACTCCCCACCCACTTCCCTGCCTAACCACACCGCCTCCCCTCCCCAAACCCAAGTCCCTCAGGACCTGCCAGCTCCCCGCCCCATCCAGCTGCGTGGGTCCCACCGTTCTGGGAGGTGTGCAAGCCAACATGGCCACCGGGGCCCACCAGGAAGTTGAGTGTGCTGCGGTTACCAGGGCAACCATTTTTCCCTTCAGCCCTTGCGGCTGTTTTCATTCCCAGCCCGTGCTGGGGAGAAAGACTTGACCACGCAGGCGCCTGCTCCCAATAAATCAATTGAGACTGGGGCCAAAAAAGGGCGGGTAGGGAGCATACAGCTTCCGGAAGAGGAGTGAGCACGATGCAGCCCTTCTTCTCCGGCCAGCCACCACTGGGGCGTCAGGGAGCAGGGCCTTGTCACCTGCACCTCCAGCTCCGGGAACCCACCCCTACCTCCAGGCCCACTTGGCCTGGACTCCAGGAAGAGGCCTGAGGAGGTCAGCCAAGGGGCCTGTCTGCACTTGATGGATAGCCCTGAAGAAATGTCTGGCACTTGCCTTCCCCATGGGGGAGGTGAAGCTGCAGCCACCTCTCCCCCGCATTCCTGCCTGCCTGCCCAGGAAAGGGGTGGGATGGGTGGCTGAGCAGCTGGAGCAGGGCCCCGGGCCCAGCTAGGCAGCACTTAACCTGCTCTCGCTCACGTCTGCACTGACATGTAGGATGGAAGGGCAGGGGACAGTCCCCGAAGCTCCACCTTGTTAGTAAGGAATCCTTAGGCTCCTGCACCCCTCACCAGGCTCTTCCTGTGCTAGCTGTAGTATTCCTATCTCATACCAGCCAGTGGGTAAGATGGCAGGTCCCAAGGTGTGGTCACAGATCCAGGAGACCCCAAGGCTTTCAGGGGACAGATGAGGTCAAAGGACTTTCAATAATAGCGATCTACCTTTGTGAAGTGTTGACATTTGCATCAGAACTGCAGAAACAAAACAATGGGGGCAAAAGCGCTGGTGCCTTGACATAAATCAAGACAGTGGCACCAGACTGGTCATTATGTTCCTCACTCCCACGCTTTGCAAAGGCCAATTTCTCTTTGGAATGTCCCAGATACAGCAGTGCAAGATTATTACTGTGTAATGGGTTTATTATTATCTTAATGAGTTAATAAATAATAAGGATTGAATTTTAACACAGCTAACGTTGGTAGCTAGAGCTCACATACACAACCCTCTCTTTGAGGCCCTGGATGACTGGGTCCTTATGCTGAAACCGTCCAGCCCGTCTGGGCACTTCCTAGGCTGTTACAAGGTCTCCTCAAAGCTCCAGAGCCTGCACTCCCAGCTCGAGGTGGAGGGCGGACGACCTGGTAATTCTCTCCAAGAAGACACTCTCATGGGAGCCAAGGCCTTCATGGTCTCTGCTCACAGCAGAAGCAGGGCCCACAGACCCACAGCCCCCTTCTCCCGTTCTGCAGTGTCCATTGTGGGGTGCGGGGGACAGGGAAGGGAGCAGTGGGTATTTGGGGTTCGTGTGGGCTAAATCAGAAATGGATTCCCCACCCCTTGATTCACCTAGAAGGGTCTCTTTTCATTTCCTCCCCCCAGGGTGGTCCTTTCCCCTCCCAGGCTGGGGGAGGTGACACGGGGAGGGGAGGAGGGCCAGGAATCCATAGCCCAGCCTGGGCCGAGGAGGGTGAGGAGGAAGTGCATGTGTCCACATGGGTGCCAGGAGTGCGACTGTGAGCTCCCAGCTCTCCCGCACCAGTCCCCTCTGAGAGTCCTCTCTGAGGTCGTATCTGATGTGTCCGCCGGGGTCAGCACACCTGAGCTGTTCAGACCACTTCTCCGATCCCTGGGCAATGGTGGAGCTGCTGGGGGTGAGGCTGAGGCTTGGCGCCTCTGTCACCCCGGCACGGGGCAGGGAGGTGTGGAGGACAGGAGGGCAGGAGGGCAGGAGGGCAGGAGGTCAGCCTCGGGTGCTGCTCCCCCGCTCCCCTAGGAGCCAGTAGGTCCGAACCTTGCCTTTGCCCTGGAGGGAGAAATAAGAGGATGCTGGGGTGGGGACGGCAAGCGAGGCCCAGGCGGGAGTGATGTTACCCACTCTGGGGCCTCCAGGGGTGCTGGGGCAGGGGCTTCATTCCCTACCTTCATTTCTACATCCCCTCGAAGCTCCAGCTCGAAACCCTCAAACTCCTCGAGGACAGCCTTGGTCTCGGAAGACAAGTGGATCTTCAGGGCTAGGGAGCACGGAGCGGGAAGGTGAGGGGTGTGGAGACGGGAGCAGGGGCTGTGGGGTCAACAGATGTTCTCCCTCCCTCCCTTGGCCCAGGAAGCCTTCTAAACTCAAAGAAGTACAGCTCCTCCATGTCGTGTGTGTGCCCACAACAGCGTCTCCTTCACAACTCTACAGGTGCATCGTTTGCCTCCTTCAATTAAATTAAAATTAGGTATACGTAGGGCCAGCATTGTAGCGAACTGGGTTAGTCCACTGCCTGCAATGCTGACATCTCTTGAGAATGAATTCAAGTTCAGGCTGCTCCCTTTACCATCCAGCTCCCTGCTAATGCACCTAGGAAAGCAGAAGAAGATGGTTCAAGTGCTTGGGCCCCTGCCACCCAGGTGGGAGACCTGGATGGAGTTCCAGGCTCCTGACTCCGGCTTCCTCCTAATGCACACCTTGGAAGGCAGCAGGTGATGGCTCAAGTAGTTGGGTCCCTGCTACCCACACAGGATTCCTGGACTGAGTTCCTGGCTCCTGGCTCCATCCCTGGCCCAGCCCCAGCCACGTAGGCATTGGTGTGGAGGGAACCAGTGGATGGGAGTGCTCTCTCTGCACCTCTCAAATAAATAAAAGATAAAGTAAAAACAAAAACCGCCAAAAGCAACTGAAACCGTCTGGTGTCCTGTGTTGCCAGCATTGTTTGGGCTCTGTGTTTTGTATTTTCACACCCCACCCTGTCTGCGAGACACCCATCTGTGTGTGCAAAGGCGGTATACAGCCCCTTATTGTAAAAGAGGCTTAGCATGAGGTGATTTTGCCCGGAAGTAAGCTGACCTAAGTGGTCTGAGCACGCTGGAGGCGGGGCCGGCTGTGATGCTCACTCAGGTGTTATTAAAGACCCTTTGACTTGCCCCATATCCCACTTATGACACAACCCCGCGGTGAGCCTGCGAGTATCCATCCTCGCTGTGAGACGGGAACTTGGAAGGAGACGAGGCTGGAGCAGAACAGGCAGGGGCTGCTGCTCGCTGGCTTTCCCCTGGCCGCCTGCCCTCCCCCGCTCTCTCTGGGAGGGCACTGTACCTTCCCCGTTAGACTCCATTCTTGAGGCCGTGTTGACCGTATCCCCAAAGAGACAGTAGCGGGGCATCTTCAGCCCTACCACGCCGGCACACACAGGTCCTGGGAGGAGCAAGGGAGGAAGTGGGGCCTGTCGATGAGCGTGTTAAAGGAGATGGGTGGATGCTCCAGGAGAGGCAGGGGGTGGGATATGAGGTCCCGGATCTGCACAGCTCCAGCCCTTGCAATCCTGCCCCTAACGCCAGGGGCCTCACCTGTGTGGATGCCGATGCGCAAGCGCAGCTGCTCCTGAGGCCGGTGGCGGATGCGGAAGGAGCGCACGGCGTCCAGCAGCGCCAGCGCCATGCGGGCCACCTCGCGGGCGTGGAGCCGCCCATTCCGCACTGGGAGCCCTGACACCACCATGTAGGCATCTCCGATGGTCTCCACCTGTGCGGGCAGCAGAGCCAGCGCTCTCTTCCCTGTGCCTACGGCCACACCGCACACACCATCTGCCTGCACCGTGCTCACCCTCCAGCCTGCACTGTTTCCTGGGTCTCCCTGTGCCGCTGTCTGCCCATGTCCCGGGTCTCTTCTCCTAAGACCCCACGTTATTCTGCCTTCCTTGCACCTTCTCTGACCTTGTCTGTCTGTCCCTCCCCCTCCTCACTCACACCCTCACCTTGTACACATCGAAGTTGTCAATGACAGCATCAAAGCAAGTGTACAGGTCATTGAGCAGGGTCACCACCTGGAAGGGAAGAGACGCCGGTCGGGAGTGAGGGGACCCCCCCACTCACCCACCCACCCTGGAGGTCTGGAGGGAAAAGCAGGTGAGGAGGGGCATGGAGATGCGAAGCCAAGCCCACCGGCCTGGTTTGACGCCTGTGGCTGAGCTATGTCTTACCTGCATGGGCGTGCTCTCCGCCGACAGGGCTGTGAACCCCACAATGTCACTGAAGTAGATGGTGACGCTGTCAAAGGCCTCAGCCTGGACTGTCTCCCCGCGCTTCAACTGCTCAGCCACGGAGCTGCGGTGTGAGGGCAGGTGCGGGGTCAGGGAGCGAGGTGGGGCCCCGGGACGGGGTGCGTGCACGTGCGCACGTGGGGGGGGGGGTGTCAGACACAGGGACTCACTGCGGCAGAATCTGGTAGAGCAGCGCCTCGGCCTTGCGCTTCTCCTCCAGGTAGGCCTGGGTGCGCTCCTCCACCAGCTCCTCCAGGTTGTTGGCGTACTGTTCCATGCGCGAGAGCAGGTTGTCCAGGATGTTGCTGCTGTTCTCCCTGGGGGGCGGGGGCGGTGAGAGAGGAGCTGCACCCCCCAGAGCTCCCCCACCCAGGTTTAATGTCAGCCCACACAGCTGCAGCAGCGGTTGGCGGCAGGGGTCCCTGGGGAGGGCCAGGGTCTGGAACACAGCAGGATGCGGAGAGCAGGGGAAAGGGTAGGAAGAAAGTTCTGTTCATGTCTGAGGCCCCAGGGTCACACGTGAAGCCTCAGGACACATCAGTAGTTGGTCTTTGTTGGACTTAAGTGCATTAGTAAGAGATAGAGGCAGTGGAGAGGGATGGAGGGAGGGGCACGCAGGCAGCGGAGGGGTGTGTCTGGAACTGAGCCCCAGTGGGCACCATGGGAAGGGGAGTGCATGAGGCTGGGCTGGGAGCTGCTTCGGAGGCCCAGGAGATGTGGCCCGTTTCCTCTGCACGCCACTGCAAAGTCTGGTGGCCAGTGTGTCAGGTGGGTGGAGGAGTGGGGTTTGAGTGGCAGGGCGCTGTGGGGACAGCTGGCCATGCAGTAGGTGTGAGAGGGTTGCCAGGCTGTGGTGGGCTGCAGCGGGCTATGCAGGGGGGAGCTGTGAGTGGGCTCTTTCTGCCCGGTGGCAGGGGGTGGAGGGGAAGTGGAAGTGTGGGATGCACGGCGGCTACCAGTGGCGACCTGTTAAACTTGCGTAGTGTCAGGCGGATCTGCTGGAAGGGTGGCCGCTCCTGGGGGTCCTCGGCCCAGCACCGCTGCATGAGCTGCCCCAGCTCCTCCATGTGGCTCTGCAGGGCCAGGGAGGGCCGGAATGGGGGCTGCTCACCCCGGGTCACACGCTCGATGATCTCTGTATCGTGGGGGAGGGGGCGGCTGAGGGGTGGGGTCCGCCAAGGGTCCAGTGACAGACTGGGGGCAGCCAGCTGGGTCAGGGCAAAGGTGGAGGAGCTGGGCAGGGGACTGGGCACTGGAGGCAGTGGAAGGAAGGTCTGGGGCCGCTTCCAGGGGTCCGTCTCCCTGAGGCTGGGGTTAGTCGAGACCACGGAGGGAACAGTGGAAAGCATGGTCCTCTCACCTTTGGGGCTGAGGTCCAGACCCTCCACGTGGAAGACCCCACTCCGCAGGGCAATCTCTTGAAGGATGATCCCGAAGCTGTAGATGTCACCGGCCTGGGAGCCGCGGGCGGGGGGTGACGCCATTCGCAGCAGCTCGGGCGCTGTCCACAGCTTTTCTGTGGGTCAGAGGTCAGGAGTCACAGAGGGGCAAAGGGGAGAAACAAGAAGCACGTGGCTGGGGCTGATCTGGAGCCATGGCATGGAGAGCTGGAAGAGGCCTCCTCCTTTCCCTAGGGAACAAAGGAAGCCTGCAGTCGGGTGTGGCACGCCCAAGCCCCGCCGCCCTGCTGGGCTGTGCAGGAGTCGAGAGTCGGGGCTCACTGGCGTAGATGGTGTGTCCTTGCTCCGGCTCTGGGTCCCTGAAGCTCTCCAGCCCGTAGTCGGTGATCTTGAGCACAAAGCGCCCGTCTACCACACAGTTGGATGACTTGAGGTTCCCATGGGAGCAGATGGCCCCGTTGTGAAGGAACAGCATCCCCTGGGAGGGGCAGAGGTGTGGGCACGGGTGGGGCCGACACAGTGGCAGAGGAGCAGCCACCTGCCCGCCTCCCCCGGGGGGCCCTCGGGCCTACCTTGACAATGTCATTGGTGAGCGAGTAGCGGAACATCCAGTCCAGGGTGATGCTCTCGTTCTCGAGGATGTCCTGCTGGGCAGCGGGAGTCAGACTGTGCCCTGCAAGCCCCCTGGGAGCAGGAGGAGGGTGCAGGGGGCCTATGGTGAAAGCTGGTACGCTAGGACGCTTTGGAATTACGCCAGTGCCAGCGCCCTCCCCTACTCCTGTTTTACAACTGGGGCTGGTGGGGGTCAGAAGGAGGGAGGGGCTTGCCCCTCAGGCCCAGAGCCAGGGCTTAGGACCCAGGTTTCTTGACACCCGACATCCCTCTCACCTGCAGGCTCCCACGAGGACAGTACTCTGTGAGGATACAGATGTTGGGGGGATCGGTGCAGGCACCCACAAACCTGGTCAGGTGTTCGTTCTGCACATCCCGCATCTGCCGGGTGGGGGCAGCATCAGGGGCCTGACAGGGACCCTCACTCTGTTCATTTTCTGCAGAGCCCTCTCCCAGAATCCGCTGCCCACGCCCTTCTGAAGCGTCCACCCTGCAGGGGTCTCACATACGGCCCTTCTCCCCCGCCCCAGGATCCCCCTGAGCTCCACACTTTCAACCTCTGTGCCCCCCCAACCGGGGGGCGGTCCCCAGGCCACAGCCTCACTCCCCCACATTACATGCTTCAGTTCAAACAGGACTTTGCGTGTCAGCTCAATGCGTTTCCGGTTCACACGTTTCACGGCCACGAGGTTGCCCTGGGCCAGGAACGGAGACGGTCACTGTGCAGAGCCTGGTCCAGTGCCCCTGGAACACCAGTTGCCCACCCTGCACCCAGGACCCTCCCGCAGCCCTCCGCCAGAGCACGCCCCTGCCCCAGGCCTGAGGACCAGGTGCTTCCCTGGGCCCACCTTATAATAGGCTGTCTTGGCAAAGATTTGGAACTGGCCCTCTGTGGTTAGCAAGGATCCGTAGTTGGAGCCTCTCTGAGGAGATGGAGAGCAGAAGGGGAGGTCAGCCCGGCGCCCGGCCTGAGCTCTGGACTTCAGCTCCCCCCATAATCCTCGCTGGACCCTCTCTGCTGTGGCCTGGGAAAGCAGCAGAAGATGGCCCAAGCCCATGGGCCCCTGCACCCATGTGGGAGACCCAGAAGAAGCTCCTGGCTCCTGGCTTCGGATTGGCACAGTTGCGGCCATTGCAGTCATCTGGGGAGTGAACCAGCAGATGGAAGACCACTGTCTGTCTTTCTGTCTGTCTATGTCTCTGCCTCTCTGTAACTCTGCCTTTCAAACAAATAAATATTTTTTAAAAAGTTTTATTTTTGAGCCAGTGTGATGCTGCAGTGAGTTAAGCCACTGCTTGCAACACGGCTGGCATCCCACACAGGAGCGAGAGTTTGCGTCCTGGCTGCTCTCCTTCGGATCCAGCTTTCTGTTAACGCACCTGGGAAGGCAGTGGGCAACGGTCTGAGCACCTGGGCCCCTGCCACCCTTGTGGGACACCAGGATGGGTTTCCTGGCTCCTGGCTTTGGTCCAGCCCAGCCATGGCTGTTGCAACCATTTGGGAAGTGAATCAGTGGATGGAAGATCTCTCCCTCTCTCTCTGTTGCTCTGCCTTTAAACTAAACAAGTAAGTCTTTCCAAAGAAAAGTTTTTTAGGGCTGGCACTGTGGCATAGCAAGATAAGCCATGGCCTGTAATGCTAGCATCCCGTATCAGTGCACTGGCTCAAGTCCCGGCTGCTCTGCTTCTGATCCAGCTCCCTCTAATGTGCCTGGGAAAGCAGAGGAAGATGGCCCAAGTGCCTGGGCTTGTGCTCAGGGAGACCCAAATGAAGCTCCAGGCTCCTGGCTTCAGCCTGGACCAGCTCCAGCTGTTGAGGCCATTTAGGGAAAGAACCAGTGGATCAAGTTCCATCTTTCTCTATGTCATTCTTTATTTTTTCTCTGTGTCATTCTCCCCTTCAAGTAAATAAATAAATATTTATAAAAAGTCTTATTTTATTTTCAACTTGACACATAAAGCATATGTATCATGGGGTGCAATGCGATGTCCTGATATCCTCTGACCTTCGAAAGAGCCCCTCCAGGGGAGACTCTGCAGCTCCCATCATCTCCTAAGTGTCTCAGCAGGAGTACGACTCACTCAGGGTCTCACAGCAGGTCACGGTGCAGCTGGACTGGAACCTGCTCTCTACCGCCCCCTCAGGCACGGCTCCTGGTACCCAGCTTTCCTCCATCACCTTCCCAACACCCCCAAACACCAGTGAGCTCACCCCGCTCAGGGTCAGTCTGCTGCCTGTGCTCCGGAGGTGCCGCTCCAGGCTGCTCGGCTGCAGGTCCTCCCAGCGCACCCGCCACAGCTCGGAGGCCAGCTCCTTCTCCAGCTGCATTTTCCTGGGGCATGAAGCCTGCGTGTGAGCCCCGAGCCCGGGTGGGGGCGCTCAGCAGCCCCTCCTCAGTGCCAGGGGACCCTGAGCAATGGATGGAGGAATCCTACCCCCTGGGCTGGGGCATCAGGAGACCTGGGTGAAACCTGCCTCGATGGGGGGTCTTGAGGTACTTAGCTCAGTGTCCTGGCTTGGAAACTGAGGGCCTTAACTACTGTAAGAGTGAACGAAACCTGGTGGGTGGGGGTGCCAGGCGCCGGGCGCACGCTCCAGGCGCACACTCCACAGACACTGATCCGCCCGCCCTCCTGGCTTTCCCGTTCGGTAGCCTCCCTTGTCTCTCCACCTTAGCCTCCACTGGAAGGCAGGAGCGGGGGCTCATCCAACTCTGCTGTGCTCTGCGTTCAGCACCTGGGACACAGCTAGCCTCGTCATCCCTCATCGACTACCACGGGCCACCTCCCACCTGGCCGGCGGTGGGAGCAGCAAGGGAACCCAGTGCCCAGGCCTGAGCCCAAGGTCCTGTGATGCCATTTCCCTACTTCTCTGCTCCTTCTTGGCCTCCCAGCCCCCAGCCCACCCTGGCCTCTCCTAACCCTGTCCCCTTTCTCCTCCTTTTCTTTCCTCTGCATCCTGAGGCTGCTGAGTCTCTTCTCCCCATCTTACCAGGCTTTCCCTCTGGGTCCCTGCTACCTCCTCTGTGATTGGTTCTCCAAGTCTCTCTCTCTCTCACATACACACACACACACACCATTCACCCCACCTCCGCCCCGGCCACAGCTCACCTGTATATGAAAAAGGAGACGATGAGAATGCTGAGCAGGGAGATACTGCCCACCACAGCCAGCACCTCCAGGGTGGAAAAGTGGTCTGCAGGAGAGAGGCCGCGTTGCAGCAGGAGAGGTGTGGGTTAGACTGCAGGAGGCAGAAGCTTCTAACAGACAGTGAGGATGAAGGGAAGAGAAAGGCAGGAGCAGTCTTTCCCTGGGAAGCAGTGTGGGAGAGGAGCCCTGCTGGGACTTCCTTTGGGGAAAGGGTGCAGTGCCTCTGGATTGGCTCCGGATCAGAGGCCGGAAGACAAGGAAGGGCCAGTCACCTTGGTTGCAGGCTGGGTCCTCGTTGTCAAAGCCGCATTTGGGGATGTCGGGAGGAGGGTACCCCAGGGGCCAGTACAGTTTGCGCCCTGACACGGCCAGCAGCTCTTGGGAAGTTCCGTTGTAGTTCAGAGCAACCTACAGGGCAGCAGGAGTGGTGGGTGGGCAGCGGCCTGGGCTCAGGGCCCCTGTCTAGTGTAACAGTCTTGCCTCCTGCCTACCCCTTCTCTGTTTCCAGGGCCTGTAGCTGGGTGGTCAACATTTACCCAGCCCCCACTGTGACTGGATACAAGGAGACCTCCTACCCATGCCCAGGGCATTAATGTATAAGGATCTGAAAACTCCTCCAGGGGTTGATAAAGGAAATGCCATACAGAACCCCAGCCCTACACTAGGAGTTTATGATCTTGGTTGCAGCACACAGAAAACAGGAAAAAGGTCCCTCCTCCAGGAAGCCTTCCCTGGATGATCTGCTCCTTGGTGCCTCGATCCCTTCTTGTTCATGGCACGCCTAGAGCTGGGTAATGTGCATTCCTCGTGGCCCCTCGAGGGAGTGGGTCCTGCCTACCACAGGGCCGTGCTGTGCTCCCTCTTCAGACACGAGCTTCACTCAGGGCGATGCCCGGAAATCCTCTCAGCCTGGAGCTGGGTCCTTTTATCCAGGGCTTCTGAGTGTCCAGGTATGGAGGGTAACCGGATAAACACCCACGGGGGCCAGCATTGTGGTGCAACATGTTGAGCCGTCACCTGCGACACCTATATCCCATATGGGCACTGGGTTCAAGTCCCAGCTGCTCTGTTTCCTATCCAGCTCCCTCCCTGCTAATGGCCTGGGAAAGCAGCTGAAAATAGCCCATGTACTTGGACACCCACAACCCACGTGGGAGACCTGGATGGAGTTCCTGGCTCAGCGCTTCAACCTGGTGCAGCTGCAGCCAATGTGGCCATTTGGGGAGTGAACCAGGGATGGAAGATTCTCATTCTCTCTCTCTCTCTCTCTCTCTCTCCCTCCCTCCGTCTCTCCCTCTCTCCCTCTGTAACTCTTTCAAATACATAAACAAATCTTTAAAAAATGAAACAAAACCAATACCCTGGCAGGGCTGGAGATGGGGCAGGGGCGATGACACTCCACCTTCGCCCCGTCTGCTGGGCACACACACTTACCTGGAAGGCCCCAGTCTCAGGGTCCATGTCCCAAAGGGAGAAATCAGTGTCCCGATCTCCATTGCTGTCCATTTTCAGGTATCCCATCACACCTGTGGGCACAGGGGCTGACGGCTGTGCTCCGAGGGGATGGAAGTTCTGGGGTGCCCTACTTCGTCTCTCCAACCCCCATCTTCTGGGACAAGGAACGGCCGCACTGGGGCACTTGGCAGGACTGTCTAGGGGAAGGAGAGGCTGAAGGAAGCTGTGGAGGTCCCTTCCAGAAGGGGGAAGAGAGTGGGGAGCACCTGTGCTGCTGGCCTCCAGCTGGGGCACCCGGGACTTAGCCCCCTGGGCAGTCCATTCCAGCCTCCTCCGGGCCCTGACCTTGGAAGCTTCGGTTCCACATCCGCTGCGTGATGTCCTCCCCATCGGTGACAGTTCCCCCCTGTGCCAGAGTCTCAGCCACTGCCTGGAGGTAGAGAAGGAGCCCATCGTGGAAGGACGCTGGAATGATGTTCACCTGCAGAGACAAGCAGGGTTCGGCTGGGTGCGACGTATGCAGGGCACAAAGCAGGTGCTGAGGGGGAGACAGTGAGGGCTTGGAAGGGCTTGGGAGGAAATGACACCCCCACATCACAGAGATTTACTTACTTAAAAAGATGCCACTGCTCTCTGAATCCTGCCAGGCAGCTAGGCTGAACTTGCCACCCAGCCCTTCCATCACCAAGAGCGACACAGGGGCAACGGGAAGGGAGGAGGGGGACTCGGGGATGCAGAATGCCGAGGGAACGGGACTGGGACTGACAGAGGGCCATGGAGTGGGGGCTGATGGTCCCCGACCCCCTCCTACCAGGCCATCCTCCACGGTGAAGTTGAACTGCTCCAGGGCCAAGTGTTTCAGCTGCGTCAGGAATTCCAAATACTCAGGATTATCTGGCTCTTTATACGTAATGATCTTGGCAGCCTGAGGAAGGGGTCAGAGGAGAAAGGAGAGTTTAGAGCTGACTCCAGGTCCCCCCCAGTACTCTGAGGCCCTAAGCTGCTGCGTTCTGCTTAGCTCACGGTCAACCTGGGCTCTATGGGTGCCTGCCCCTGGGCACGGCATCTGGCCAGATGGCCTCTCCATGTCCTGGCTGGTCTAGAGGACTCGAACGCCCTCCCACCTCGAGCCTGGCTCCTATCGCTTTGTGCTGGCCTGGGAGCTTTCTGCTCCACTTGCCCAGCCCTCTGCCCTCAGTTAGACCGGACACTCACCTGAAAGGCCTGCTGGGCACTGACGTCCCGCCCATCCCCTCTCTCCCAGGGCCTGCGGGCAGCAGGGGCCCCGGCACCTTGCAGGCTCTGCCCAAAGATATCCAGGTGGAAGAAAACATAGTCTTCCCCGCTCAGGCCGGCGTCCAGGGCCAGCAGCATCAGAGTTCGGAAGGCGTCTGGCGAGCTGCAGATGTAGATGACTGGAAGGCAGGGAGTCAGAGAGAGAGAGAGAGAGAGAGAAGCCTGGGTCCCGGGCAGAGAGGCCCAAGGGAGAGCAAGGGCCGGGGTCAGACGTGGGCATGACCGAGCTCAGCAGTGCACAGGGGAGAACCGAGGGAGGGGAGGGAGGAGGAGGAAGGAGCAAAGATAGGGAGAGGGGTTGACCCGAGAGAGGTGGGGCAGGCAGGGCCTAGGGCTGGGGGAGGGAGAGAGGCCAGGAGAGCCCTGGTGCTTGGGAGAAGGTGGAGGAGGGGAGAAGGCTGTGGGGAGGAGAGACAATGGGGGAGAAGGAGTCACCCGACACCCGAAGCGCTCCTAGGTGGTCTGGGCATTGTCTGGCCCCCCTTAACCCCTGCAGGGAGCTGGGGGAGCCAGAGGGCAGGAACCCCAATGGGGGTTCAGGGGTGGAAAGAGACCAGGGAGACCCAGACAGGGGAAAGCAACGCAGCCAGGAGCAGTAAGGGGGGTGGGGAGAGGTCGAAGAGCAGACCCTGGGCCGGGCAGCGCGGCAGAAGGAGGGCGGCTCTCACCTCGGCCTTTGCTCCGCACTGTCCGCAGCAGCAGCGTGTAGTGGTCGCGGTCGCCCTCGGCGAACTCCATGTGGTCTACTGTGATGTTGAGGCGGTCGCGGACCCGCACGTACAGCCCCTCCACCACAAAGAAGCAGGGCTGGTCATCGCCCGGGCGATAGGCGTAGAGTACGAGCGCCCGGCTCTCCCAGCCCAGCCGTCGGTGCAGCGCCGCCACGAAGTCGCCCAGTTTGGCGTGGCTTGGCCCGGAGCGGGTGGTCAGCGCGTACTCGTCCTTGGAGCCGAAGCCCAGCGCCGGGGCGCCGGCCGTCAGCAGCGGCACCCGCCAGTGCGCGGTGAAGCGCCCTACCGGGGCGGCGGCGTACACGCAGCCCGGGCCGAGGAACACGGCGGGCTTGTGCTCCCACTTGAGGTCCACAGCGGCCAGCGGCGCGGCGGTGTCGGAGCAGGCGCCCAGTGCGTTCTCACTGCTGCCCAACACCGTGCGCACCGTCCAGCCGGGCAGCGCGTCCCGCCGCGCCTGCACGCGGGCCAGGGCCAGCTCCACGGCCGGCCCCACGCGCGCCCAAGACCACGGGTACGAGGTGTTGGCCAGCGGCAGCACCACGGCCACGGTCAGGTTTCGCGCGTGGCTGCCCCGGAGCAGCAGCAGCAGGAACAGGAGCAGGCACTGGCGAGCGCCGGTGGAGTGCTGCGGACCGGGCATGGCCTCAGCGGGCACCGCCGCGGGCGAGCGCTCCCACCATGGCCTCTTCGGTTCTCTCCGGGTCAGCGGCGCGTTCCGGGCATCAGGCGCGCCCGTGAGGGAAGGAACTGGACCGGGGCACGCTGCCCCCTGCAGATGCGACGGTCACGGCCGAACTGTCCCGGGGACTGAGCGCGCGGCGGAGGGGAACATGGAGGGGGCCGCGGAGCAGGTGGGCGCCAGGAGCAAGCCGGCTGGGCCAACAGGACCCAAGAGCGAGCGGGAGAGCGAGAGAGCGAGAGAGCGAAAGAGGCGTGCGCGGGAGGAAGGGGAGCGCTCGTGGGCGTGCGTGAGCGCCCGCCCGAGGGAGTGCGCCAGAGGGGCGTCCGGCCGGCCCACGTCTCCGGCCACCCGGGGGGGACCGGCGAGGACCCAAGCCAAGCTGCGAACCCTCCCTCCCGCCGCTTCCCCTCCCAGGCTCCGTGACCAGAGAGCCAAGCCTGATCTTTAACTCCTTCCTCCCCACTCCCAGCCCGCGCGCTGCCCGCGTGCCGGCTGCGCCGCGTCTCGCTCCCGGGCGCAGCTGCACCACCGAGGGCACCCCCGCCGGGCCGGCCGCGAGAACGGAGCGGAATAGGCGTGGAAGCAGCCCGGGGCGGCTGGCGAGCCACCTTGTC
Source organism: Oryctolagus cuniculus (assembly GCF_051225735.1). Lineage (NCBI taxonomy): Eukaryota > Metazoa > Chordata > Mammalia > Lagomorpha > Leporidae > Oryctolagus > Oryctolagus cuniculus. Next base: position 45,212,018 of record NC_142873.1, read on the forward strand.
CCTGCCCTCCTACCTGGTTCCCTGTGGGGGAAGGGGTTGGGATCTCTGCTGGGGGAGGGGGGGTGTGGCGGGAAGGTGACGGGTGTCTGGACGAGGCGTTAGGAGCAGAGTACGAGCCGCGTGCTCGCCGCCCCGTCGGTCTGTGGTTCTCCTCGAGGTGCGGATTAGCCGGGAAGGACCGGGCGGGAGGGCACAGTTAACTGCAGTTCCCTAGGGACTGTAGGAAGCGGGCCGAGCCGGTGGATGGCCGCGGCCAGGAGTGACTTCTGGGGTGTGTTTGTTTTCACGGGATGAGGATTGTTAAAAAGGATTGGGGGGCTGGCGTTAGGTGCCCGCAGCCCGCGAGGGTCTGGGGGACCCCGACCCCTGGGCGCGGCGCGGCTCTCTGCGGAGTCAGCCTGCCCCCTGGCGGCCGGCTGGAGTCACGGACGTACTCGCGCCCAGATCGGCCAACTCGCGTCCCACCCGGTGTTGCCCGAGGACCTCCCGTGCGTCCAGCCCCGGTGCGGAGGGCAGAGCGACGAGGACATGCGGTCCGCGCCTTTGAGGAGCTCCAGCGGGGCGACTTCCGGGCCAAGCGCCCGCGTCTCTGTTTTTTATCTGATTGCCCGCGATTAAAAACCAGCAGATGCATTTCTGACTTTTCTGAAAATGTTGAAAGCGTTGGCAGTGTGCAAGCAGGCGGCATGACCAGGCACCGGGAACAAACGTCCATCCGCTCCCTCCCATCACGGTTCCCACCGCCCGCGCTTCCCTCAGGTGCCTTACCTGAGGGCTGTAGTGGGAGTCGTGTGTTCTCAACCCTGCTCTAGGAGGTAAGGTAAGGCATGTAGAGTGACGGAGGACAGACACCGAAGAGGGCAGTGGGGGACAGATCCTGGACAGATCATGGCTTTGGGAAAGGGGAGGAGGCATCAGATACTGGGAAAGGAAGACTGTGTACAAATAACTGAGCTCTGGGTAACACTGACCCAAAATTGAAGAAGGAGGATTTTTTTTAAGATTTATTTATTTATTTGAAAGAGATACACAGAGAGATAAGGAGAGGCAGAGAGAGAGAGAGAGAGAGAGATCTCCCATCCGCTGGTTCACTCCCCAGATGGCTGATCTGAAGCCAGGAACCAGGAGCTTCTTCCGGGTCTCCCATGCTGCAGAGACCTAAGGACTTGGGCCATCTTCCACTGCTTTCTCAGGCCATAGCAGAGAGCTGGATCGGAAGTGGAGCAGCCAGGACTTGAACCTGCGTCTATATGGGATGCCGGCATGGCAGGTGGTGGCTTTACCCGCTATGCTACAGCGCTGGCCCCAAGAAGGAGGTTTTGGGAGATGACAGTTTGTTTGGTTTGTGTGTAAAAGATTTATTTATTTATTTGACAGAGCTACAGAGGGGCAGGTGTTGGGGTGCAGCAAGTAAAGCCATCGCGTGTGACACTGGCATCCCATAGGGACAGCAGTTCAAGTCCCGACTGCTCCACTTCAGATCCAGCTCCCTGCTATTGGCCTGGGAAAAGCAGTAGAAGCAGTGTTTGGGCCCCTGCCACCCACATGGGAGGCCTGGTTGAAGCTCTGGATCTCCTAGCCAATGCGACCATCTGGGGGAGTAAACCAGCTGATGGAAGACCTCTCTCTCTTTCTCTGTAACTGACTTTCTTTTTTCTTTCTTTCTTTTTTTTGACAGGCAGAGTGGATAGTGAGAGAGAGAGACAGAGAGAAAGGTCTTCCTTTTGCTGTTGGTTCACCCTCCAATGGCCGCCACGGCTGGCCCGCTGCGGCCGGCGCACCGTGCTGATCGGAAGAAGGAGCCAGGTGCTTCTCCTGGTCTCCCATGGCGAGCAGGGCCCAAGCACTTGGGTCATCCTCCACCGCACTCCTGGGCCACAGCAGAGAGCTGGCCTGGAAGAGGGGCAACCGGGGCAGAATCCGGCACCCCGACCGGGACTAGAACCCGGTGTGTCGGTTCTGCTAGGCAGAGGATTAGCCTATTGAGCCGTGACGCCGGCCATGTAACTGACTTTCAAATACATAATTAAATCTAAAAAAAAAAAAAAAAAAAAAAAGCAACTGATAGGTGTAACAGCAGATTAGTCTTGACTGAGGAGTGAGCATGAATTGGAAGAAAGCACAGAAGAATGTACCTAGAATGAAGTATGGCTATATGGCCATCAGCATGAGAGAGAGAGAGTAAGATACACAGAGGATACCAGGAGAAAGTCTAACTTTTTTTTTTTGGACAGGCAGAGTGGACAGTGAGAGAGAGAGACAGAGAGAAAGGTCTTCCTTTGCCGTTGGTTGGTTCACCCTCCAATGGCCGCCACGGCCGGCGCACCACGCTGATCCGATGGCAGGAGCCAGGTACTTATCCTGGTCTCCCATGTGGGTGCAGGGCCCAAGCACTTGGGCCATCCTCCACTGCCTTCCCGGGCCACAGCAGAGAGCTGGCCTGGAAGAGGGGCAACCGGGACAGAATCCGATGCCCCGACCGGGACTAGAACCCGGTGTGCCAGCGCCGCAAGGCAGAGGATTAGCCTAGTGAGCCGTGGCGCCGGCCGAGTCTAACTTCCTTAGGTAGAATCCAGGAAGGAGGGAAATAATAAAATCAATATTTGAAGAAGTAATAGCCAAGACATTTTTTGGGTAAAGATTTATTTATTTACTTGAAAGACAGATTTACGGAGAGATCTTCCATCTGCTGGTTCACTGCTCAAATGCCTACAACAATTGGGGCTAGGCCAGGCCAAAGCTGGGAGCCTGAAACTCCATTCATGTGAGTGGCAGGGCTCAAGTGCTTGAGTCATCTTCTGCTGTTTTTCCAGGCATGCTGGCAGGAAGCTGGATTGGAAGTGGAGCAGCCAAGATTTGAACTGGCACCCATATGTGATGCTGATATCATAGGCAGAGGCTTAATTCCCCTGTGTCACAATGCTGGACCCAACCAAGAAATTTTTAAAAATGCATCAAAAGGGACAGGTGTTGTGGTGTTGTGGGTTGGGTCGCTGTTTGGGCTGCCTGCAACCCATATCAGAGTGCCTGATTATGGAGTCCCACCTCTGCTTCCAATCCAGCTCCCTGCTAATGAGCCTGTAAGGCAGTGCATGATGGCCCGAGTACTTGGGTTCTTGTCACTCATGTGGGAGACTCTGATGAAGTTCCTGGTTCCCTAATTCTGCCTGGACTAGTCCCAGCTGTTGTAGAAGATCTCTGTCTGTCTCTCTCTCTCTTATTCTCTGTTGTTCTGCCTTTTAAATTAAATAAATAAATGGATCACAGACTTTTTTTTTTTTTTGAGTGGTAGAGCTACAGACAGAGGGAGAAACAGAGAGAAAGGTCTTCCATCTGCTGGTTCACTCCCCAAATGTCCACAACGGCTGGAGCTGGGATGACCCAAAGTAAGGAGCTGGGATCTTCTTCCAGATCTCCCAAATGGGTGCAGGGGCCCAAGTGCCACTGCTCCCAGGCCATAGCAGAGAGCTGGATCAGAACAGGAGCAGCTAGCTGGGACACCAACAGGCTACCATATGGGATGGCGGTGCTGCAGGCGGAGGCTTAGCCCACCACACCACAGCGCCAGCCCCTGGATCACAGAGGCTAAGTCATAGATTCAAGAAGTTCAACAAACCTCAAGCAAAAACAGAAACAAAGAAATCCAACACTGGACCCATCAGAGTGAAACTGCAGGAAATATGAATCAGAGAGAAAAATCTGGAAGCCTGGTTATGGCTCAGCAGGAGAAGCTTTTGCTCAGGCATCCCACACCAGAGTCCTGGCTGCTCCGCCTCTGATGCAGCGCCCTGTTACTGCGCCTGGGGAGGCAGCCGAGGGTGCCCCAAGCTTGGGCCCCTGCCACCTGTGCGGGAGATCCTGATGGAGTTCCTGGTTCCTGGCTTCCGCCTGGCCCAGTCCTGGCCACAGGAACCCACAGATGGAAGATCTGTCTCCCCGTCTCTCCCTCCTTCTCTCTCTCTCTAACTCTGCCTTTCCATTAAATACATCTTTAAAAAAATTCTGATCTAAAACCAGAGGCTCCGCATCCAGTGAAGTGAAGCCATTCAGACAAGCCGAAAGCAGGCGTGACTGAGCCGCCAGCAGAGCAGAGCGGGACTCTGAGGCAGTGTTACTCCTGCAGGAAGGTTGGAGACGCAGGAAGTATTGTGTATGTGTGTGTGTGTGGGGGGGGGGTATGAGCGAGCTCCCAGCTACACTTAGTCCTGGTGCGTGCCTTTCCACGTGTAGGAATATAGCCGGACGCAAATGGAGGTGAGCAGAGAGCAGGATTTATTTATTTTTTATTTGACAGGTAGAGTTACAGACAGTGAGAGAGAGAGAGACAGAGAGAAAGGTCTTCCTTCCATTGGTTCACCCCCCCCCCCAAATGGCCGCTAAGGCCGGCGCTGCGCCCATCCGAAGCCAGGAGCCAGGTGCTTCTTCCTGGTCTCCCATGCGGGTGCAGGGCCCAAGCACTTGGGCCATCCTCCACTGCCCTCCCGGGCCACAGCAGAGAGCTGGACTGGAAGAGGAGCAACTGGGACCAGAATTTGATGAGCATATGGAATGCAAGCGCCACAGGCAGAGGATTAACGGCGCTGGCCCCAAGAGAGCAAGATTTATTGAAAGGTGAAGGGATGGCACAGACACGGGTGCAGGCAGCCCACAAAGTTGGAGTTTTCCTTTTTTATGGGGCACAGTTCTATTAAAAAAAAGATTTTTTTTTTAGTAGGAGGTAAAATAGCAAGGTTTATTAGGGAAGGGACATCCGTAAGGATGGATGGGCACTTCTCCAGACAGAGCCTGAGAAGGTGCCCAGTCACTAGGACTGGAGGAGGGGGAGGATCGAGGTTATATGTTGAGTGGAGAGATTACACCTGGCCAGGCAGACGGGCGACTCAGCAGAGAGGCAGAGGGCTGAGCGCTAAAAAAAAAAAAAAAAAAAAAAAAAAAATTTAGTTATTTTAAAGTCAGAATTTCAGAGACAGAGCAAGAAAGAGAGGTCTTACATTTACTGGTTCACTCCCCAAATGGTCACAATGGCCAGGGCTGGGCCAGGCCAAAGCCAGAAGCCAGGTGTTTCCTCCAGGTTTCTCACGTGGGTGCAGAGGCCCAAGCACCTGGGCCATCCTCTGCTGCTTTCCCAGGCCACAGCAGAGAGCCGGATCGGAAGTGAAGACAGCACTGCAGAGGGCGGCTTAGCCTGCTGCACCACAGTGCCTGGGGAGCCGTCCCTTTCAGGGCAGGGTGTGGGGTGGGGCTGCAGCCCCGTGGTGAGCTTCAAGAAGGTGTCCTCGTGTCTGCTGCGTGATGGAAAGCGAGGCTTAGCTGCATGAGGGGGAGTAGGTGTGTTGAGCCCTCAGCAGTGTGGAGTCTGCCTGGGAGGTGATGGGATCGGGCGTGCGTGAGGCTAGGGTGTGGCAGCTCTCTGCTCCTTGCCGCTCACCAGCTACCTGCCTGCCCACATTGGGAGTGAAGAGCGTTAACAATGGGAAATCTAAATGACCATTAACTTAGTGAACACTACTGTTCCGTGGAATTGAAGATATAGTGGATCTACATTTCATACACACAGATGCCACAGCTACCCAAGAGATGGGTGCACCTGAGCACCCGGACTCTCACACAAGCAGCTTTATCCATAGTGGGGGCTGGGGACCGAGACCCCAGGCCGGGCCCCGTGAGACCCCCAGCCACATAGCCCAGGTTCCTGTCTTCCCATGTGTGAGGATACAACTGGGAGAAGGAGACAGAGGTGAGCAGAGAAGCAGGATTTATCCAAGGATGAAAGGATAGCACACACCCAGGCTTGGGTCCTCCTTTTAGGGCGTGGGAATGGTGCTCAGGGCCTGATGGAAGATCCAAAGGAGGGATCCTACCAATCCTGGGATGATCCCGCCTCACAGCTTCACTTGCCAGATGCACAGTATTTGCATTTAAATCGATGCCATCACTTGGGCTTTTTGTAACCTTTCCACGCCTCAGCGTTGGTTAATGTTGTTAATGTCCCCTCTCGCTCACTGCAAGTTCCTTCACTCTGCTTTGCCCTGGCCGGGAAAGCAGCCGCTCTGGTTCCTCTGATCAGGGTGCATCGTATGTATTCTCTTTTCGTCTGGCTTCTTTCGCTTGACACGGTCCGGGTTCCTCCATGTTTTTGCACTCGTCAGCGATCTGCTCTTGTTAGATTTTCGTAGCACTCCGTTGTGTACACATAGACCAATTTGTCATCCACTCTCCATGAATTCAGTACGGCCAACTCGCCGAGACACGTGTAAATACCTCTAGGTTGTTTCCAGTTCGGGCCTCACTTTTCTGGGGACCACCACAAGGGGCTGCAGGCCCCCCCCCCCCCCCCCCCCCCAGTGAGTGAGAGGGGACGCCGAGGAGGAACAAACGTTAAGGAAATGCAAATACCGTGTGTCCGTGTGGCCGGTGAGGGTGAGGCGGGATCATGCCAGGATTTGCAGGAGCAAAAAACAGGAACAGGAGAAGACGGGACCCGCCACTTTCTTGACTCTCCTTCTCTGATTTGTCATTCCAAGACTTTGTCAATTTTCCTTCTAACACCTCAAAGCTTGTTTCTCCACCACAGTCCATACACTCCTTCCCTTCTAGGGAAGGTACCTTTTACACGATGGCGGTAGAGGCAGAAGATGCGTTTCAAAAGCAGCAAAGATTGGCGAGATGGTTTTAAAGGAGGGAGTACTGTAGCAGCATGTGGAACTGAGAAGCGAAAAACAAAGCCCTTAGCAGAGGATGGTTTCGATCCATCGACCTCTGGGTTATGGGCCCAGCACGCTTCCGCTGCGCCACTCTGCTACTGGACACCAACCTTCCCGCTATTATAAAAGGCAATTCACTTGTTCGTCGTTTTTAAAGTCTATCCAGCGCCACCTAGTGTTGGCTCAAAAAATTTGTAATTACTGTCACGCCTGTTCTTATTGGCCGGTTCCTGGCACGATAGCCGTTTTTTATTGGTCCATAAGCCCGGTTCTCCAAAGCAAACCAATAAGCATAAGCGACAGAGCAAGGCGGGAGCCAATCGCAGCGCGTTTTGTTGGGACACGCCGGCCAGACGCCTTTCCAGTTGTCTGCTTCTCTGAGGAAAGGGGCGGTTGGTGCGGCCTCCATTGTTCGGTGTTAAGGGCGCCATGAGGTAGGGGGACCGAGGTGCTGGAAAGATTGTGGGTATCCGACCGAGAATGTTGGGAAGGTGGGTCGAGAGGAGTCGGAGGACCGGGCAGGGCCGCGCCTCTGCGGCCGGCCGGAACCCCGCGAACTCCGGGGCCGGCAGCGCGGGGAGCCCGGCGGGTGGAGGTGGGAGCGCGGGCCCGGCGTGGGCTGGGGCCGGGGCGGGGAGGCGGCGGGCGCCCGCCTCCGCGAGGGCGTCGTGCTCAGGCCGCCGGGGGAGCTTCCCCGCGTGCGGCGCTGGTCCTGACGGCCCGCGTGTGACGCCCGGCATGTGCCCGGCCGGGGCGCTGAGCGCCGGCTTTGGGGGCTGGCGTGCCCCCGGGTTATAGGGTCTTTCTCGCAGGGGCGCTGCGCGACGCTGTTACCTGGCGGATAAGTCGTCCGGCAGCAGGAGGTCACGAGCAGTGGGGGGCCGGGCGCCATTCGGGACGCGGGGTGGGAGGGGGCGGCGGCGGGCGGCCGGCGGGAAGCGAGGCCGGGCCGCGGCGGCTCCCAGGCAGTAACGTCTGTGCATTTCCAGGGGTGACAGAGGCCGTGGTCGCGGTGGGCGCTTCGGCTCCAGAGGCGGCCCGGGCGGAGGGTGAGTGCCAGTTTTCCTTGCTAGTTTGGGGCACCTAAGAGGAGGTTGGCGGGGTCTGAGGGTGTTTTTGTGCGAGCCGGCTGCGGGGTCACACCCTGCTTCTGCTGCGGGCCTTGCTCAGAAGCCCACTCGGCCCTCCGCAAGCTGTGCGTCTGTGTTTTCCAAATTGCTGGTGCATCGTGTACATCTTGCTTGATTGCTGTGTGCTGAATAATTTGAGCTGTTTGTCTTGTTGCAGGTTCAGGCCCTTTGTGCCGCATATCCCATTTGATTTCTATTTGGTAAGTGCTTTGGGTTGGTGAACGGGTCCTGACCCCTGGTCACCAGCAGATGGAGAAGTGGTGGAGGCCAACAGCCCCCTGACATGGTGGTCGCAGTAGGAGAAGGGATTTGGGAACGGCCTTGGGGTTGTGTGTTAGCATACTTGGCAATAACCTGATTATAATCTTTGAACAACTCATTGCATCTCTGGCTTATTTGTTAATATAAAGGTAGTAAGAACATAAATTATGGCTGTTCTTCTGGGTCCTTGTTGGAAGGTTTTTTCAAAAGATTTATTTATTTGAAAAGCACAGTGTCAGAGAAATAAATATCTTGCATCCACTGTTTCATTCATCAAATGGCCACGATAGCCAGGGCTGGGTCAGGCTGGAGCCAAGAGCCAGGAATTGCATCCTGGTCTCTCACATGGGTGACAAGGGCCCAGGAACTTGGGACATCATCCACTGCGTTCCCAAGATCATTAGCAGGCAGCTGGATTGGAAGTGGAGCAGCCGGGACTCTGTTATCAGAAGCCAGTGGCAGCTTAACCCACTGCACCGCAAGTGTTGCAGAATTTTCTGTGTTCAAGTTTTTCTGTTGCACTAATAGAGGAATAAAACCAGTCTCTCCTGTATGTTGTTGGTGGTCAATGGTTTATACTTGTTTGTTGGTGATTTAGTGTGAAATGGCTTTCCCCCGGGTCAAGCCGGCCCCTGATGAGACTTCCTTCAGTGAAGCTTTGCTGAAGAGGAATCAGGACCTTGCTCCCAATTCTGCCGAACAGGTGTGTGCTCGTGGCTCCCTTTCTGAGCTTTCTCCACAGAAGGGAAGTGGAGAGTAAGAATAGGTTCCCTGAGCCTGAGGCCCACCAAAGCTTGCATTCTTGTCTCACTGTGGTTGGAGATGGGGAGCGAGGTGAGCGTCTTAAACACATGGCATAGACATTTGTATTTTCACTGGGGAATCTGTCTGTGGCAAGTTCAAGACCAGAAGCACTGAGTTGTTTTTAGAACCTTCTGTTGATGGCTGGCAGCTTCCACAGAAGGGATCAGGAGAAAATATCCAAACTCAGAGCAATTGCTTACAACTTTTCATTTTGGGATTTTACTGTTTTTCAGGCTTCTATCCTTTCTCTGGTGACAAAAATAAACAATGTGATTGACAATTTGATTGTGGCTCCGGGGACATTTGAAGTGGTGAGTTTCTGATGACAGCCCCAGGAAAGGGCGGCCTTGGTGATGTGCAGATTTCCTTGGCTCCTGTCTCTTAGTTTTTCAGTTGCCTGAACCTGGACAGTACAGTGGGATTCCTTTCTTTGTTAATACTGATCCTGGGGATACGGTTTGTGTTGATACCAGCCGGCCATGACGGGCCAGGCTTTCATGTGGTTTCTTGGGGTAGGATTTTACCTTTGCTACTTCCAAGTCTGAGTAATAGGAAGCTGTTACCTATCACAGAGTTCTGAGAGCATCGAGGCATCTGAAATTTTTTTTCCTGAAATCTCTTTCCCAACAGCAAATTGAAGAAGTCCGGCAGGTAGGATCTTACAAAAAGGGAACAATGACTACAGGACACAATGTGGCTGACCTGGTGGTGATACTCAAGATCCTGCCGACGTGTGAGTGTCTGTCTTGTGACAGTGGGAACGGAATGTGGCAGGTTCTATGGCTTGAGGCCTAGGCTCTTTAAAGCTCAGCTTTCTTGTGAGAAAAGATTCTTTTTACAACATGACAAAGGAGAAACTGGAGTGAGTGAAAGAATGTATGGCCGGTTCTATAAGGCAGTATTTCTCAACTGGAGGCAGCCTGGGGAGGGGAGGCAAAAGAATGAGCCCATCCAGAATGTTATCTTTGCCCCCGATCTGAAAACCCAGTCCATAAAATAGAAGGATCCTGTTCCCTAAGCCTTCAGTTTCTGGTCAGGCCTTAGCTGCCCCTCGTTAAAGTATTTATTATCTGAATGTAGGGCAGAAATGAGAGTGTAAAACATCTTGCAGATACGGAGAAAGCATACATGATAACGAGATTATTACAGCACCTGTCTCCCTTTTTCTCACTCTAGTGGAAGCTGTTGCTGCCCTGGGGAACAAAGTCGTGGAAAGCCTGAGAGCACAGGATCCTTCGGAAGGTGGGCGTTTGTTCGTGAGTGTGTTGAGTGCTTGAACGGGTCCCGGTCCTGTAATCACATCCACACTTCAGACAAAGTCCGGTCAGGTTAGATGGGAGAGGAAATGCGGAATTTTACACTCTAGAAGTTTCTAACGGGGGCCTTAGGTATTCAGAATCCATTTGGTCTCCCTTCTGAATTTCTAGGCCAAATCCTCATTCTGGATTTGACTTTGGTTATTTAAGGGAAATGTGACAGTTAATGGCTTTTGATTTCTGTTTTAGTTTTGACCATGCTGACCAATGAAACTGGCTTTGAAATCAGTTCTTCGGATGCCACGGTGAAGATTCTCATTACAACAGTGCCGCCTAATCTCCGAAAACTGGACCCAGAACTCCACTGTTAGTTTTTTTTCCCTCTATTGCTGGGGGACTTGGGGGAGAAATTCAAAATAGTATTGTGGGTATTACTTAGCTTGTTGCTATTCCACCTGAGAGCTGAAGGACTCGCTGAATTTTGCTCTCCTTGTGTAATCTGGAAATAGTTTTGCCAGCTTGCTAGTAACATTTTCAAAGACAGGATGGCCAATAGTTGGAAGAATTAACAAGGACTGAGGAAATACTGAGGGAGGGTGATAGGCTTTTTATATTTTATTTATTTATCTGAGGCGGGAGAAACAACTTGCATCCACTAAATCATTCCCCAGATGTCCCCAACAGCTGGGGCTGGGCCAAAGAACGGAGGAAATACTTACAGATTCTAAGAAATAGGTGGTAGACAGGCCTCCTATCCCCCTGGTTTAGTCCCCAGGTGCCCGCAGTAGCTGGGGCTGATCCAGGCCGGAGGTAGGAGCCTGGACCTCAGTTGACGTCTCCCATGTGGGTGGCAGGGACCTAGCTACTAGAGCTGTCACCACTGCCTGCAGGGTACACATTAGCAAAAAGTTGGCATGGGGTGCAGTCCCAGCTCTGCACCCCAAGCAACCAGTAAGGGATGTGGGCATCTAAGCAGTGTCTTGACTGCTGGGTCAGTTGCCCACCCAGCGTAGGCTTTTGGAGAAAGTCACATCTTGCATCCTAGATTGTGGCTGGGGGCAGTTTTAAAGAAACAAAGCCCAGGTAGCCTGCCTTGCATCCGGGCTGTTGGTCTGTGGTCGTGGGCCTGAACTGCTTGGTAACAGGAGTGATTCCTCTTGGCTGTCATTCTTTCTTCTAGTGGATATCAAGGTGTTGCAGAGTGCCTTAGCAGCCATCCGACACGCCCGCTGGTTTGAGGAAAATGCCTCTCAGTCCACGTGAGTCCCTCTCCGGCCATTTGGATTAAAATAACCTAATTGGCAGTGAGTAGCAAGATTAGGAGAAAGAATATATAGTTCTTATATAGTTCTAGAAATGGCACAGTGAGCTTCAACTTTCTCAGGTGTAGAAATACATGAGTGTACTACTTCAATCCTTGAGTTACACCTTAATTTTATTTTTAGAGTTAAAGTTCTCATCAGACTGCTGAAGGACTTGAGGATTCGTTTTCCCGGCTTTGAGCCCCTCACACCCTGGATCCTTGATCTGCTTGTAAGTACAGAAGGCAACTGCAGTTCCTGGTCATCCCTATTTAACAGCTATTCCCAGGCAGGCCTATCAGAATCTGAAATTAGGTGAAGAATAAAACACTGTGGTAGACAAATAATCCAGAGTTTATTCATGGGGTTTCCAGAGTCTTAAGTGAATAGTTACGGGGTTACAGTGCCTCTTTGTCTTTTCATTACTGCTATCCATTATTTTGACAGTAGAGGGAAATGATTGAATAGTCCCTTCAGAATTTCTTCTGAACGTGAGAATTTGGGGAGACCTTAGTGATCAGTTTCCTCAGGATCTGAAGTTCTGCTTTGGTGCCTCACTCACCAGCTTTATCATTTTCTAGGGGCACTACGCTGTGATGAACAACCCCACGAGACAGCCTCTGGCCCTGAACGTGGCATACAGGTACCGCGTGCTGCTCTGGGGTGTCTTTGGGGCGGCCGTTGTTTGTGAGCAGCGTTGTATGAACGCCTCCCTGTGTTCCAGGCGCTGCCTGCAGATTCTGGCTGCAGGACTATTCCTTCCGGGTTCTGTGGGTATCACTGACCCCTGTGAGAGTGGCAACTTCAGAGTGCACACAGTCATGACCCTGGAGCAGCAGGTACCAGGGGAGCTCCTGACACGGGCCCTCAGCTCCACTCTAGCATGCTTATAGTCGGAAGGCAGAGGGAATTATGGGATCTTTGGGGACTCGGAAAGACTGGTCCTGAGATGAAATGTCTTCATCTCTGTTTTCATGAGGATGCTGGTTTTCCTTTCTAAGTTACCCTCACCTTGCTCTCCTCCTTC